>NC_143577.1:114456435-114768663 GCF_048544385.1 Mastigoproctus giganteus | reverse complement strand
CAATCAAACACAGGCCATTTTTCAGAGCCATTACTACCTCTTCTTTTCCTATACATGTAACTTTCCCAGCAAAACCTGTTGTTTTCATTCTTCTCTGACCAAGTTTATTATTATTGCTCTTATATTATTTCTCCCTGATTGGGGGTTCCACCTCGTGATGGGTATTGCTACCATGTACACAGGGTGGTTGTTGTTATGTCTGGCGTTACTGTTGGTAGAGGAACTCTGACTATCCTACAGGGGTTCAGGATTGCGACTTTCTGGAGTTCCTGCCTAGCTGTTATGTAGGGTCTTTGGCACCATACCTGTGGTTGACATGATGATCGGGATGGTCGTTACTTGTTGCATATGCCACATCTCTTTGATCTCCTGTCTTAGGTTCGTGTACTCCTGTCTTAGGTTCGTGTACTTTCTGATTTTTTCCCCATTGGTTTTCTGCAGGTTGCCAGTGTTGGGTACCACTATGTCAATCAGATAGGTAGCCTTTTCCTTCTTGTCCACAAGAGTTATGTCTGGTCTGTTGTGCGGGATTGTCCTATGTGTTATTATGGCACAGTCCCAGTACAGCTTGTGGGTTGGGGTCTCTAGTACTGCCTGCGGTTCGTACTTGTAGTACGGTACACTTTCTTCAATCAACTGGTATTTCCTTGCTAGCTTCTGATGTATTAATCCTGGCTACCTGGTCGTGTTTATGAGTGTACTCAGTCTGGGTGATCACCTTGCATCCCATGGTGATGTGTTGGATCATTTCTGAGGCCAGGTAGCATCGTCGACATGTGTCATCGAACACTCTGGGCTCCTTGGCAATGTATTTTCTATAGTTCCTGGTGTTGATTACCTGGGCTTGGATGGCAAACATGAATCCTTCAGTCTCGGAGAAGAGGGTCGCGCTCATGAGCCATGCATTGGAAGCAATTTTATCTATGTGATCTTGATGGTGATCATTGTAGTGTCTGCCATGGAGTGTCTTCTCTGCCCATCTTTCTAGCTTTGTTTGTACTTCCTGGTTGGGGAGGAACTCCTCGCTTAGATTGAGTGGGGTGTACCGCTTGTCTATCTTCCTTATGGCCTGGTGGAGTGCTACTGTGTGTTTCTGGAAGTAATCCTTCAGGTTAACTATTGCTGTCTTCTGTTGCTCAATGAGGACTATCAGGCTCCTTCTTCCCGGGCAATTGTCAGTCTCTCCACGGCAGATCGCAGGTGGTGTTGGCGGTCATCATTGTCATTGTCCTTGTCTTTCTCATGATATCCTCCAGCTCTGTGTTAGTCCAATCTATGACCCCAAAAGAGTATGTTAGCACTGGGACTGCACAGGTGTTTATGGTTTTAACTGTGTTCCCTCTGTTCAGTTTTGCTTTCAGCAGGCTTCTGAGTCTCTGATGGTATTTTTTGGTCAGGCAGGCCTTAATTTCTTTGTGCTGTAACTGCTCAGCCTGCATCATCCCCCAGTATTTGTAGGCCTCTCCCTCTCTGGCATAGCTTAGATCTCTTTAGCACTCTGCAGGTGGAAGTTTCGGTTGACAAATTTTCCCTGGTGCAATCCGTGGATCTTCTATTTGTCTAGACCAAATTCCATCCTAATATCACTGCTGAATTCTTCAGTGATCTGGAGTTGTTGCTGGAGGTGCTTCTCAGTTTCTGTGTAGAGCTTGATGTCATCCATATACATCAGGTGGGTGAGAGTGCACAGGTTCTTCCTTCCTTCTTTGAGGTTATATCCGTACTTGCTAATGTTGAGCATGGTAGATAGCGGGTTAAGTGCTAGACAGAACCACAATGGGCTCAGGGCCATCTCCCTGAAAGATTCCTCTCCTGATGGGGATTGGCCTGGTTGTGATGTTTTTGACCTTAATGGTGGTACTCCATTTCGCCATCGTTTCTCCTAGGAAGTTTGTCACTATCGAATTGACTTTGTAGATGTTCAGCGCCTCTATTAGCCAGCTACGAGGCATGGAGTCGAAGCCCTTGCGGTATTCGATGTAGGCTGTGTACATGTTGTGCAGCTTATAGGTAATCTTGCTCATTAACCGCGGCATCTATGGTTAATTGCGCTTGCATCCTTTCTGCTGTTTGGCCATTATGTTCTGGCTCTCCAAGTGGTCTGATATCCTCCTGGTTATGCAGCTGGTCAGGATCTTGTACATTGTTGGGAGGCAGGTGATTGGCCTATATCTTTGTCTTTAGGTTTCAGATATGTGATTCCTTGAGTGAGAAACTTTGGGATTGTATCTGGGTGCCTTATCATTCAGGTGAACTGCTCCGCCAGGTGCCTGTGTGTGTGTGTGCAAGTGAGCTTCTTGTACCAGTAGTTGTAGACATTACCTTGTCTATTCCAGTTGTGAGAGTTCTTGATCGTCTGTTTTTCTTCTTCTACCCGAATCTCCCACCCTCTCATTTCTTGTACGTCCTTGGTTTTGTTGCGTTCTAGTTCTATCCAGGTGGCTCAGCTCTTAAGTCTTAATTCCCTGCTCCACATGTTACACCAGAACTCCTCAATCGTCTGCTTCTCGGATGGTCCGTTCCCTTCTTTTCCGAGATTCCTGTAGAAGTCTCATTGGTCCTCATCGAAGATTCGGTTGTTTATTTTTCTCTGGGAGCTCTCTCTTTGTATCGGCGTAGTCCCTTGCTGAGTGCAAGGAGGTTCTGCTTCAATGTGTCCAAGTACGCTCCTATTCTCTGATTTTTTGTCTCATGTTTGCTGTGGATGCTGTCTCTCTTGAGGATGCTCTTCACTTTTCCAATTAATTTCTTAATCCTATTTCCCCATTAGTACTTTTTCAATTGGCCTATCTTGACTCTTAATTCTTCTATCTTCTGCTGAAGTCTTCTTTTCCAAGCTGGTGGTTCCTTCTGTTTTCGGTTTTTCTGCTGGTGGTCTCTTGCTTCTCTTCCATTAATCCTCGTGGCTGCTACCGCAGCACAATACACGGCTGTGTGGATGGCTTCCAGTGTCGCACCATTGCTGTTGAGGTAATGCGGTATTTTGTGGCGATTCAGGTGGTTTGTGATTCTCCACAAGGTTCTATTCGGGATCTGCTACAGTATCACGAGTCTTTGTGGGGTCCATTCCTTCCAATTCTGTTAGGGCCTTCTTCCACTCGTCTTCTATTCTGGATATCATAACCTCGTCTCTTTCCACTTCAGCTGCTGTGGGTTGTATTTCTTCTTGCTCTTCTTCCTCTAGTTCAGTGGTGGTATGTTCTTCCTCCTCTGGTTCCATATTTTTTATCCTTTGTAGTGAATCGCTTGTAAAAAATCTAACGTCCTGTTAGATTTTTTACAAGATTGCAGGAGCTATCAGGTTCTTAGTGACGATGGTCCTTCTCTGGTCCGCTATTCGCTGACCTGAATATCCGGGAATCGTTCCAGCCACTTGGTATGTAGTCTCGCTCTGTAAGTTGTCATATCAGTCTCCAGCTTCGTTATTTTGTAGTATGCTTGCATGATGTATATATTCATTTCGATGCTCCACTTCATGCATTGGTGTTTTCTTCCTTCCTGGGTGGTCACTAGTGCAGTTGCGCAGGAAGAACTTCCAGTTGGTGGGGCTGGATGGTCTTGGCCTTCTCTTGTGGTAGCCATACGGGGAACAGCGCCACTCGCTCCGCTGTCTTCCTCAGTAGACCGTCTCTGATTTTTCGAACTGACCCCTCTGCCTAAGGCCAGAATGCAAGTGACTTTATCCTGCGCCACACTTGATGCAGTATGATTAATATTTCTGTGCGATGACCTGTTTAGCTTCGGCTTATGTCCAGTGGTAGTTCTCGGGAGTGATGCCACAATCTGCCTTAGCCACCACTCTGATCTTGGGGTAGGTAGGTCCCTTGGAGCAACTTTTATGATATTTATTTATTTATTAATTACTATTAATTGATTTATTATTATTATTCTAAATTATTACTATTATTATACCAGTCTCCCAACGTGATGGAGCCGCATTCGCTTCCGCCAAGGCGGTACTCGACCTGGGTCCATCAGACTGGTAGTCCAGTGTTGTAACCACTGGGCCATCGTGCCCCTTATTATAATAATAATAATTATTATTATTATTTAATTATTATTATTTTTTGCTATTTTGCTATCAGGAAACATTCCTGAACAATGCATCTGCATGATGCAGCAATCAGAGGAAGATTACGTTCTATAACAAAAGATACAAATAAACATTTGGCATGCATGACATTACCATCACGATGAAATGCAACATGTACTGTCACATTTCTTTCTATACAATGCATGCTGTCTTTATGAGTATTTGTTTGCAAATGTCTGATTACATCAGACAATTTGCAAGCAGTGGTTTTCCACTGCTTGACATTAAAAAAAAAACACATATACATACAGTACACACACACACGGCAAACATTCCTTTTTTCAGATATTATAATATATGAAAAATTTTGCATATGTATCTTTAAAACTATACATCATAGTTCTTTGGCATCTTACCAAAAGACACTGTTAATTAGCTTTGCACACCACAAAGTCCAATGAAATATCACATGTTACAGTGAACAAATGCTATTATGGCATTTTATTTGGCAACATAGATTACTATAGAAAACCTGACAGCCAACTCATATCATCCAAGAAAATAAGCAGATACTTGCCAAATAAAAATTTTAAAAAATCATGTTTTATTTTTTGTGAAAAGAAGATGGAGAAAAACTAACATTTTTACAAAAAGAAAGAGAAACTCTTCGTCAACAACTATATTACAACAGCGAGATAGAGAAGGATCAAACCAAGTAAAAAACAAAGATTATAATAAATGTGGAGTTAGCAGCTATGCATCACTGAAAAATTAAAAAAAAAAAAAAAAAAAAAAAACTTAAGTCTTTTTTAATGATATCTTTTTTTATATTTAAAAGCATTCAATTTACTTCTAACAAACTTTTTATAATATGTAAAAAGGAAATCAAGATAATACCTGTACTTTCATACTGATACTGTGCTCCATTTGACTGTTTCCCTCTAGGCTTCTCAGGTTGATTACCATCTTTTAATCTATGGCTTTGTAAACAGCTTGTGCTACAGAAATCTTTTATCTGTGCCTGTTCTTCTAAAGTAACTGGTGTTCCATTAATAATGCTGCCACAGAATACACAATAACTCTATTGGAAGAATAGGGGGGGGGAGTTTCAAATAAGAATATACTGAATACTCAATCAATACTTAATGAAGTATTATGATTAAAACAAAAATTTATACATGAGGGCTGCTCTGAAACTAGCACCTCCATATTCTTTTACATTTTTGTTGCATACAGATTGTTGTAGCATCAGGCTGTAGTAGTCTGCAAAAATGAAGATTGACACTGAGTACGGTTGGGTGGTTGATTAGGCATGCTAGACAGTGAGGATGACAGTGGAGTTAAGGCTGTGTCAAGATCAGGATGTTCTCGCAAACAACAAGTACAGAAATTGAGGGGACAGTGGATATACTGATTCGCAAAGACTGAGCATTGAGACCGAGGAAATGTATGTAGAAGGGAATCAGCTTTATGTGTTTAAAACATACCTGAACAATCTGGAATACAGGAAACTGTGTGCCAGGAATTTCATGGATGCTAACACTAGCTCACAACAAATAGCGTGCAGGTCTTGCCAATATGTAGTGGTATGATACCAAAGGTAATCATACCACTACATATTGACTTTCTTGACAGCATAAACTCCGACGTTCAAACCTGCATACACCACTATAAACCATAGAAAAAGTGGCACACACTATAGAGTTGAAACATGAGGATTTGTCAATATAGAAGAAATTCAAGACTCTGTCATTTGCTAGAAAAATTGTGTTCTATTTTGTTTGGAACATGAGAAGTTATCCATGTGGATTTCCTGGAATGAGGATGTGATCAATTCTTCTCAATGCACGGAGACACTGAAGAAGCTGAAGATACACTGCAAGAGTGAGGCCAGAGAAAAAAGGAAAATTTATCTTTTGGTACAGCATCAGGCATCTATAGCAGCATTGTTACAAGGGAGATTATTATAGAATTTAGGGGGCTACCTGCCACATCCCCCCATACAGTCCCAACTTTAAACACTCAGGCATTCACCTGTGTCCCTATCACACATGATGACCTTAAGGGGAACAGTGTGCTAATGATGATGCTGTCACTGTCTGAAGAAATGGCTAATGGAAGCTGAGAGCAAGGTTTACAACTGGGGATTATCAATTTTAAATTTATTCTACTGCTACACCATGATCTGGTTTGACACAAAGTAGTGTAGTGATGAATATGTAAAAAAATAAATTTAAGTATTTAAAGACAGAGTAAGTATTATACTTTTTTTTTTTTTTTTTTTTTTTTGTAGTTGTTGGCACATCGGCTTCTGTGGCCATAAGCACCTCCCAAGGTTTTTGCAGTACAGCAGGCCCCCGTTATAACGCGGTTCGCTTTACGCTGATTCGCTATAACGCTGTTCTTACATTATAACCCGTATCTGACTATAACGCTGTCAAAACTCAATGTAACGCTATTTTACTAGCATACAGATTGAATTTTTAGCAAATCCGTCTTAGTCCAGTCTGTTTTGAGCCTTTTTTTTTTTTTTTTGGCAAAAGGAGAAAACAGCCACCATGAAATTAACTACAGTAATTATTTTTATAATTTCTACACTATGTACAAAATTGAAACTTTCAATATGCTCTTATTTTCTTGGTGTGGATAGTTTCAAGGGAGAAATTCTTTTTTTAGTACACAAGTTGAAAAAATTTACCATCCAGTGTCATATGTTGTTACGAAGTCTGCATTTTCTGTTCTGACCTGTAATAGAAAGATACTAAAAATAGATTTACTCCCTATCTCTTCTTTTGTTTTACTGTGGGAACTATAACTTGCGAAATGTTTTTCACACAATCAATCCCATGAGTGCTAAATGCGGTGCTGTTTCTTGTACAGTATTCTCTTGTCTTCTGAACTCCTCTGACCTTGTGGTCACCCGAAGTACATAAAAATTGTTTGTTTTACTGTTTTGGAAATTCCATAAACATTCTCCATGAGTCACACCATAATTGATTTACAGTACTTTTCCTGCAATAAACAACCATTTGATTTTACTGCACGGTAAAATCGAACTTTTCAGATAAATAAAACATTTGTCACCGTCTTCAGCTCACTTGCCAGAGGAATTCTAGATATCATTCAGTGCATACAGTGTTAGACATACAGACAGTTTACTTTACTCGAACATCGTATCACAATCAGTGCAACGCAGTTACGTTTGCAGAGAGTTATGGCGGATAAGAATTAAAAAGCAACAATGTCTGGACACGGTGCAAAGATTGGAAAGGTAAGAAAAACATTGAGTTTGAAAATTAAATTAGACGTTTTGAAGAGAATTGATTCCGGTCAAAGACAAGTGGATGTGTGCAATAATTTAGGACTGGCAGGTTCAACTGTAAGAACAATCATAAAAAATAAAGAATCAATTTTAGCAGCTGGAAAAACAGCTGTTCCACTGCAGGCAACTAAATTGACCAGGGCTAGGCCGGCTATTATGATTGAAATGGAGAAACTTCTACATAATTTTATTGAAGACAACATTCAACGTAGAATTCCGTTAAGTTCAATTATTATTAAAGAAAAAGCGAAGAGCCTATATGAAGATTTAAAGGAAGCTCACCCCGAAAAAAATGTGGAACCATTTAACGCTAGTAAGGGCTGGTTTGATAGATTTAGAAAGCGCTATAACCTGCACAACGTAGCAATACAGGGAGAAGCTGCAAGTGCAGATCAACAAGGAGCCGAAACTTTCAAAAAAGAATTTGTTAAAATTATTGAAGAGGGATGTTATACTGCTCAACAAGTTTTTAACATAGATGAAACAGGTCTTTTTTGGAAACGAATGCCTAAAAGAAGTTTCATATCGAAAGAAGAAAAAAACATGCCAGGCTTCAAAGCGGCGAAGGATCAGTTAACTTTGTTGTTGGGTGGTAACGCTGCGGGGGATTTTAAATTAAAACCCCTTTTAGTTTACCATTCCGAAAATCCAAGGGCTCTTAAAGGTTTAGTTAAATCAAACCTACCTGTAATCTGGAAGGCTAATAAAAAAGCTTGGGTAACCAGACCGCTTTTCATTGATTGGTATGCTGAGTTCTTCTGTCCTGCAGTGGAAAAATATTGTGCAAAAAATAACATTGGTTATAAAGCTATTCTAATCATGGACAATGTGCCAGGACATCCAAGCAAAGAGAGCTTAGAAGACTTGAACAATCACATAAAAGTTTTTTACATGCCTCCAAACACTACATCTCTGATCCAACCAATGGACCAAGGAGTAATTGCAACATTTAAAGCGTACTACATAAGGAACACCTTTTCCCAAGCTATTAAAGCCATCAACACTGAAAATGTACCGAGCTTAAAGGAGTTTTGGAAATCCTATAACATTAAAACCGCCATCTACAACATTTCAAGTGCCTGGGATGAAGTGACTCAGAAAACCATGAATGGAGTGTGGGGGAAAGTTTGGAAAAATTGCATAAAGCATTCCCAGGAACCTGATGATTCCGTTGAAAATGTTAAAACACAAATTGTTGAGCTCGGAAAAGAAGCAGGATTACACGAAATTAACAAAGACATCATACAAGAGATGATCGACAACGACAGGGATGGCCTCTCTAATGAAGAACAAATGGAAATTATAAAAGAACAAGAGCTTGCTATTGAGGGAGATGATCAAGATACTATAGATGAAGAACCGATGAAGTCGCTGACTGCAAAAGGACTTAGTGAAGCTTTTGAACACTTCGAAAAAATGTGTGATTATTTCCAGGAGAACGACCCTGACATGGAACGAAGTGCCAAGGTAATAAGAAATTTGAAGAAAGAAATGAATCCCTACATGATGTTGTACAATGAGAGGAAGAGGGCCAAAGCACAACCCAAAATTGACACATTTTTCAGTCCAAAGATACGAAAACTCGAGAGCACAGGGCCATCGAATTAATAAATTCATGATTTTCGTTAGTTAATTACCTCATAATTATGTGTATATAATGTAGAATATTTTATATGTACAAAATTTTGAATATTAAATATTTTTAATCGACATTGGTGCATATTTTCACTACCATTTATTATTGATTAGAAAATATCCTATGGAATAGACCGCAACTCACAAATACATATGTTACCTTATGGGAATATGGCGCTCGCTTAGCGCGGATTCACTTAGCGCTCTGTTTTCCCGGAATGAACTATCAGCGTTAAGCGGGGATCACCTGTACTTTGATCCAAGCCCGAGGCGGGATTCGAATCCTTTGGGTTGCCAGGCAGGCACTTTACCCACCTGGCTAGCCCGGTCGGCCTTTTTTTCTGATAATGTAGATTTTTTAAAATCCAGACTATTTACCAATTGTTGGAGTTGATCTCCAAGAACTAAGAGCTACTGACACAAGGACAACTTTGGCTCTAATTCAACTGACTAAAGTTTATAGCAGGGGTGAGAAACTTCTTGCCTGCAGGTTAAAATTCGCTCCCAGTCAAATTTGAAACCTCCCATTGATGATGAAGTCCTCTAAAATGCCATAAGTCTTGAGGACAAAACAGACATTTAATATAAGTTGTTTTAAGCAGTCCATAAACAAATTTCTGTTAGTCATAATGCTTGTCTTGTGACATTAATCATGAGTTGGATGTAATAGTCACACCATTATTACAGCCACTTAGCATTTAACATGTTTCTCCTGCAAAACTATGCTTGCATACATTGGCTCTGTCTTATTAGATCTTGTTATTGGTGATGGGTAGATAGTGTTGATTCAGTTGCATTCATTATACATTGCAAATTAAGTGCAATAATTTTGAATGCTGGCATCATTTATGGTTCATTTGCTTATTTCTATTTAAATCAATATTGTAAAGTGTATAAAAGTAATTTCTGCAATGACTAGTAATAATAAAAGAGCTGCAGCAAAAGATCTTTGATGAAAAATGGACGAATAATTATTTTTTCATGGAAGTAAAGGAAAAGTGTCGCATTTGTAAAGAATTGGTTGCAGTTTATAAAAAGCACAATCTTGAAAGCCACTATTGACCAAGTGTAAGGAAAAGAAAAACTAAAAGAGACTGTGTTTAGACAAGGTAACATTTTTAAAAGAATCTTTATGCAAATAATCTATTTTAAAAAGAAATTATTCATGGAAATACATTCATAACACAAGCAAGTTATGAAGTGTGTGTGAGTTAATTGCAAAGAAACTGAAACCACACATCAAAGGCAAGTTTGTTAAAGAGTGTATAGTTGCTGTTGCACAAATTTTATCTCCAGAAAAGGTCATTGTTTGAGAGTATTAAGTTTATCACAGAGGATAGTTTCTGGCTATATAAAAGACATGGCTAACAATATCCAAGTATCCTTGAAAAAAGCAGCATCAGAATGTGTTTTATTCCATAAAACATATTCGGAACTACCACAGGTGTAGATCTCTTTTCTGATGTCAATAGGTGATTTCAATTTACCCTATGAAAAACTGAGCGGTGTAGTTACGGATGGTGCACCATCTATGGTAGGATCTCAAAAAGGACTTGTTGCTTAATTAAGAATTGGAGAGCCATCAACTGGAATCTAATGTGTTAATAGTGTCACTGTCTTATTCACCAACAAAATTTATGTGCACATTCTCTAAGAATGACCAATGTGATGAAAGTGGTAAGAAATGTATTAACTTCATAAAAAATAAGGGACTGAACAACAGAGAATTTAAAGATATGTAAAGGACTATGAAGTGAATGTGGTGATTTACTGTACCACTGTGAGGTTTGCTGGCTATGTAATGCTGAAGTGCTTCTATGAGCTGAAAGATGATGTGAAACTCTTAATGGATAATAAAGGCTCTCCCATTATGGAATTAGAGGACTAAAAGTGGTTATGTGGTTTGGCATTTCTGGTCGATATTACTAGCCACTTAAATGATCTAAACTTGAAATTACAAGGGCCAAAGCAGCTTATTACCACTCTTCTTGTCAATATCAGGTTTGAATCAATGCTGCAATTGTTCGTAACTCAACTAAAAAAAACAGTGCATGGTACATTTTCTAATACTGAAAGAAATGAAACCTGAGTCGACAGTGGAGTATGCTGCAGAGCATTCCACTCTTTTCAATCAATTTCAAAAGAGGTTTGAAGATTTACAAAATCATGAACTCAAACTAAGAATGTGCAAAACTCCTTTTGATGTGAAGCCAGATGAAGCTCCTGATTCCATGAAACTAGAGTTAATTTTTTAACAATTGGATATAACTTTGAAATCCAAATTTAATAGTGTACCTATTTTGGAATTTTATAAATCCTATGTAGATACTGAAAAATATTCACTTTTGAGGAATCATGCAATGAAAATTGCATCACTGTTTTCTACCACTTACCAAGTGTGAACAGTTTTTCTCAACATTAAATTTAGCCAAGAACCACTTGCATGCTAGACTTACAGATAACAATCCTGCAAACCAACTAAGAATTACTGCATCATCAGTGCCATCTAACATCCCTGAGCTTTCCAAAGCAAAGAAGGGCTCATTAAGGTGCAACGTAAGAAGTTTCATTAAAATTAAAACATTATAACTGCATGGTTAATTAATGCATTATAACATTAATTAATATTGAGAGAGAGAGAGAGAGAGACAATCTTTATTGCAACAACATTTGATTGTAACTGGTTACAAGGTTAAATAGTATTGCACTTTCCCTTCAGCCAAAAGGCCAGGGGTTTACAGATATTAAAAAACATAATACATTAAAGAACAAAACAAAATGACATTAAATGATGGGTGCCACTAATTTACATAAGATATTAAGGTGAAGAGAACTGGCATTAAGCAAATTATATTACAAAAATAGTGTAACATAAGATTTAGAACATTAAACTTAAATAAACAAAATGACAACTGATACATATATGATTTATGGTAGTGACTATTGTCCCCACAGTTCATGGGAGAGAGCAGCAAGAGCAGTGCCAGGCTCATTAGTTAATTCACTGGGGGGGGGGGGGGGGGGGGGGGGGGGGGGGGTACAAGTGGTGATGAAGGATATGCTGTCTTTGGATGTGAAAAAAGAAGGCTTTTCCTTGTGCACACTGTCTGGACCAACAAAGTATTCCTTACTGAGAGCAACCGGGGCAGTTTCACTTCCACGGTTGCGATGGGTTATAACGCTTTGTCAAGAGATGGTGGCACCACATCTCCCGGGGTCACCATTCCCTGTTTTAGTTAAGGGGTTTGGGGATTGGCCGATGCAGCTGACAGTTCGCAGTCCAAGTATCCCAGTCATCAGCTGACATCAAATTTCTGAAGGTCAGCATAAATGCCCTGGATTCGTCCAAGCATTTGGTACATTCCATTTTGTATCTCCTTTGAGTCCTCCATTCCCTGGGCCGAAGCCCATCCATGGATAGGTCTAAAAGGGTATTTATGACAGAGTCTGCAATTCAATTTTATTAAAGAAAATATAAATTAACTATAACACAACTCAACACGTAATTTTTGGCCACTTAGCCTCTTCTTAGAAAAAATCTATTTTGAGTCCTATAAACTCCACAGATCCTAATGAGAAGAGTTCCCGCCCCTGCCGCTAGGAGGCGGGCCTCTACTATCTAGGTAATATCTCCGTCTAAAGACATCTCGCACAAAATTATTAAAATACTGAAACGTCGGTTTATCCATGAACAGGACCTGAAGTGCATCCCTCTCCAGGCCGCCTATAGACAGTCTTAATACATTTCTCAGATCTTCATAGATCACACAATCTAACGTAATATGTTCTGCCGTCTCTGGACTTCCACAATAACAACATTCGCGGTCTCGTAGCCCCAATTGGTATAGCCTCATGGCAAGTCCGTGTCCAGTCAGTAAAAAAGTGGCATGCAAACCGAATTGCAACCACGGTTTTTTCTTATTCACAACATCAACACCATGTAAAAACATATATGTTTGTCGTCCCTTGTCTGATTGATCCCAGTCTTCTTGCCACATCAAGGTTATTTCTTCCTTAATCCTTACCTTCTCCTGTTTTACATCATCTCGTCCATAATTTCTTGCCTCATCAGGGCACGAAAAGATTCCCATAATCTCTTTTCTAATATTTCTTTTGGTATAATAAAGTAAACCAGACATCAGGACTACATACTGGACCGGAACCTTCCCAGAGATTACCTGCAAGGCCGCCGTCGAGACAGTTCGACATGCTCGAGTAATAGCTAGTAAGGCAAATCTTTGTGCCTGTACTAAATACTTTTGAATTCTTACTAGAGGAACTCTGTGTACCCAAACTCCAGAGGCGTAAGTTACAATAGGGACAAATAAGCATTCATATAATAAATGTACGGAACGGCCTTTAATTCCCCAATCGACCCTTACAATCCTCCGGAGTTTCGCGTACAGGGTTCTAATTTTGTCCTTCAAATAAATAACGTTTTGTAAAAAACAGTCGTTCCTCCAGCAACAGGCCAAGATACTTCACTTCTCTCACATAACGAACTGAATCGTTCAGAAGCCTTACAACAGGGGCACGATTCTGACTCAGTCTCCCTTTTAATAACATCTGAGTCGTTTTATCTCTTGATACTTCAAGTTTATACTTTCTTGTCCATCCTGCAAGTTCATTCAGCACATAAGCTGATCTTTCTTCCAATTGTGATCTTGCATCACCTTCTACCAGAAGTACCAAATCATCCGCAAATGCTATTTTACTTATACCAGATAGTTCAAAATTCAAAAATTCATCGAGAACCATGTTCCAAGCAAAGGGTCCAATCACCGAGCCCTGTGGACATCCTCGATATACTTCCCTATTAATTTGTACATACTTATTTCTAATAATCACTTCTCTATTAACAAAGTATTCTCTAAATACACTATATAATTTATTTGAACACTTTGTAATCCCTATTCTGTACATAATTCCATCCCACCATAGCCGGTCGAATGCACCTTTGAAATCGACAAATATACCAAGGACATATCTCCTCTCGCTACATTCCACTTTCTGCACCAGGCTATAGGCTGCATCTTCTGTCGATCTTTCTTTTTTAAAGCCATACTGGCTACTCGACATTAAACCTGCCCTTTCATATATAATCATTAATCGGTTAATTATTAACCGTTCATATATTTTCCCTAGTACAGATAGGAGAGCAATTGGACGATATGCCCCTGTCTCATTCAATAATTTATCAACACCTTTAACCAGCAATTTTATCCGTGCAATCTTCCAGCCATGGGGAAAAACACCTTCATTTAAACATCTTTTATACATATTATCTATTATTTCTGGGAAAATCTTATACACTTTCTTAATCACCACCACTTCCAACTTATCCAGGCCCGGCGATTTTCTATCCTTTGCTCGGGACACAGCCTCCATCACCTCAAGTGAAGAAACATCTTCTTCAATTTCATCACTATGATATTCATCTACCTGTGCCTTCATCAATACTTGTTCTTCATCAAGACTGTCCATATCCACCGGAAGGAGCCCATCCAGTATCCTGCTCATAGAATCACTCCATGACAAAGTTTCATTCTCTCCTGAACCGATCGAGTACGAAATTTCAGAGAGGCTTCTTTTATTGTTTAAAACTTTATATATTGAATTCCAGGGATCCCTGGATCCCTGCTCATTTACAAACTTCTTCCACTTTTCAATTTTTGCATTGTTAACAGCACAAGTATAGGCACGTCTGGATATTCTATATTGTTCCTTTATTTCTTCAACCAAGTCCATATCACCTCTTCGCCGCAATCTTTGGAATACTCTCCTCTTCTTAAAAACTTCTTTCCGCATACGACCCAATTCACTTGTCCACCACAGAACAGGACGATTCACACTTCTTCTAATTTTAAAATACTTCCGACACAAGTCTTGCAATAATTCGGTTAACTTATCAACATATTGGACAGCTGATAAACCTACCCAGTTTATCAAGCCCACTCTGTCTCTATAATCGTGTTCGAAGTTCAACCACTTGGCATCACTAGCCTTATTTACATTAAATCTTTCTAAATCACAATATATTCTATTATTATCCTTATCTTCTATCTCAAAGAGGATAACATTATGATCACTAGTGGTGTATTCTTCGTACACATTCCAATTCCTAATTTTTCTAATTATAGATGTTGTTGCAACCGTTACATCGATAAAAGACTGTCCATGTATTGTCGAGTAAGTCGGAATATGGCCATGTATATTAACCACCTCAACCCCATTGAGAGCGAGGCATTCTTCAAGTATCAACCCTCTATCATCAGAATAACCACCGCCCCAAAGTGGTGAGTTAGCATTAGAATACATGGCAATGACCAAGCCACAAGAACCCACCATTCTACACAGTCTCTCCATATAATCAACAAAGGGTTCTATATCTAATGAAGGTGGACAATATAATGTGGCAACATAAAATCTACCACTCTGACATATAACTTCGCAACAGAGGAACATTTCACCACACATTGACATAATTTTAGTTACAACTATTTCTGTATCCCTAACAACAATAGCTGTCATTGGATTCCTACCTTCAGAAATTACTCTATATCGTTGTGGATAACCCCTTATACAAGACTGTACTGAGTAAGGCTCCTGCAACAAGGCCACCGCCACCGAATTCTCTTCCATAACTTTATGTATTTGAGCTGCTACCGACCTCGACCTCTGAGCATTCAATTGAAGTACCCTGATTTTCTTATCCATAATGGATCCGCCTTTTATAATTTTCTAATGCTTTCAAATACTCAGGACACTTTTTATCAATTGCTACATGGGCAGCCTCAACACTCCTATTACTACATAAACAACATCTTGGATCTTTATTTTTATTTTTACAATCTTTATAGGAATGGTCCCTCTCACCACAGTGACCACACATTACCTCTCTTTTACAGAATTTCGCCACATGGCCAAAAGTCAAACAACGATAACATTGAACTACAGAGAAAACTTCCTTGAATTTGCAAGCTGTCCAACGTATATATAATCTAGTCTTCCCACTTAACATATTCCAAATATCCGAACTCAGTTGAACCACCCAATTATTCAGTTGTGTCTCTTTATGTTTATTCACTGATAACACTTCCACACTTTCCTTAAATTTATCCATGGTACAACCTTTAAAATTTCTTTGCCACATCTGTTGAATCAATTCCTCCTGTTCTACATCACCTTCCACATCAAAGATTACATTCTTGGCGATATTGGCTTTGGTATTAAATATTTCATACCCAACTCTTGAATCTTTACACATTCTTTTAATTTCACAATATCTTTCTCAGTCTCTGCCTCAACAAGAACTCCCTTATCTCTAATTCTGATAAGTGGAGGCATGAATGAAGAGGGCAAATAGTTAGGGTGGCTCTGTGCTGGGCAGATGGAATCCTCCAGCCGCAGAGGTACCAGAATGAAGGAGATATGATCAGACTGGTCAACATCTTTACCGTGATTTTTTTCACCAATGAAAAAAAAAAAAAATCACCAGGTCCCTGGGCCATTTCAGTTGTATGAACATGGGGTGGTAACCTATGCTTGTAGGTTACCCATTTGAGGAGTTAATATTCTGCTGCCCAGATAGGTTTTCTGATCGTAGGTGCTGCTGATGCCCAGATTTCAGTGGAGAGTAGATAACGGTCCTGACATATTTTGTTGCTGTGACCCTGTCTGAGACATAATGCAGGTTGTTTTGCTCTCCATTTCAGGTGCACTGCACGACTGATGAGTTTGTCAATATGCTGGTTGAATCTCAGTTTTATGTCAAAGACAATCCCCAAATCTAAATGATATGGAATAGCCGGGTTGGAAACTCCCCTGATGTTGGGCGAGATGGTTATTGTTTCTTTCTTCAGGGAGTAAAGCATGCACTTACTTTGCTGGGTTAATGTTAAGGCCAAATTGTTTAAGGTAGCCCGCTAGTACGAGGAGCACACTGTTAATTTCCTCTGTGATCCTAGAGGGGTCTGTGTTCTCTTGGATGGTCAGTCAGTATTTTTAAATCATCTGTCTAAGACAATACATCTGGTCTCTGGCTTATAAAAGGGGAGATAATGACAGTAAAGAGGAGGCCAGAGAGGACTTCCCCTTGTTGTACTCCTATAGGTATTTGCTCGGTATAGGTTTTTTTTAATAATGGGGTGTGATACAGTTGAGGAGCAATGAGAGGAAGTGCAATGCATCCCCCGCCTATAGAGTAGTGGTCTTCAAGCAGTCGTAGGAGGGCAGGTATTTGAACAACATCAAAAGCTGTTTCAATGTCGAGGTAGGTTATGAGGAGTTCTTTTCTTTCAAATGCTGTAAGGATGCTGTGGGTGGCGGCAAGGAGATTGGTAATGGTGAACCTATTTGGTAATGAAAAATGATTTGTATTGGGGCTTCTGGAAGTACGATAGTCAGTTATTAGAGTTGGAAGAAGAGTCCTTTCTAGTAGTTTCAGGAGACATGAGGAATTGGAGATGGGTCTAAGGTGTTTCTCCAATGATGGTGTTCTTATTTTCGGGTGTGGCCTTACCAGATAGACATTCCATTGATGGGGAATCTGCATCTGGTCAGTGCTGCAATGAAGATGCTAACAAGCTGCTGGATGATATTTGGTCCCAGGCATCTCAGCATAAACTGCAGTATTACATCAGCACCCACAGCTGTAGAGGATGGGGATGAATTCAAAGCTGCCAAGATCTGGTGTTTAGATATGGTGATAGCAGTCAGAGAGTCCTGTTTGTCATGACTGAATATGTGGTTGAGGTTACTGCTGGATCCCACAATGTCTTCAAAACTCTGGGGGTAGAGTTGCTCTGGGAAATTGGTGGTTTGTTCTGTGTATGGTATCTTACTAACTGTTAGCATATAACCAAAATAGCTTTTGATTGCCTCAGATTTTTGGCAGTTGAAAATGGCTCGTGATCTTGAAAAGGCTATCCTATCATTAATTTTGCCAGACTGCTTCCATTGCTTATGGAGTTCCTGCTTTAGTTCAGCTGGAGCTTAGATGTGAGGACCACTGTGCTCTAGAGTGGGAAGGAGTGTCGCGACTGTCTTTGAGCATACTGAGCTCCCGTAAAAATCCATTGAATTAACAGCTCGACCGCTAGTAGGGTATCACAGGATTCAAGGACATACCACAGGCTGAGAGATGCAGCTGTAATGCATCTGGAAACATTCAGATATATTGGAATGTTCTTCATATCACTTGTCCTTTTGAGTTGAAACTTGCGATTGGTGGATCTAATTGTATTAGAATTGAGTGATGGTCACCATCTTGAGGAGCCTCGACGTACAGGCAATAGAATATGAAAATCAGGTTCAATTGGATTGGGTAACCCTTGTGGGGGCCTTTGTTTTTTATAGTAAGGCCAGCAATGCTAAGCTGTGAAAGGAACAATCTTTTCATGTGTTCCATACACAATGGGAGGTTGAAACCCCACAGACAATTTTCACTGGCGAGGTGTGGAGGTGGTGAAGGATCCAGTTGGTCACCTCTTGCATTGTTTCTGGTGTTGGATTGGGAGGTACATAGATGCCAACAATTTCAATGGAAATGGACCTCATTTTAAACAACGCATAGAGCATCTCTTAATCATCTGAGTTACTGGTGATGCTGTTCTCAAGGGCGAGGATGGATTGATTGCAGAATAGTGATGTTCCTCCTCCCCTCCTTTTATTCCTGAATGTGAGCATAGAGTCACAGCCACTTGGAGTTGCAGGTGCAATGCTCACTGAGTTCTGGCCAGGTCTCAGTTTTGGTGGATTATGTTTTGAGGTTGTCGTTCCAGATGACCTACAGGGAGGCAACATAGCAGGTTAGAACATACTAGAGTATCTACTTTTGGAATGGACTGATTGGTATTGAGGCTATAAGTGAGTCAGCTGTCTTTCATTCCGAGGGCCTTTGCATTTCCCAGAGTGTCATTATGGCATGTTGCTCTCCTGTAAAATGGGCACATGATGGTAAAATTTAAGATTCATTTTTCTTAGCAAAGATGCATCCTCACAGATTCTTATGCACTTGCAATTCGCCATTGGTGCTAAAAAGGTTCCCCACCCCTGGATTATAGGAAAGTTTTACATGAAGTGCTAATCAGCAGTTTAGCATTAGCAAGGGTACATGATGCAAGAAAGCAAGCTTGTATAGCATCAGCCAAAAAAAAAACACACCCTCTTCTCATTTCACCCATCCACTCGCTCCAAATGTTTGTCTAGTTCTGTCTTGAATCTATTTAAGCTATCAACTTCAACAACTATAGATGTAAATTTGTTCCAGCAATCAACCACCCGCTGGCTAAAGGCAAACTTCCGCACATCTATCCTACAACTGTCTTTCCTCAATATGAATTTATGTCCTCTCAGGCGATTATTCTGAGCAAGAGGAAGAATCCTCTTGGAAGAGGAAGAGGAAGGAGCAGAAGAATCCTTTTTGCAAGATATAAGAAGGGACTTTAGTTTTAGAAGGATTAAAATCAACTAAGTTGTCAGTGCCCCAGTGGAGAATTACCTGGAGATCGGCATTTAAGGAATTGGTAGCAGATATACAAGAAATTGAAGCTGATTGAGCAGGGCGAGGTTTCTCACACTGGAAAGGGGAATGCAATGTGCTATCATCAGCAAAACTATGGATAGGATTTCCAGTCAATGGAAGAATTAATATACAAGAGGAAAAGAGTGGGCGAAAGAACTAAAACTTCGGGGACACCAGCATTAGTGGAGGAAGTTAGAAGACAGAGAGCCATCTACCCTCACCCTCGGTAAGCAGTCAGAGAGAAAACTGGATAACCAATTACAAAAAACAGATGGCAAACAATAAGATGGAAGCTTGTTTAGAAGACCTTTATGGCAAACATGACTGAAAGCCTTTGAGATGTCAAGAGCAACTGCTTGTGTTTCACCAAACTTTTCCATTGATTTTGTCCATAAATGGGTAACATAAGCCAGAATATCAACAGTGGATCGACACTGGGGGAATCCATACTGGCAATCATTAACCAGATGGAAGGTTTCTAGTTTAAGAGTGGCACCTCCGTAGCCAGGTGGGAAGGAGCAGCAGTGCGTAGCACACGCTTCTTGATTAGACCGGGGTTCGAGCCCGTCACCACCGAATACGGAGGATGCGGAAAGGTCAGGGAATGACCACCGCATATCCCGGAGCAATATGGCCTTAGTTGCTAATGCTCCTAAAAACCAAATAACAAACAAACAAACAAACTAGTTTAAGAGTTGGCAGTTAATTGATTTCTTCATTACTTTAGAAAGAGTAGAAGTAATTGCAATGGGACGATAATTGGATAAGAGGGATTTGCCACCCTTTTAAGGAACCGGCTCGATATAAGCAAATTTCCAAGCAGAAGGAAAAACACCTTTGGAAAAAAGAAAGTGAAAAAAAAGGTAACAAACAGGAGTAAGTTCAAGTTCAGGAGTGCAGGTTTTGAGAACAAGTGGAGAAATTCCATCAGGACCTGGAGCTTTCTTAGCATCAAGATTCATCAAAATCCTTCTGATTGAAGGAAGAACAAAGGAGGCATTGAATGGAAGATGCTGGGTATGGTGGGAGGTGTTTTACCAAGATCATTAATACACGAGTTGGAAGAAAAATGGGATGCTAGCAGGTTAGTGTTATCCTTGGCTGAAGTGACAATAGAACCATCTGGTTTTGACAGAGGTTGGAGCAGAGATGGGCAAAAGTTTAGGTCAATAGCTTTGGCAAGAGAACAGAATGCTTGGCTACCATTAGGGCAATAAGCAACTTTTCTACTTTAGCCTGTTCAAAATCTAGTTTGGACTGATTAATAACAGCTTTACAATTGTTGTATAGGCAGAAAACGAAACTGAAGAATTGGAAACAGGCTAATTACGATATGCAACATTACTCTCTTGAATAGTCTTAGCACATTAATTGGAAAATCAAGGTTTAGATAAAGGACAAGATTTTAAAGTGGAGTTTGGAATAAAGGATTCCATTCCTACAAGAATAATTACACTGACACAATCCGAGCAAACTGTGAAATGGCAACTGAAGTTTAACATTGACAAATGCAAAGTACTGCATATGGGTAGCAGTAATCGCACGGTAACATAACAATTGTTCAGTACAAGACTCCAGATAGTGAAAATGAAAACGACCTGGAGGTAATTGTGCAGTCAGATATGAACTTATCTCAGCAGTGCAGACAGACAGTCAAGCAGCTCATGGGGTCTTGTCATTGATATACAGGAAATTTGCTACCAGGGTTAAGGAGGTGATTATCCCCTTGTATAAGGCAATGGTCAGGCCACACCTTGAGTATGGCATAAAGGTCTGGAGGCCTTATTTTAGGAAGGATGTAGAGCTGCTGGAAAGAGTACAGAGAAGGACAATGAGATTGGTGAGGGGATCAAATGGTTGCTCTTATCAAGAAAGGCTTAAATTCTGGAAACTGCAGTGTCTGGAGACTAGGCACCTGCAAGATGATCCGACTGAGGTATATTAAGGTCTTGAATGGTTTGAGCAAGTTCAACGATGGTGGGATTCTTTCTCGTGCTCAGATTATGCACCTGGGGGCACATAAATTCAAATTAAGAAAATTTGCCTTTAGCCACAGGTGGTTGATTGTTGGCATAAACTTACATCTGTCATTGTGGAAGTCGATAGCTTAAATAAATTCAAGGAAGAACTGGACAAACTTCTAGAGTTAATAGATGGGTGAATTGGGAAGGGGTTTTTTTTTTTTTTTTTTTGGCTGATGCTATAAGCTTGTTTCCTTGTATTATATACCTCTACTAATGCCAATGCTAATTTAGTGCAACTTTACTGCAATTAAAATTTGTCTTCAACTTACACAAAGTTTGAATTGATTGCTAACTCTGATACGCTCCCTCCTCAATCAACTGTCTAGATATCACTACAAGAGCTTAAAATAATGGAAAAAAAAAAAAAAAAAAACAGATCTATTTTGTTACTGTCTGCCACATTGCTTTTCCTCTTGTTTTTCTTCGATATATGCATTTGTTAAAAATTTACTGAACAAAATAAAGAGGAAAAAAGGGATAGGTATTATTATTTTTACAGGTACAGTAGACTCTCGATTTTCTGGGATAGATAGCAAAAAAAAAAAATCCCAGTTAATCCAAATATACAGAAGTCCCCGACGTACGTAAGAGATACGTTCCAGGACTACTTACGAAAGTGGACTTTTATATAACTCGGGAATGACTAATAACATATTACTACTATATTATTATTGACAAATCTGAATTCAGCACATTACTTGTTAATGTTTGACCATTTTCATACATCCTTATTTTAATTTTCTGATCCAAATCGATCACTTTCCTTTTGTTGGTAGATTTACTAGTACCGCTGTGACTTATTCTCTTAGTTGGCACCATGATTATGATCAAAATGAAATTTTCTGTAAAGAATTTCACAGGGTTAAGGCAAAAATTCACTATTATCACTCCACGTGAGCTCACATTTTACATTTCTTGAGGTCACTACCTTAAAAACAATAAAAACAATTTGCACTTTCCAGTTTATTGGGCTTTTCTTTAGTGCATCTAATTATAAACGGGTAGGAAACTCGAACTTATTGCATTTGCGATGATATAGCTGGAATTCTGTGGGTTTTTACATTATGGTGAAATGTGTCCCCTTCACTGAAATCTTTAGTCATATAAAAAAATAAATAAATTTTAAGAATCTTCTCTTCTTTCCTACTTTTTTTGCTTGTTACTCCATATTTCACTTGTGCAATTTGTGCATGCCATGATTGTCGTTATTAATTGCTTATTATTATTTTTTGTTTGTTTTAAATTTTACAATAAAAAAAAAAAAGGTAAAAAAAATTTACATAAGTCCAAAGTTGCATAAGACGGGGACTTACTGTATCAAAAAATGTTCAGCAACCTAGGTAAAAAGAATGGCAATAAATAAAAAGCAAAAAGAACTTACCACACACTACTCGCGTGTTCAGTATGATGCTTCGCTTTATTTTTTAGGATGTCCATTTTAAATCTAATAGCTTCCCTTTATTTTTTTCAATGTCATATATGGTTTGGTCACCAACATTTAAAGGTTCTTTAAAGATTTAACGACGGATGCACCGTTTTCAAACTTTTGAATAAATTTAAGTTTTTGTTTAACTGAAAGCGCAACTATTTTGTGTTTATCCATCATTTTCACAATTTCTAAACAAAAAAAAATATTTACTATAAAAAAAATTGCATCCCTGACAAAATAATGAAACAAAATTTGTCTTTTTGCGGTGCAACAGAACACAAGAATCGACGCACACTAAAACAAACTAAACATTTCTTCTCTTTTTTTTCTTTTTTTTTTTCAGCGGCAGGTGTGAAGACAATGGGGGTTGCAAGATAATAGGTAACACTAATCTCCCAAAGATGACTTATAACGTTGCTTCTTGTCGCTTATTTACGACTTCCAAAACATCTGTTTATACTTATTCTAGTTATTACTAATTTTATGATTTCTGGTTGATTTTTTTTTTTTTTTTAATTTGGAATCTTGAACTGTCCTGGTTAATCCGCTTCCCAGTTAATCTGATCCCTGTAAATTGAGAGTCTGCTGTATACTGAAATTTATAAACCCACATAATTTGAGTTTTTGTGTATGAAACACTGCTGGGATGCTTTATCGCTTGCATGCCAAGGGATGATTGTATATGATTCAACAAAAAAAATGTGGAAAATTCAAACAGGATGTAATATTGAATTCTTTTGCTGTATTTTTTTAAAATTTCCATATTTTTCTTCAAGGAAATACCTTTTAAGTGTATTTATAATTTTGTTACTACAATGCAGTTCAAAATTTTTGCACATTTTTTTTCCCTTTTGACAGTACATTTAGGCATAGGTGACTGAAAATAATTCATTGCACTGAATATTTCTTCAAAACTGCTTCATTCAAACAGGATTTACAAAGCATTAATAATAAGAGCAGTCAAGCTAGGACCAAGAAACATTCATTATAGTGAAAATTTCTTTAAAATGATACTAGTTGTAGTAGGATTTTATTGTATTTAATCTTATTATAAAATAAGGTATATGCTTCATAAAACTAGTAATTAAAGCACAATATCTATTTTCTAATTCTCAAAAGATCTATATTTTATTTTTAAATTATATTATTTCTTACTTTTATTTTATTTCTCTGATTACTTTTCGATTACTGTTATAGGCCTTTGCCACCAGGGGGGGATCACTCGTCTTTAGGTACTGATACAGCTGAACTTTGAATTTCCCAAATGTTTTGCGTGAACTTATTTTCTGATTAGGGTAATTAAGATCTTGGCTTAACAATAGATCTTTTAGTCAGTTGCTGGTGAGTCAATTCATCCATGAATGGATCTGGTATATTTTGCCTAGTTTGTTGAAAACAAAAGTTCTCCAGTTTGATGATCTGTGATGGATTTAAAATGTCAGCATAGCATAAAATCATGTTTTGCAATCTGAACTCGAGTTGTGGCTCATAAAACTCTGTATAAAAGCTATAAGTTTATGGAGTGCAGAAAGCTCCTAATGGCATATGGAATGCATTATGATATACACAATCTAACCATCTCACTACACTCAGTTTCATTAAGTCAAACATATGCTCCATAATCCAGTTTGGACCATACTACTGCTTGATAATGTTTAAGATGTATACACTGATCTGCTCTCAAAGTTTTATTGTAGGAACTTATGTCCAATTACTTGAGGCATGAAAGTTAAGATTTATTTAACATGTTCAATAAACAGTTTCTAATCTAAAATGAGAGCAAAGAATCTACTGCTTAGTACTATAGGAATCATCAATCCATCAAGTTGTAGTTTGGGATGAGGGTGTAGGTTTCATATTCTACCGAAGTTTATATATGCAGTTTTTTGTGTGTGGAGATGCAAAGTCATTATTTGTTTACCTGTTTACTCTTTTTTTGCCCCTTGTACCTGTCATTCTATTTTTCATATACTTTTAAAGTGATATGAAATACTAAAATCTTTAACATATGAAGTGGAATTGATAATTTTTGATACATGTTCAGTTATATAGACAGAGGAGTAATGACATAAGAACTGTGCTATGGTTCCTAGAGTAAGGGAAAAAGAGATTCAAAGGGATCAAGGAGGGGATACTTGAAACCAAGGAATGAGTAAAGAAGTATTAACCATGGAGAAGAATTTTGGAGGAGAAGAAATGTTTCAAAACATCATCAATAAATAAAGCAAAGCACCCACCTCCACAAATCATTCTACATTTTCTAGGAAGAGGTGAGTAGTGAAGCAGAAGTGACTACAGGCCAAAAATACTGTGGGTAATCAAATATAAAGTTGATAAATTTGAGGTTTTCAAATTCAAAAAGTAACGGACTTGCCTTATAAAGGAGTTGTCCATCTCTACCACCATGAAGTATGATTGATTTCTTTTTAAGGTGGCAAGTTCCAACCTTCCTTACATTTCAAGAGAATAGTAGTTTTTAGCAAGCAGCCTGCTAGCTAATATGGCTTCAACAAGTCCACTGGACTTGTTGAAGCCACATTACATCAAGGATGTAATGTGGCTTGCTGTGTCTGACATATCCAAATATTAAATTACTTAGTACAATATATCCCCCCTTTCGTTTACTTATCTACGAATGCAACATGAATAGTCAAATTAATAGCACAAACTTATCTGAAGAAAGGTCCAAACAATTCCCCATTTGTTTCACAAAGATATGTGATCTCATTTCCAATCTCAATGATGTACATTTCCAACTACAGTTTGCAAAGCCCACTTTGTCCTAATTATTCACTCTACAATTACTTTCACTTCAAAAATAGTAATTGTGCACCTGCCAAAGGCTTAGTAATTTTGAATCTCCTCATTTCAAAGCTTCTCTGGCATAAAATCTCTCTCTATCCTATTCTTCCAAATTCACATGTTGCCTCTACTGTTCTCCCAAATCCACTAATCACTTTTCAACTCTTTAACTTCCCATTTTTGAAACTTGAGTTTTCTAGTCTAAATTTTGTAACAGTGAGGTAATTTTCCTTAGCATTCACTCTACAATTACTTTCACTTCAAAAGTGGTAATTGTGCACCTGCCAAAGGCTTAGTAATTTTGAATCTCCTCATTTCAAAGCTTCTTTGAAATGAGGAGATTCAGCAATTCTAGCAATTTTAATATTCAAAACTTTAGCTGGCTTCATTTATCTAATAATACAGACCCAGCTTGTCAAGATGCTGAGGAGTCTGCAATTACTAAAAACCTCACACAGGTTCACTTACATACCACACAATCCTAACAACACACCTAAACACGCTTTATCTTTTTCTCATAAAGAACCTTTCAATATACACATTAGCATCCTTTAGATACCTCACATCACCACTTGATGGTTTCTTCTCAATTGGTGCCTAGCTCTCATCGCCATTCTCCAGCTTATGATGTTTGGAATTACAAGAATGCCAAAATGGGATGATCTATGGCATTTCTAATCTTCTTTTTCTTGGTTAGTTAACTGTTTTAAATCTTCTGATGTCAATGCTGCTCAAATTGTGTCAGTGAAATTATGCTTATAGGGAAGAAATCCTTTACTATGCACTCTGCCTAAAACTCTCATCTTGTATCTAAAACTTGGTTTATCAATAAATGTACTAAAGCTGTTCAAAGCTAAGAATGTTGCATTTCGCAATTGGCTTGCATCCCATCCAAACTGAAATCAAAACTGAAGCGTGTAACAATTGTAAAGCAGTTATTAATCAGTCCTTAAACTAGATTTTGAACAGGGTAGAAAAACCTGCATTTCATCCAGACGGTAGTCAATTCTGGTTTCTTGCCAAAGCTATTGGCCACAACTTTTTCCCATGTATACTCCCACCTCTACTAAATCCTGA
Organism: Mastigoproctus giganteus; assembly: GCF_048544385.1. Lineage (NCBI taxonomy): Eukaryota > Metazoa > Arthropoda > Arachnida > Uropygi > Thelyphonidae > Mastigoproctus > Mastigoproctus giganteus. The sequence goes on along the minus strand of NC_143577.1, from coordinate 114,741,816 downwards.
TGGTTCTTTGGCTTCTCAGCTGAATATAAATCTGACTTACTAGCATTGTAATTTTCTTCTCTCTTGTATTGACGATCTTGGTAAACCACCTCCTACCATTCTCTACATGCCTCTACTACCAGTGCACTCCACTCAATGCTTCTTGTGGTGGTCTGTCAAAAGGATATCACAAGGATTTTTGAACAATCTTGGGCCAAAAAATAATTCCTGACACTTTCTCCACTTGGTCTCAAAACTTGTGCTCTTCAGCTTGCTCTCATTCTACATATCCTTTATACACTGGTGTTTTACTTCAGAATGGAAATCAGTTTGTATCCAGTCAGTTCTTAAAAAAAAGGAAAATAAATTATGATAAATCCCTCCCAAAAATTATCGTCCCATTGCACTTAACCCCTATTCTTCCACAGTAATGAAGAACTCCATTAACTGCCAACATCTAACTAAACTATCTGGAAGCCTTCCATCTGATCAATGATCACTGATATGGATTTCATCAGTGTCAATCTATTGGTGATATACTGGTTTTGTTACCTATCTATGGACAAATTCAGTGGAAAATGCAGCGAATCTCGAACAGTTCGTTCCCCTTGACATCTTTTGATCATGTCTGACATAAAGACCTTCTAAACAAGGTCCCATCGTATAGACTGCTGACTGTTTTTTTTTTTAAATTTGGTATCCAGTTTTCTCTGCAACACTCTGAAGGTGACGATAGATGACTGTCTTCTAACTTCTCCACTAATGCTGGTGTTCTTCTTGCCATTCTTTTCCTCTTATACATTAATGATCTTCTTCCACTTACTGGAAATCTTATCCATATTTGTGCTCATGATAGTGCATTACATTTCCCCACCCACCCAGTTGGAGAAACCTTCCACAAACAGCTTTATCTTCTTGAATAACCACCGCCAATTCCTAAGATCTGATCTCCAAGTAATTCTCCAATGGGCCAAAGATAATAGAGTTAATATCAATACTTCTAAAATTCAGTCCTGTAATATATCTTGCTAAAAGGAATAGACTGCTCTTATGCTTATCTTTAATGACACAGATTTCTAGACAAAATCTCATAACTCTATTGAGTTTTCCCTTTCACTCTCGGCATTACTTTTCTTCTAAACAACTATTCTCTCTCATTTCGAATCACAAATCTGCCCTACCATTGGATATTGTTCCCACATCTGGGATGGCCCCAAAACCTCTCTCAGGCTTCTAGGTGCCATTCAAAAGAGGGCATGGTCGGGTTAATTAATGACCTCTCTCTTTCAATGTCTCTCCATTCTGTCTCATAGATATTTTGTTTCTGCTGCATGCCTTTCTGTAGACTCTTCTATGGCACTGTTCTTCTTAATTGGCATCTATAATTCCCTCATTCTTTTCCAAACCCAAAAGAACATGTGCCATAACCAGTCAGTATCCATTTAATGTCCCATCCCAAACTTACAGATCCAACTTTTTTTTCTCCATCTATCCCTTCAACTTCTGGTTTCTGGAACAACCTCCCTTCACATGTATTTCCTGAAAATTACAATCTACAAAAATTCAGGTCTAAGGTCAATAAGTATATTCAATCTTCTCAACCCTCAAACCATACAAGGTACGAAGTACCATAGGTTCTAATCCCTTATGTGGGCCAAGTCAGTTTTTCTGCAAACAGAAAAAATTTTTAATAACTAAAAATAGTTTAATGTTACTGAAAAAAATCCATCTTTTTCTCTGTTCATTATAGACTGGGTGCAATGAATAAAGTACTGCAGATCTAGTCACTTAAGCTCTGTACCAGTAACCCAGCTCTGAGCTCTGTTTAGCTAAGTCTCTCCTTGTTTCAATCTATATTAAATTTTAGTCACAGCATGATAAGTCTCCCTTCTTTTAGTTAAGTATGACACAAATTCAAAACTTTTCTAAATTTTAACTGTTATCAATTACTTTTTTTTATTAATTGCTCTTCATATCATTCACTTTTGTTTGTTCTAACTCTCAATTATCTGCAGGTTTTTTTTTTTTTTTGTTTATCTAGAAATATGGTCGGTCTTGTACAAATGCTTTCTTTAATTAATGCATATTATTCTATTTTTTAGAAGTGGGGTATATAGTGGGGATGCAATCTTGCATGGCATTCTTAGCTCTCTTCTTAGGATTCAATGATGTTCAGATTTTAAGATTCTTTAGTTTGTTTTTCAGCTTTTGTAAATTTATTACTGTTATACAAAAAATATATGCCCTCTGAACATCTGGATCCTCACATTACTGTAATTGTTTTCTATTTGATTTTTCTTCTTCTTCTATACACCCCCGCCCCAAAAAGAGGCCTGAAGATGGCATTTATCGGAATCCTGAAAAGTAGTCAACTGTATTAAATGTGGCTTTATGATAATGCTTCAATAAATACCTTAAAACTTACTCACATGAGCTAACAGCATTTATTTTAATTTCTTATACTGAAGAAATATGTTTGAAACTTCAGATGCTGGCATAACAGTTAAAGGTAACAAGCAAATTGCTTTACCATAACAGGTGCATTATCAACACCAAGCATCAGACAGTTTTTAAAGGAATTCTGCATGTTTTCAGGATGCTCAAAACATGAGATGTCTAATGTTGAAACTTCTGAAGAGTAACCTACCAATCCTATAACCAAAATCAAGTTGATTTTTTTTTTTTTTTTTTTTTTTTATTACAAAAGATCACCAAAGTGAAATTTAGGTTGGAATCACTTTGATTACTGCCTTCCACAGATCAAAAATGGCTCATTTTTCAGAGACATCACTATTTCTTTCCCCATCTGTGAAAATTCACTAAAATTGTTGCTTTTGTTCTTTCATGACATTATTTTTTTGCTATTCACTATTATTAAACATTTTTTTTAATAACACAACTACGTTATCAGCAGAATTCAGAGACAGATTATATTCTAACACAAAATATAAATTAAACATTCTGCATATGACATCGTCATCGATAGAAAATGCTAATCTATTTTTAAATTTCTATGCTCTGCATGCTGTCCTCCTCCTTATTTGTTTAAATGTTTGATTATACTGTGTTGTCCCACTACTTAAATGAAAAGTCACACATATACACATAAGGCAAAAGTTACTTTTTTCAGATACAGAGAGAATCTTGCATATGTCTTCTGAAATTTTACATTATATTTCTTCGGATTCTTACTAAAAGATATTCTTAATTTGCTTCGCACTGCACAAGTCCTATGAATTGACTGCACATTACAGAGAGCAATGCTATACCCAGCATTTCTATTTTGCAATGTAGGCCTAGCACACACACCTGACAATCAATTTGTTAACAAAGAGAAATTCTCCATTGTAAATCCAGAGAGTTGGCAGAAATGCATATTATTTGTTATTACTGATTTAGCAACTTTATCAGCAATATTACCACAATTTTGCATGTTATTTTTAACGACTGTTCTCTGCTGTTTTCCACACTTAGAAATCATTACTGTTTCCTTTTTTTCAAGTGGAAAAATTCAATAAGGCAGGCCACCAAAGCCAAAACAATGCTAGAGTTACAAGACTGAGTTTTCAATCTCATAACTCTAACTTGTAATTCCACATATTTAGGTCAGAAATTTACATGATTTTAAACAACCACGGAGGATGTGTAGCTTAAACAAGCTAATTTCAGGAATTTTCTCTTAAGCAAGTGGTAAGTTATATTCATTTGAGAAAACTGCTCAATACTGATTCACACTTCTGTGAATTTGGAGATGAACAGCGAATGAATGCTGACTGAAAAACATGTTCAAGACTGGTTTGGAACAGAGCAGGTGAATTACAGATGCCAATTCAAAAGAACAGTGCCCAGGGAAGTATCTAAAGAAAAGATATGCAGCAGAAAGTGAACATCTATGATACAGAGTAAAGAGAAGGGTAATCAATTAACCCCTTCGCTATCTTTTGCATAGCCAAGAAGCTCGAAAACTGCGGTATTTATGGGGGGGGGGGTAACTCCAGATATAGAAACAATATTCCATGGTAGGGCAGAGTTAAAATTTTCACAGAGTGTAAATTTAATAAGTAATTAAATAAGTAAGAAAAGTAATAGCAAATCTGCAAAAGAATCAAACACTGATTCTATAAATTAAATAAAAGAATCAAGTTCACACATCCCTAACAGATATGTGTGATCTTTTCAAGAAATCTAGATCTCAGTGAAGATGAGCATGGGAGTAGTGCACACTTTTTTTTTTTTTTTTTTTTTTTTTTTTTTGTGAGAAATAAGGGAGAATTGAGTTTTAGAATGATTAATAGAAATTAACTAAGTTTTCTTCACCCTAATGGAAAATTATCTGGAGATTAGCATTTATTGTTGGTGGTGGATATTCAATCTGCTTACTAGTTTGGGAAACCTATACCAGGTTAGTGTTTCTGCAGTAATACTGAGGCAAAAAGTTTAGCTTTATTATCAGATGTGTACTTGGGATCAGAAGTTCTTGGGTCTCTGCCAATCACACCATCTCGTTCCATTTTGTTTTCTAAACAATCTAGTCCATTCTCTTTAGGTACTGGAACTGTTAAGTTGCATTGCCGTTGTCAGGGATTGGTCTTGTTGCTGAATCCAGGTTCAAATAAACACTCTTGTGCTTATTCTGCACTGAGAATCCAGTTACATTCATATAACAAAAGTAACAATCATCATTGTGGTCTTTTAGCTTCCTCCATATTATGGGAATGGCAAACATAACTTTTTCCTTTTGTTCAACAAGTTACATAATTCATTTGAGAAAGTGGTATTAATAACATATATCACCCATGATTTATTTTGGCCATCTTGGGAGCAGACAAAATATAACTGGTAAATTTTCTGAATATATGTCACGATTGTATGTGCATGCACGATGTATGCCAATATATGCTGTTGTGGTATACATAGAATTTTCTGAGGTAGTTTTTAGACTTTCAAAGTATGAACGATGAATGTATTTCGGTGGATCTTACCTTAAACAATTTATAATCAAATATTTAAATTATGACATAACAAGGATATAGATATTTTCAAATTACATAAATATGAATAAATAAACAATAATAACATATAAATAATAATGATATTTGTGTGAGTTGGCTGAACAGGTATGTGAAGCAGTATAGTTAGTCTCATCATGTTTATGTAAATCAGTCTCCATCACAAACATTAGATATGGTGGAGAAAAACTGAAAACAGATTTAGAATAAACATCCAAAGATCTACCAGGTCCACTTTTTTTTTTTCTTTGGCTGTTGCTGTTTTAAAGCTTTCTTTCTTGCATTATTTGCAACTATGACTATTAAGTTATTCCAAATCAGCATAGCCTAGTCCAGACTGTTAACCATCCTTACCGCCTTCTTGCGGATTACTTTAGTGATCGAAAAATTTTGGTTTCTTCAGGATTTTGTTCTGTCTCAAGGTCTGTTACTAGAGACTGTCTTCAGTGATCTATTCTCGGCCCTGTGTGCTGCAACGTGGTACTTGATGGTTGGCTTTCTGTAGATCGAGACAACATCCTGTTGTCTGAGAAGAAAAAGAAGATGCTGTTGAAAGGGAATCTAAGTTTGAACAGATCTAATATTAAATTGAACAAGGAAACAATTAAAATAACAAGAACTTATAAATACCTTGGCATCATTTTGGATGATCACTTAATTTAATTATCCATGCTAAATTTATTTTGCAGAAACTAAAAACCTTAACTTGTAAAATTATTAAGTTAACTAGAAACTCTTATGGTATTAATTCTTCTACACTTAGTTTGTATAACACATGTATTTTTATTCCAATTGTCCTGCTATGCTGCTGGGGGTTGGGGGCTCTAAAGTTGTAAATTGTATGGCTAAAAGGTATGTCACACAGGCATAGCATTTCTTTTTATTGGCTACCAGCAGATCTCGTAGAACTGTGTCTTTGGTAGCATTATGAGTATTATGTCATTAACTCCCAATACAATATGAGATAATGTTACATTACCTTCAATATTACAGAAGGAAAACTCTTCCAATTAATTTGAGAGGTTTCACTGTTAATTTTGACATTGAGGAGAAGGATTTATTAAAAGAATTGGATCTGAGTTCTCCAGGGAGTGGCAAAACGAGTGGGTGTATTCTGGACTAGGAAGAACAACTTATAAATTTTTACCTGAAGTCTCTGACTACAAGAAACAATGTGCTTGGTTTATTCCTGGACTGTTCCCTACCTTTATGATTACTGGTCACAGAAGTGTAAATTCTAAACTGTTTCCCCTTGGGACTGTCTGATACTCCTCTTTGTCAGTGTGGTGCTCTCAAATCTGTTGAATTTCTCATTTTTGATTGCCCATATTATGTAGATATAAGAAACGAATTGCGGCTGTTGACCAATGTTTATGTTGATACTGAATTGCCAGACTTTCTCTTGAATAAGAAGAATTTCAATGCTTTCTCCTTGTTTGCCGAAAGATTATTCAAGCACAGGAAGAGTATTGTTAATGTTCAAGTTACATAATCCTTTTTAACCATTCAGTTATGGTTCTAAGGTGAACACTCTTCACGAGTTGATTCTTTGTTTAGATTTCCAGTTTCCTCAATCAATTTGTAAAGTTGTAACTGTGATTGAGATTTTTGAATTACTTTGTTTTGTATATAGAAATATCTAGTGAAGGAAGTAAACTTGGTGTTTCACTAAGGGACAGATTTAGGATGTTTACTGTGTAATATTGCAAGTTGAAGTAATAGTAAATCAGCTTGTTTCTCTCAGGGCTTGATTATGGATATATATACAGTGGTACCTTGGATTGCGAGTAACTTGGTCTGTGAGTGTTTTGCAAGGCGAGCAAAAATTTTTAATAAATTTTAACTTGATAAACGAGCGAGGTCTTGCAATACGAGTACAGTCAGTCCTCGTATAACACGTGTTTACACTACACGAATTCGATCATACACTATTTATAAATAGGGGAACGATATCTTATATAACATGAACCGAATTCGCTTATGCACAATTCGCCTTTGTGTTTACAAGAAATGGCAGTCGAACGCAGAATCACCCCAACTGAACGCAACACGATAGGAATGAAGAGAAGATTCTGAAAATGTATTTATGTTTTTTATATCAGTGAAGGGGAAACACATTTCACCATAATAACGTAAAAACCAACACAATTCCAGCTATCGCTATTATCACAAATGCAATTAGATCGAGTTTACTACCAGTTTATAACAGATTCCACTAGCAGAAAGGCAACTGGAAATTGTTTTTATTGTTTTATGGTAGTAATCCATAGAAATGTGCTTTAGGAAAATGTGAGGTGTTAATAGTGTATCTCTGCATTTATGGTGTTGTTTATTCAGTTGCTACACGTGCGCAGCTTTGTTTATGTGTTTCAAGGGTGCCTCCTCATTTTGTAATTGTGCTTTATTTCCTAAAAATTGTCTGCCGAGCATCACGTGATCACGTGCTGCTCGGGATTGTGGTTAATCGTCTCACATGCTTGGTCTCAGTCGGCATACCTCATTCGTATACAGTCATCACTGTAGTGAACATTCGTGCTAGCGTTGTGACCACGTGTATGTGTGTAAAGCAATTTTTTTTTTGTGTTCAAATTTAGTGACTGTTATTTATTAACTGTGCACTATGAAAATGGCCCCAATGAAGAAAAGGGTTGAAAAGGAAGGCGGTAAGAAGAAGGAGATGATTACGGTAGAAGTTAAGAAGGAAATCATCGAGAAGCACAAACAAGATATGAAAGTGGCTGCCATCGCAAAATTTTATAAGAAGTCTACGTCAACAATTTGCACAATACTAAAGAAGAAAGAAGAACTAAGGAGACTAGATGTAGCAAAAGGAGTCACGTATTCTGGAAGATGTAGAAAAGTTGCTTTTGGTGTGGATAAACGAGAAGCAACTAGCGGGTGATACTGTGACCGAGAACTTGACCTGTGAGAAGGGAAAGGCCCTGTATGCCAACCTCGTAAGTAAACAGCCAGGTACATGTACAGAAAACGAAGAAGGCTTCAAGGCGAGCAGGGGATGGTTTGATAACTTTAAGAGGAGAAGTGGCATCCATAGTGTTGTGAGGCACGGAGAGGCTGCGAGTTCGGACGCTAAGGCAGCTGAGGCGTTCGTTGCCGAGTTCCAGAAGCTCATGGTTTCCGAGTGTTACCTGCCGCAGCAAGTTTTTAATTGCGATGAGACGGGGCTTTTTTTGGAAAAAGATGCCAAAGAAGACCTACATTACAGCAGAAGAGAATGCAATGCTCGGTCACAAGCCCATGAAAGACCGTCTCACCCTCTTGCTGTGTGCTAATGCAAGCGGTGATTTCAAAGTCAAGCCCCTGCTCGTGTATCATTCTGAGAATCCACGAGCCTTCAAGAAATGCAAGGTGCAGAAGAGCCAGTTAACCGTTATGTGGAGGTCCAACAGCAAGGCTTGGGTCACTCGTATCTTGTTCGTTGAGTGGATCAACGAGGTCTTCGGTCCTATAGTGAAGAAATACCTTTTAGGAAAAAAACTGCCACTCAAAGTCTTGCTGGTTATGGATAATGCTCCTGCTCATCCTCCAGACCTTGAGAACGACTTACTGGAAGAATTCGAATTCATTAAGGTCCAGTTCCTTCCTCCCAACACTACTCCATTACTCCAGCCCATGGATCAGCAGGTCATTTCGAACTTTAAAAAGCTTTACATCAAGGCGCTATTTCAGCGATGCTTCGAGGTGACCGAAAGAACTAACCTTACCCTCCGAGAGTTTTGGAAAAATCATTTCCACATCGTAAACTGCCTCAAAATCATCGATAAAGCCTGGGATGGGGTCACCAAGAGAACCCTCAATTCTGCTTGGAGAAAACTGTGGTCTGATTGCGTTGAGGGGTTTGCTCATGAACAGGAGCTGCCAGTTGTCGATGAAATTGTGTCCTTGGGGACGACCATGGGACTGGAGGTGAATAAGGATGACATTCAAGAGCTGGTGGAGGAACATGGCCAGGAATTTACCACGAACGAACTGATGGATCTGCATCGTGAGCAACAGCAAGAGGTTATGGAGGAGATCTCGTCTGAGGAGGAGGAGAAAAAAATGGAGACATCCCTCTCTTCAAATGAGATTAGGGAGGTGTGTAAAATGTGGGTAACAGTGCAAAATTTTGTAGAAAAGCACCACCCGAGTAAGGCTGTGGCAGTGCGAGCGATGAATCTGTTTAACAACAATGCAATGTCATATTTCCGTGAAATCCTCAAAAGGAGGCAAAAGCAAGTGTCATTGGAGAGGTTCCTTGTTAAAGTCGCACAAAAAGAAAAAGTCAACAGATAGTAGTGATTCTGTTAGTGACAGTGAAGTGAAAGTCGTCCTACCCAATAATTAATAAATTTGATTGCTTTTAAAAATATAAAAAGGTATGTATGTATTTTGTATTAATCATTTTTACAGTATATGAATATTTGTGAGTTTTGGAACAAATCATCTGGGTTTCCATTATTTCTTATGGGGAAATTTGCTTTGATATACAAGTGCTTTGGATTTCGAGCACGTTTCCGGAATGAATTATGCTCGCAAACCAAGGTACCACTGTACATTTCATTTACAGACACCATGTATATACAGGGTCTGTAAATGATGTTGCCAATTTTGATTATGATCCTCTCTTCATCTTCCAGGGGATGCCTCTTTCTTTATTCCCTTCTTTTTATCTCTTTCCTTTGCTCCCCATTTCCCATACTTCTCAAGCTATCTTCCTGCTCCTATTCTTATTGTGGTTTTCAGAATTTTCTGAAATCCCCCTACATGTCACCTTCTGGATTGTAGTCCCTGGCATGCCTCCTCATGGCCAAGGTTGGGAGTCAGGGGGCAGGGGCCAAGGTTTCCCCTGCCTGTGAAGACACCAGGTGCCAGCACTCAACACGCAACATAACAACACATACACTTGCCAGCCTTGGCTTTGCCTTTCAGATGCTACTGCAGCTTATAGGAGAAACACTGGAGACTGCAATCAAAACAAACACACCATGACCTTGTTAACCCATCATAATTACATTTTAATATGTTAACCCGAATTAATCAAAAATCTGATGAATATTTCCAAAAGCCTTATTGTTCCCACAAGCTCAAAATTCTGTGTCTAGGAACTTATCTCATACCCGAGACCCATGAATTGGTTCTGTCCTGTAGTGTCTAATGCAGGAATACAGGTTGTCATAAGTTGAGCAAGGTAGGGGTGTTGAAAAACAGCTGGTCACCAAAGGAGGTCAAAGGCACCACAGAAGTCAACAGAAATAGCCAGAAGGTATTTATCCTCTGTAGTAGTAGTCGTCTAGGTGGCTTGTAAGAATTCAAGACGAGCCAGATATTGGCTAGTTTCCATGTAGTAGGAAAAATTCCCTCAGAGAGGCATTTATTAAAAAGTGAAAGAAGGAAGTTTGGGTGGGTGGGTGGATGGAGGCCAGTTTCTTTAGAACTTCAACTTTAACCAGGTCAGGTCTGAGACATTTCCTAGCCCTCAATCTGTTGAGAGCAACCCTGAGATTACCAGAAGAGAAGGGCTCCTCAACCTGCAGGTTATTCAAGATTGGTTCTTAGCGCACGCACACACACACGTGCACACACACACACACACTGCAAGTTGGTATAGAGTAAAAATAGCATAGTCTTCTGGAAAAAGGGCACACAGAATTGACTCAGTTCGTGGTACAAGTACCAGTGGAGGTGAGTGCTCTTGAAAATGTCACCTCTAGGAAGCTTATTGGTCACTATACAAAATATGATGCCCAAGGGTCATTGCTTGATGTGGTGAAAAAGCATCAGCAGTACTCCCACTTTCTTTTCCAAATCTCTTTGGTGTAGCTGTTGTTATCTATAGACATTACTAAGCATATCTCTTTCAGGCTGTAGGAGGTGGTCCTGACCTGTGGAAATTCTTTCCATGTTTCATGTAGAGACCTCTGTAGACATTCCAACTGGAATACCACCATGGAACAGTGTTAATAAATGCCTTCTTCTTCTTCTTAAGGGTAGTTTTGCATGTGCATGTAATGACATTGGCACCAATGCCCAGGTCCAGACATTGTTTAGTAGTAAGATGAGAGTATAACTAAGTATTATCAGATACCAGATTTTCTTGGATGGAACCCATGAAGAGATCCCAGCTTGCAGTTTTAATCTTATAACAAGTGAGGATGTAATAGGTTGGAGTCTGGATCAACAGACTCCTAGTCCAGGCATCATGGATGGTACAGTGCTGGAAGTTACTGGCTATGGACCTGTTGGTAAGCATCACATCAATGGTGCTTTCCCACTGGGTGCTACAGAATGTGGGGAGGTTGCCTGGATGGTTTACGATCTCAAGTTGTGAGGTGTGCAGGTAATTTTCAAGCAGCTGTCTGTGGTGGGAGGCTGAGCAAAAGAAAACTGACAGCTGAGAACTGTGCCAAATAGTTGAGCGGCAGTAAGTGTCCCTGCTGACAAGAACCTTTGCTGGATAGAGCAGTATTTAAGTAATTGATGGCATCATTAATATCTTCATGGGGTCTGACGTACAAGGATACCAAGACAAAAGTTATTTGTGTGCATACTACAATTGGGGCACAGTGTGGTTATAGCTTGGAAACCATTAGTGTAGAGTTTCTAACAATGATTGCCCCAGGGTGAGTTTGTTGTGCATTCAATGACATGGTAGCTTCTGGGATAGTCTTTGGTTCTTGCAGAGTGTGTGTATACAACTACTGGATAAGCAGCATGTAGATGTTGTGTTCATCAGCAAGGAGCTGATCCAGAACTGAATGAGAAAATTGGGTATTTATCTGTAAGAATGGTAGTTCTTGGTTGATGGTTCCATTATTGTTTGGTCATAACTGTTTTTTTGTTGGCAGGTTCTCTTGGCCTTCAAATAAATTGGGCAGCATGGGTCCCTGATTGAGTGGAGAGATTGGAGTTTGGCATGTTTGCAATTTGAGAAAAGTGTCTTGGTTTTTGTTAGAACAATCATTAAAGCTGTTTCCTTGCTGTGCACAATGACCACATCGGGCTGTGTGCAAGTTGTATGCCACAAACACTTAAAGCACTTATGCACAAGGAACTGATTACGGAATCTGGGACTTTAACTAATATAGACGTGTTAGTGTGTTTTAAGGATATTCCAAACTCTGGACAACAGTTCAGTGACCCAGTTGCAGGAAGCATTGGATTTGGGCGAGATGAACGGTTTCAGCTAGCGCGCTCCCGAGCCATTTCTGGTTCCGGTGCATAAATGGGAAATTCCAGCCATATTCCCAAGGAACCATGTGACAAGTGCCGTGGATCTGCTATTTAAGGATGTGCCACCCAGCAGAAATATGCTGTTGAGAAAGGAGACCGCTGTCTCCAAAAGCTACAGTTGTTACATTATTTTATTAACTGTTTTTATCGCTTTTATCATCATATTTTATTTTATATATATTTTTTATTTTATTGTAAATTAAATCATCAATTTTAGACTACTATATATTTTATTTTATTTCATTTCATTTTATATGCTTGTATTTTATTTTATTGTAAATAAAGTGTTTTAGTTGCAGGATTGAAATTTGTTTATTTGAATACCAGCTGGCGTAAAGTCTAATTGTTCAATATGAATTGTCCCAGCCTTGTAGGCCTATTTGGAGATATTGGATTTGGGTTTGGTGGAGTACTTGGGAACAAATGCTTTGGTGAATCTTGTCCATCATATCATCTGATAAGAAGGTCTTATCAACATGAAAGAGGACAACTGTTGAGCCACTTGTCCGAGAGGCTTCAGCATTCAGACCAACACTGGCAACTTCAGAGCATGATTATGTCAGCCTCCTCCCTGGTAGCCATCTTGATTATGAGGGCAGGATTCCTTTAACTGGTTCACTTGATTCATGTTCAGTTTACTCAGTTGGTCAAATGATGACGATGTTAGGCTGTTTTGGGAGGGTCTTCCTAGGAGTAGGTGCAGTTTCAGTACAGGTCCTCGGCACTTCAGAATAGGAATGGGACAGCTGTGGCATTTGGTTCTCACTAAGCTCAGAAACAAATTTGAACTTTATAGTACTCATTATCTAAGTGAAGATTTAGAAGGATGGTCTCCATTTTCCTCCAGCTGTTTATTATCTTCGTTCTGGCAACAGATGTAATCCTATTAGTTTGTTGGGCAGCAAAGTCCTCCAATTCGGCCGATGTGCATGACCTGCGCCACAGGGGTGCTATCAGGCATGAAATTTCTGGGTGATTTTGTTAAGCCACTGTCTCATCTGGGACGTTCCTCCAAAAGAGTAGGAAGAGGAGAGGTGATTCAGATATAGTGCATGGTGTGTCTGGGCTCTTTGCTTTGCAGAGGCAGTGAGGTGCCAGTCAACACTTTAAAGTTGCACTGAGGTTTGAGATGTGTGTTGGTGGCATCTAGGAGCTCAGACTCCACCTTATCTTTCTCATTGTCAGACATTTTAGTTATTCAGATAAACGAATATATCCAGATAATTGAGATACCACTAACACAGTCTGGTAGCTACTCAAATGGTAATATTTGGTGCATAATGTGTTAATCTAGTCCAATTTAGGGCCAAGAAGCAAGCTGGCAATTATTTTAGCTGATTTTGGAAGGGGAGGAAATCGAAAATCGAACAGCGGTAATATCTCATATACTTATATAAACTCTAAAATTAGAGTTTATATAAGTAAAGAAGTCTTTGCATCCTTTGCCAAAGATTTCTCGTAATCCCTTGCCTAACTTCCTTTGTGACTTGATTACAGACTAGATTACATCTACCATAGGCTTCTGTGTTGTCTGATAATTTATATGCATCCCATGCATTTTTGCCTCTGCCACAAATCTCAGCTGACATCCATTTAGGCCTAAAGCTTGAACAGTATTTTCTTAGTTGGTATGAAAAGACTAGTAGCTTCCAAGATTAATTCTTGAATGCTTCCCATTTAGAATTTGCTATTGGTAACATCATCAATTGGTCCCGCTGTATAGAATTTAAAAACTGTCTGAGACCACTGTAGTCACCTTTACAAAAGCAAAAACCCTTCCATTTACACCTGATGGTAGTTACGTCTTTATGTAAATCCCACATCAGTACACTGTAATTACTGCCACCTAGTGGTTCCTTTATCTGCAAATTCTTAATGCATGAATAATCACTGCTGATAATCAGATCAAGCTTACAGACTAGGCAGTAATTTTTAAAGATGCAGAAAAAGATGCAACTTCCTATATATAGGGCTCACGAAAAAGCTTTCTGCTAATATCCCATGTTATGTAGGGAACCAGAGGAACAGTTAAGTATTTGCATGACTAAAGAGAATACAATAAAATTTATACCGGTAAAACTGTATTTAGTTATCTACCAGTTGGCATAAAAATCATAATTTTTCGTTTACTGTTAATGATTTTGTAGACTGCCGAAAATGACTCAGGAGTCCACAGGAATGCATGGTAAAGAAAATATCATATTAATAAATAATGAGCTACTAAAATATGAAATTTAGTGATGTAAAACTACAGTAAATTATCTTTCAAATGAGACCTAAATGTTGATTTGTGGCCTTTTGAATAATGAGAACGAACAGCTCAAAGTTTTGAAATGGCTGAAAATCCAACATGGCTGCCCCTTTCTTTACAAACGATAGAACTAGCACGTGAGTTACGAAAATTATTAAAATAAAAATTTAGATACATTTTAATGAAGGATCAAAAGCTATGAAAGGGAGTATAAAGTATCATAGGAGTCACAGGCATAACTATTACTGAGAGAAGAAGCAGAAAAACAATAAAACGAACCTTTTGGAATCCATGTGAACACAGTACATTGCTATGGTGACTAATACAATGTAGCCATGCAATACAGTTAGAAAATATTTCTAATGATATCTCAGATACTGCTGATCAAGTTATCTTAAAAATTTATCTGAACAGACTTTGGGGGGGGGGGCGATTACACATCAAATCATTGGTGATCTTTAAAACACAAATATTCCACATTGCCTAAACCTAAAGTTAGGAGCCACAGACACACAAAGCACTACAATCTATATATACATACACATCACATATATATATAACGAAACCTCAACATAATGCAGATCAGGTGTCAGGCGACAATTTGAATACCCACGTTATAATCAATTCCCGATGTTGTCAGAGGGAAAAAATTTATAATTTTTTCCCCTGTTTTTTTAACATAATAAACTTTATTTAGTTAAATAAATACTTTATTTGCTACTGTTTTATGAGTAAAGAGATTAAAAGACAAAATACTAAAGGTTATAATAACCCTTTACATTTTACTAATACACATTGCTGTTATGGACTTACATTTTATATGCCCATTCTGAAACAGTCATGTAATTTTGTTTGCTGGAACTGATGACGTTTTTAGCTTGTGATTTCCAGCCTTGTTTACACACAGCAACACAGTAATTCTCTCTTTGTTAGTTTTTATACCTGCTTTGTTGGATGCCTTTTTAATATATCCAGTGACTTGTCAAGGAGAAGTTTATAGTACATCTGTGAATTCACCATCTTGAATCACATTACAGAGAAACTCAGGAAACGCTTGTTTGTGTACAGGAATTCTCTATTAATTAGTTTCCATGTCTGTTTGTTGGATGCCTTTTTAATATCCAGTGACTTGTTGGAAAGAAATTCATAGTATATCTGTGAATTCACCATCTTGAATTTTCTGAATTACACAGAAATTCATGAAATGCTTCTGCTGTTATGTCACCAAATGCAGATCCGGCTACAAGATTAACCTGGGATATCCCATGACAAGCCTTCCATCTCTAAAGCTATCCTTCTAAAGCTTTAAATGTGCCAACGTCTCCACCAAATATTTCATGAATTCAAGTGCCTGTGCTAACAAAATTATCCAATTTTTTGGTACTCCTTCACTATGCTTCTATATAAACCACTTGTATAAGCATTGGTCCACAGTCTAGTTTTCTTTCTTTGGAGGCCTACTTCATCTTCTATGGAGTTTATGAATGAACATAATTTTTCTTCCTTTTTCATTGAACCATGGGTTGTTCTATCTGGAGTTCAATACTTGCAAAACATACTGAATTTTGTTTCATCACTTTTAATTCTTTTGATAATGTTTTAACTTTTCAACTGTATAATTTTTCCCTTTGCTGGCCACTACTGGAGTCCTAATTTACTAATTTTGCCATGTATTTATTTCTGATGCCTTAGAATTTACCATGTTTTGAGAAAACTAAATTAAAACAAACTTGTCCAGCCTAACATACTGTCAAAGTGAGGTCACTTGATTTCTCCATAAATCACTGGTCAGTTCATGTATATTTTTGTCTAGTTAGCCCTTAACAGTTTTTGCTATCCTACTTGTAACTTATAGTTGAAGAAAGGATGTATAAATTTTTATTTATAAAAATTTACTTTGAAACTAATGTATCATTTGACAAATAATAGCTGTATTTCTCTCCAGCATTAACTGTTTGTAATTAGCATTCCACTGATATACTCTTTTATTGCATCTCTAGCTGAGGGGAGACACTGGGTGTATACAGTAATATAATTAGTTTCTGACGAGACCTGTTGTTTACAAAAATTACAACTGAATACTGAATATATCGAAGTGAATAAATATACAGACAATTTAGATAATTTCTCCTCTAGAAAATACGGTAATAGGATGTGCAGTATACGAGTATATTCACTTTTTGCAGTTTCCAATATGGAACTGCTAGTTATTTGAACACTATTTTTTTTTTTTTTTTTTTTTTTTTCATAATTTGTTTTCGGGACATGATCATATCTGCAATATATCTGAAACTGTGGTATGAAGAAGTGCATTGTGTTCCAGTTGCACTGTATATACAGGGTGTCTGTAAATGATGTTGCCAATTTTGATATTTTTTTATTCAGAATTACTTCAAGCTACACTCATGAAACGTATCACTGAAAGATCAATTCAATAAGTTTTATGAAGGTACATAAAGTCATTGGTAAAGTTCAGTGTGGGTGCCGAGTAACTCGAGCAATATCATAGCAATATTCAATCTCCTGCCACATGCTGTGCTTCATTTCGCAATAAATTTTACCAAAGGCCTCTGTGATCCATGTACATCCCTCCACTAACAACGACACTGCAGGAACTTCAGTTCTTGCAGTGTCGTTGGTAGTGGAGGGATGTACACATTATCCTTCACATAACCTCACAAAAAGAAATCCATTGGTATCAGATCATGCAACCTCAGAGGCCATTCCACATGGCCTCTACACCCAATCCAATGCTGAGGAAGATGTTCACTCAGGTATGACTTCACTTCATTATGAAAATAACAAAACGCTCGTACCAAACACGAATTGATGGTTTACTTGGAGGAGCCTTCCCATACTTTTGTGGAAACTGTTGCTGCATTGTAACAACAGATTTTGTTTCATGAAATGCTAACACACAGAATGCTTTCTCTGGCATGGTTGCCATTTTGACATTCTGGCGAACACAGCATTGCGTAGCAGGTAGAATGCAAAATTGGCAGCATTATATGAACTAATGACACTCGTGGCAGAGAAGAAAAATGCATGGGATGCATATAAATTATCCGGGGTCAAGTACCAATTTTAATAAAACTTATTGAATTGATCGTTTCAGCTGGTATGTGTTTCATGAGTGTAGCTTGAAGTAATCTGAATAAAAAAATATCAAAATCAGAAACATCATTTACGGACACCCTGTATATACTTTTAAAATAGAGTAGATGGCATAAATTATACAAACACACGTATATACATATATTATACATGATTACCATGCAAAAAATATATATATAACTGAAAAATATACTTGTAGATTGTTAAGTATATGCTTATTTATTTGTTTTATCTTTAAAATGCTAATTACACAACAAATGTAGGCATAAAAATCTAGAATAAAACTGATAAAGAAAATCACTCATGTTTGAAGAAAATATTAAATTACCTTTAGAAAGGATTTCTTGAACTCTTGCATGCATGCTTCAGAGCAGAAATCTTTTTTTGTGTGTCCAACAGTGATACAGTATTTGAGATCCTTCTTGCTATCTTCACACCATGCACAACATGGTTTAGTGCGACCTTTTCCTACTGATGCTAAGTAAAAAAAGTAATCTTTTGAAAACAAGTAACAGAAATACAGAACTGTATTGTAGGTTAACAAATTTCAATTATATATTTCATTTGTGTTTTATTAACTCTTTGTCAAATACTAGTCTTTTCATATCATCAAGAGTTGCTGGAGGATGCCTGACACACCTTGTGTTAAAAGCTTATAACATGACTGGATATGTACATTTTTCATTATTTTTGTTCTTGTCAGTACAATATATATGATCCATGCATTTATCCTAAGTAAATCCATAAAAATAAGTGGTAGATGATTCTCATCAACTGGTGCAATACCATCACACTTTGCTTATTGGAGGCTTGAAGGGGTGAAACTCAAGTTCAGTTTCCACAGCAGAGCTCTACAACCGCCATCTCTTCCATCATTCAGTATAACTGATGCCTTTTGGGGTTATGCTGGGCACAGCGAGATCCAATCTTCTTACGTTTTGAGGGTACAGCTCAAAACTGGTGTTTGCAGGCGAGCTACTAAATAGTCCACTGGAACGAACATATTGCCAACTCTCTAAAAGGCATTCAGATGGATAATATGTAATCTCACAATCTCTACTCTGCAAGACAGTGGCTAGAAGGAGTTTGAATAGTGTGCATGTGGAGCATTGTCAAGACCAGACAAAGGTATATTCTTGCTGTGTATGTACACTATATCCAAAAGATCTCATTACTTCTTACCATGTCCCTTCCCTCTATTTTTTCTACTGAATACATCTTGAACAGTCAAACAAGCTAAACAAACTTACCTGCGAAAAGATCTAAATGACCCAAATACTTCCTCATTCTTTCACAAATATACAAGGTTTGTGTTCCAATATCAATGATGCCCATTTCCTTGCTTACTATTTCTGACAGAATCCTACTTATTGGTTCCCTCAAACTGAGTTTGCTCATCTCAGTTGTCCTAATGATTTGCTGTATGTGTCCTTTCGTTTCAGAGGTGGTATATATGTGCACATATCTGCTTTGATATTCCATCAGACTTACTAATTTGGAATCTCCTCTTTTCATCTTCTCTGGCTTAAAATCTCTCTATCCCATTCTGTCAAATTCACCTGTTGTTGCCTAAAACTTTACTTTCTTCAGTTCAAGTTTCCTAACAGTGTGGTAATTTTCCTTGGTGATTTTAATGTTCAAAACTCCAGCTGGCTTCAGTTATCTAGTCACATAGCTACAGCTTGTGGAGATGCTGAGGCTTTTGCAATTTCTAAATAACTTTACAAATTGTTGATTTACCTACAAGAATACTAGACCATCCTATCCATGCACCCTACACTCATGATCTTTTTTCTCACAAGAACATTTAAAAGAACATGATTGAGGTGAGTGGTCCTGTTGTTGTTATTTGGTTTTTAGGAGCATAAGCAACTAAGGCCATATTGCTCCAGGGATATGAGGTGGTCATTCCCTGACCTTTCCACATCCTCCGTATTTGGTGGTCATGGGCTCGATTGTTGTTTGTTTGTTGTTTGTTACTTGGTTTTTAGGAGCATTAGCAAATAAGGCCATATTGCTCCGGGGATAGGTGGCATCCTCCGTATTTGGTGGTCACCATGGGCTCGAACCCCGGTCTAATCAAGAAGCGTGTGATACGCACTGCTGCTCCTGCCCACCTGGCTACGGAGGCGCCAAGTGGTCCTGTAGACAGACAAAATGACAATTTGGTGATGGTCTCTTCTCCAATGAAGCCTCTCACTCATAGCCTTCTCAGCCTTGTATTATTTGGTATAACAAGATGTAAATGTCTACTGAGATAGTGTCAGTGAAGTTATTCTTATAGGGATGAAATCCTTTATTCCACACTCCATTATAAAATGTCACCCTTTATCTAAACCTTGGTTTGCCAATAAATGTGCAAAGGCTGTTCAAGTAAGAATGTTGCATAACACAACTGGCACACATCCAAACGCCCAGGTTCACCCTCTGCCTACACTAAAGCTAAAATAATTGTAAAGCAATTATTACTCTGCACAAACTAGATTTTGAACAAGCTAAGGGTAGAAAACTTGCTACTTGCCCGAATGATGGCCGAGCATTCGGGTTTCTTGCCAAAGTTATTGATTACAACTCTTTCCCATCTATACTCCCACCCCCTGCTAAATCCTGATGGTTTTATTGCCTCTTCAGCTAAAGCTGACTTAATACCATCCTATTTTTCTTCTAACTCTTGTATTGGTGATCTTGATAAACCAATACCCACCGGATACCATTCCCAGTATATTCCACTCAATGCATACTATGGTTTTGTGTCAAAAGGATGTCAGAAGAATTTGATGCCAAGGAAGCTCCAGTATATCACCCATCTACGGACAAATTCAATGGAAACGTTTGGTGAAAATCAAGCAGTTGGTCTTGACATTTTAAAGGTTCTCTTGCTGTTCACTCAGAGTTACTAACTTCTCCAGTAATGCTGGTGTTTCCCAAGGTTCAGTTCTTTCTCCCACTCTTTTCCTCTTATATATTAATGACCTTCTATCACTACTGGAAATTCTATCAATAGTTTTGCTGATAACAGCATGTTGAATTCAACCTTAGAGTTTCAGAAACACAACCCTACACAAACAGCTTCAACTATTCACATATCCACCACCACCAAACCCTTAAATGCTGATCTCCAGGTAATTCTCCATTGAGGCAAAGATAACTTAGTTAAATTCAATCCTTAAGTTCTGTCTTGTTTTATATCCCCAAAAAATTAGTCTACAGTTCCTATGCTTATCTCTGATGACATTTATATTTTTTGTCAAGGTCATCTATCTCTATTAGGGATTACCCTGACTTCTAATCACTTTCGACATAAGCACTTCACAAATATTGCTTCCTCTGCACATAAAAAAAAAAAAAAAAAAAAAGCAAGGATTTCTTTACTTATATAAACTCTATAAGGAAGAGGATGAATCAGATTGGTCCACTTGATATCTATGGTTAGATTGTTGATGATCCAGTTCAGATAGCAAATAAACTGAATGAGTATTTTTGATCTACATTCACACATAAGAAGTTATTAAGGAAGGAAAATGCCAATAACCGAGCGCACAGAGAGGAGAAATTGTTGAAGTTAAACATAAGGAAGGCACCTGGGGTGGATGGGATCTATCCAGTTATATTAAAGGAGGCGGCAAAGCAACTAAGCAAACCCTTAGCCATAATTATGAGAGCATCCTTGGACTCATGGGAAGTCCCCACGGACTAGAGATGTACAAATGTATCCCCAGTTCACAAAGGGAGATCGAAGGGTGACACGAGTAATTACAGACCAGTTATTTTAACTTCTGTTCTGGGTAAAATAATGGAGTCACTGGGTAAAAATGCATTGCAGGATCATCTAGACAAGACTGCAGCAATAATTCAGACACATCATGGATTTGTTAAGGGAAAGTCTTGTCTGACAAATTTTATTGGACACTATAATGTGGTTACAAAGGAACTGGATGCAAAAAATAATTTTGATATCATATACTTGGATTTCAGGAAAGCTTTTGACACTGTTGCGCATGGAAGACTACTTACAAATTGGTGCACAATAGTATTCAGGGTAAGCTGCTACAATGGATAAAAGGGTGATTGAGTGGGAGAAGACAGAGGGTGGTAATCAATGGGCACTGTTCTTCATGGACTAATGTTATTAGTGGAGTCCCACAGGGTTCGGTGTTGGGTATACTGTTGTTTTGTATATTTATCATTGATATTGATGAAGGTATATAAAGCTTAGTGTAAAAGTTTGCAGATGATACAAAGGTTGGCAGGGTTGTTAATGACAGTAATGGCAGTGTGCTACTGCAACAGGATGTAGAAAATTTAGGCAGATAGGCTGAGAAATGAAACTAAAGTTTAACATTGACAAATGCAAAGTACTACCCATATGCAGTACTTTGCATTGACAAATGAGAAATGTAAAGTACTGCATATGGGTAGAAGTAACGCCAGAGGAACGTACCAACTGTGTGGTACTACACTTAGGGTGGTAGAAAATGAAAAAGACCTGGGAGTAATTGTGCAGTCAGATATGAAGTTTTCTGAGCAATGCAGAGAGGCTGCAACAGCAGGTCATGAGGTTTTATCGACGATAAGCAGGAATTTTGCTAGCAGGGAAAAGGAGGTGTTTATCCCTTTGTATAAGGAAATAGTCAGATCACGACTTGAGTACTGCATACAGGTCTGGATGGCTCATTTTAGGAAGGATGTAGATTTGCTTGAGCATGTACAGAGAAGGGCAATAAGATTGGTGAGGGGAATGAAGGCATCCTCTTACCAAGAGAGATGCTTAAATTCTGCAAATTGCTGCGGCTGGAGACTAGGCACCTGCAAGGTGATCTGATTAAGGTGTATAAGGCCTTGAATGGGTTGAGCACGTTGAATTCTGATGGGATTCTTCCACTTGCACAGATTACGAACATAAGGTGGCATAATTTCAAATTGAGGAAAGCCAGTTGTAGAACAGATGTGCAGAAATTTGCCATTAGCCAGCGTGTGGTTAATTGCTGGAACAAACTTCCATCTGTCATTGTGGAAGTTGATAGCTTAAATAAATTCAAGGAGGAACTGGGCAAACTTTTAGAGGGAATGGTTGTGTGAAAATTTTTTTTTGGTAGATGTTACATAAGCTCATATGCTTGCTTTCTTGCATTACATGCTTCCATTACTATTAGTAACAAGATTGGTGAGGGGAAGTAGTCTTCCATAATATACTGTACTTCAAACTCTGCATTTATATTTCTCTATTCATGGTGTCCCTGAAGACCTTATGCACATTAAACTGCAATAATCTTGCATCATCTTTGTTCAAATGAATACCATCTCTACAAAATAGATTCCTTCTATCTACAAATGAGGGCCACACTGATAAAATTTTCCCCTTACAGCTTTGCAAATTCCCTCAAATCTTGATTCAATCCACAAGGCTTTCAACATATAAAGCTACCTCCTATTGTGACTCGACCACAATAATCACAGAAATCGACTGCAGAAAGCATGCAATTTACAGACATAATATGTACAGCGCAATTAGGCCAAATAGTTTCTATCTGAGATAAAAACAATCTGTAAAATGCATTGGAAAGGTAATTTACTCTATTTTTTAAGATACATAATCATAAGATTCAACATAACTTCCATCATTACTGAACACAAAATCTAGGGCAATTTTTGCAATTTCGTAAATACTGTCTCCAGCTGCATTTCAGTTACAGCTTTATTTGCATTTGTGATCCTGGTGCGAAGACCACTCAAAGAGCAAAGTTTTGAGGAGTAAACTACACTTTTAACATGCTTCCACAGAAAAAAATTCCAAAATGGACAAATTGGGTGAGTGAGCTGGCCAAGCAATGGGCTCACCTCCACTGATTTATCTGTTTAGCACTCAGATCAGCAGACCTGGCAACCCAATGGTCACAGGCTCGAATCCCGCCTCGGGCTTGGATCAGAGTAAATGCAAACACTTTGGGAGGTGCATTATGGTCACAGAAGCCGATGCACCAACAACTAACAAAAAAAAATAAATAATAAATAAGATCAGCAGAGCTTGGAATGTTCAACAGTTTGAAAATTGTCAAACATTCCAAGTGAAGTGACAAAGTGCTCCAACTTTCTGAAAAACCATATTGGCTTGAATTCTTAATTGTCTTAGTCAGGAATAAAAAAAAATCCTGTAGCAATGCAAGAATACTATCACCATTAACCACTGTTTCTTCAAAAAACTAAAGGACCAATTATGTGTGTTTCCCATGGAATATCCTTGTTACACAAAACACTTAACTTCAGAAGAATCATTTTTGTGTCCCTGGATTTCTTGTAGTTTCTCTCCCCCAGTTATGGCAATCAACCTTGCTACAAATGTTAAACAGTGCCTCATCATTAAGCATTACACTATAAAGAGATAAGATGCTGTTTTCAACATTTTCGTTAAATCCACACCAAAAAGCTAATCTTATGTGGTAGTCCTCTTCCAACAACACCTGATGTACTTGAATCTTGTAAGATCACTGGTGCAATTTCACTCTAAGAATTTTGTGCACCGCTGCTTTAAGAACACAGAGTTCCAGAGATGCCTGTCATAGTGATTTTTGTGAGCTTTGCTGAAAAGCTTCCTCAATAGATGTTACAGTCTTCTTATTTAAGGCAGGCATTCCAGTTCGCAACTTATCATTAACAGAACCAAGTCTCTTTAAACTTCTTCAACCAGTTTGAAATAGAATTCCTGTATGGTGCTTCCTTTGCTTAAGATAAATTTCTGCTAACTGCTAATACAAATTTACTGAATAAATAATAATTTAATAAATAATAAATAATGATTAATTAAATAATAAGAAGAATAAATAATTAAGTTCTGCTAGTCAGGGACACAGTTCACTTTCTTTTCTACTGAAGTCATCTCTTGTAGGGTAGGGTAGATTATCTGAAAAAAATTTAAATAAAATAAACAGTAAATTAAATACAGTCTGTCCTCGTATAGCACGATAGTTGTGTTCCTAGAAACCCTCGTGCAATGCAAAATCGTGCAATATAAACAACAGGCCCTATGGGAAAAGTGGGGTTAGGTGCCGACCACCCAAGATTGAACACACATTTGGAACCAAAACATTACCAAACACAATAAATAATCGGGTAATTTTAATTGTTATAAAATACGTAATAAAAAATACAATATTTTTTAATTATAATATAATAAATAATAAAAAATAAATATTTTTTATTATTTATTATATTATAATAAAAGTATTTTTAGTATTTTTAATACTAAAAAAGTATTTTTTAGGAATAAAATACGTATTTTATTTGTGAAAAATTTATTATATTAAATAAAATAGTCGTAATAAAATACTTTTGTATTTTATAATACGTAAGTATAATACGTAAGTCGTAATAAAATGCTTACGTATTTTATTACAACTATTACGTAATAAAATATTGCTAATGCTTTTGCTTCTATCGTAAGCAAACTTGTTTTTTGTTTGGTTTTCTATCCAAACAGATGACAGCCGTTCCATCTCTTCCAATTTTTTGTTTCTTAATCTAATGGATTTTAATTACACTTTGAGTTGTTCCCACTATGAAAGTTGTTTTTATTTTCTCCGCATTCTTTGTAATTCTCGGCGTTGCCTCATTTAGGTCTGTAGCACGTGCAATATCACATTGTCTTTCATTTCGCTCAAAGCGTTTCACAATTTCATATTTTTTTCTCTATCGACAGAGGCGGACTGGCCATATGCCTTACCCAGGAAATCCCTGTGGGCCGCAGGCCGGTGTGATTTTGGCCATAAACCGTAGTACGAGCCCACTATAAATTTTCCCGGGTAAGAATTTTTGATCCAGTCCGCCTCTGTTTATCGATATTGCTTTTTTTTTTTCTCTCTCTGAATCTGCAGTGTCTTCGCCAGGACGTTTCCTTTTCACACCTTTTAAGTATTATATTAATTTTTAGGGAATAAAGCGCAATTACAAAACGAGGAGGCACGCTTCATACACATAAACAAAGCTGCGCGCGTATAGCAACTGAATAAACAACACTGTAAAGGCCGAGATACACTATTAACACCCCACATTTCTGGGGGTTACTACCATAAAACAATAAAAACAATTTCCAGTTTCGTTTCTACTAGTGGAATCTGTTATAAACTGGTAGTAAACTCCAACTAATTGCATTTGCGATTATATCGATAGCTGGAATTGTGTTGATTTTTACGTTATTATGGTGAAATGTGTTTCCCCTTCACTGATATAAAAAAAAAAACATAAATACGTTTTCAGAATCTTCTCTTCATTCCAATTGTGTTGCGTTAAGTTGGGGTGATTCTGCGTTCGACTGCCATTTCTTGTAAACACAAAGGCGAATCCTGCATAAGCGAATTCGGTTCGTGTTATACACAATATCGTTTCCCCTATTTATAAATCGTGTATGATCGAATTCGTGTAGTGTAAACACATGTTACATGAGGACTGACTGACTTCTGGATTTATCAAGGTGATAAATCCAGAAGGTTCTTTGGGAGGGGAGTTCCTTGATGAAAAAAATGGTGATTTTGAAAGACAAGAAGGACAAAGTGAAGAATACCAGAGAGTAAAGGACTCTGCAAACATTCACAGCCTCTTGGAAAGAGATGAAAATCTGCACCCTTTCAAATGAATGGAAAAAATCCTCTATGGGATAGATGTGGATTTTGACTTAAGAGATTTGAGATCAGGAACTATCAGAAGATTGAAAGAGGCAGGTAAATCTGGTCCAAGTAAAGACAGCATCACTGAGTGGTTGGAAGCTGATGAGGAGGATCCTGCATATCAGATTCTGGGAAAAGATCACATGTGTTTAATGGTATTGTTAAAAAACAGGACATAGCAAATAAGAGGAATAGGAAAGAAGTAGAGAAAACTACCTTCAAGCCAAAGGTCACAGAGTCCTCGAATACGGTCATAAACTTTACTGGTTTGTCTTCAGACTGAGAAATTGCAGCATTATTACGACTATTTGGAGAGGATGTGAAATTTTCTGGATGGATGTGGATGCTTCTTGAAGTCTATGCCCTTCGCAAGGTTCAGATTTATAGGTGCCACAGAACCAGGATTTTCCTCACCAGGACTGCCAATCAGCCTACTGAGCATATAATGTAGCAGTGGGAAGCAGCTAAAACCCCATCAAGGATAGTACTCCAAACAGCACTTCATACTGAATAAGCTTTAGTCAGAGTAGTGCAAATTCAAAGCTCGTGCACACCACAGAGCAAGTGCAGTAAAATATTACAATTCATCTGTTTTATTTCATAGAACATTACACATTACACATATTAGAGGGTCATTACATTAAAGCAACTTCAGTGACCATATACATTTCATTCAAGTTTAAAGGATGTTTGGTATTAGAGAACAGCTTTGCTCCCATAGTCCATTAAAGTAAGGTTCTGCTGTAATCATAAAGACTTAAATAAAAACAAAAAAAGTCAATGCACACTTCTCTACATATCTTACAATACAGCTCTATGTAGCCATATTAGAGTTACTTTTAGTGACTTCTAGTACATCTGAATATGGAAATCTCTCATAAATGTTTTTGTAATTCTGATTAACATGATACACACTGCAAGTACAGCCAAAACATGGTTTTATGCTGCCAAATTCAAAGTATTACAGTTGGAGAGTGGAAATCAAGGAGTACTCTTTGGAGTGGGGGAGAGAAATGAATTAAAAGATATACAGGATGAGAAAGACTTATCTTCTCATCCTGTATATCCTGAGAAAGACAAATTATAAAATAATTTATAACCTCAACAGAGCATATAGAGCCTGCCTGAAAAGGTACTTGATCCACAACACAGGATGGAAAAATCTGCAGCCAAAAAGATATGTCTTAGATGCTATTGGAAATACTGCTACTGCTTGAGGCAGTATTGCATCAAGTATTATAATCAACTGATGAATTGTTTCAGAAATCAACATCAAAAAACATTATCCAGAAAATGAATGAATGAAAACAATGTTGAAGAAACTCTGAAGGAAAATATGGATTTTGTTGGTAAATTTAAGGGGTTTGTTCAGGTGAAGTTGCTATTACAGCAATGCCAAAACCAGAAGACCTGCTGATTAGCAGCAAACCTTCATTTTTTTCTGCAAGCAAAACAATGAAGTTTTTGTTACCAGTGATGCAGGTAGTTTATGTAGATGCATTTAACATCGAGAATGTGCTGGCTTGTAGCATTTGATAAAGAAACAACTATTGCATTTGATAATGTCTGCAGTAGTTAAGAATGCAATGCACACAGACAGAAACTGTGCAAACGAAATTAGATTCATTCTTGAAATTAGACTGATTAGAGTTAATTAGTTTGGATGTTTCTTTAATATTAAAACTGTAACTCTTTTACTACTTTGTGATTACATATGTACTATATATTTACAGTAGAGCATTGATAATTCGAACTAATTGGGGCCAGGGGTAGTTTGGACTTCTGATCTGTTTGGATTTTCAAACTTATCAAAAATACTGTTCTGGAGACCAAAAAAAAAAAAGGTTTAGTAAGTTCAGAAATAAAAACACTAAGTTGTACTTACATATTTTTATTCATAGGTAACAAAACAAATGGACCACAGCCGCAAAATAAACAAAAAAATAAGTAATTATTTTTGTTAACGAAAATAATTACTTATTTTTTGCTGCACCATTTTTGAACTTCGTTTCTTTGCTGCAGATCTCTCACTCTTTTCAGCAAGAATAGTTGAGTTAGCTAGTATTCAGTATGTTTGTCGATTTTCAAGTATCATTTAATTTTGTTAATTGGTATGATAAAAGTGTAAATTTGTGCTTTCTATCTTCATTTTTATAGCCTGTGGATAATATTCTTCCGGATTTTCACTTATTAGAATTGCCATTTAATATAATCAAAATTAAATTCTCAAATGTAATCATAATAACTGGCACTTACTGTAATTATTTTATGGCACCAGCATAAATAAAATAATAAATGCTGGCTCATTCAGATTACTGCCGTTTCAAATTGTTGGCCTTCAGATTTTCGACACTTTACTGTATTTCAAATATGTTGTTTCTTTCTTTTCTCTTAGTTTATCTTATAAATAAAACAAAAATCTAAGGAAAACGTATTATTCTTATTATTGTTAGATGTGGCTTTTATTATTTGGCTGACCTTGTTGCCACAAAACATGAAAATTTGGGTTCCTTGAATTTTGTACAAAAGATTCTACTGTAATACTAAAGAGGCATTTCGAGATTAGTAAGTCTCTGGCAAGGAATATCAGAGGGAACACATGCAAAAGTACCATCTTTAAAGCAAAAATAAACAGAATGAATAATTATGACAATGACATGAGTGTTGGTTGAAAAAAACTGACATACAAGATGTTGTCAATAAAAGTTAAGTGGAGTGTAGTAGATTGCAAGTGGAAAGGGACATCAATGAGATTGGAAGAGAGACAATGTACATACCAAACAAAATAAATTTTAAAACCAAGAATGAAACTGATATTCTTTCTCCACATAAATTCATCTTAGCAGTTCAACATCATTTCAACCTTTTACACAGATTAATCCTTTTGCAGTAGTCCTTGATGATTGCTCTAGAGTTTAAACAATCTTACAAGGGTATTTAAAATGATCCACAAATATTTCCGTATTTTTATTTTTTGCAGTTCACAGTAGAAATATTTATTTTGAATATGATATATTTAAAAGCAGTAAAGTAGCAGTTGAACTTTTACAAATGCCAATTGGAAGAAGAATATACATATTTATAAAGCCCAAGGAAAAATGTTTATTACAAAATGCTCTTAAGGTAGCTTAGTTTTTTTTTTTTTTTTTTTTTTTTGCTATCCTAACAAAACATTAATATGATTAGGTGGAATGTTATTCTCCATCATATTCCTTCAATTCTGTTGACGAGGCTACTAGTGACGGTCGTGTTCCAAGCCGCTAAGTGGATTTTTCTTATTTATTGATTTGAAATTATTATTTGTCTAAAACTTTTGATTTAAATTTAGTAGTATAACATTATTTTGTGATTTTTTGATTAATTTGGTGTATTTATTCTTTACTCGGCCTTGTAAAAGTATCGGTAAGGGTTTCCACGTGTTCGTAACTACCGCTACCGTTATTAACTTTCCCGCCATTGTGATACCGTACTAGATATACCGTAGGTTATATACCGTACTAGATAGCGTTAGTTGAACTTCGTTAGCAGTTAAATTGTACGTTTAAATAAATACATATAACGACTTAGATTACAAACGTAATATAATTAATAACATAACATAATTAATTAATAAATTAATAGAATCATGACTCAGACCAGAGCAGCAAAGCAAAAGGCTCAAGCTAATGGAAGTGCTGTGGCTCAGAGCAGAACTGAGGGGGGCAGTTGTCCTCTGACACACAGCCTTATAAAATGCACTGTTTGCTTGATGTTTGCAGAGCAATCGGGTACGGGACATGATACTGCCAAGGGGGATGTCTTTGTGTGTGCGCGATGCAAGGAGTGTATCGATATCAGGCAACAACTCGGCGTTCTTTTGGGCCTATATGAGAGCTTGAAGGACAGGGTGGATGCCCTCGAAGAAACTAAATTGAGGGGCCCATCAAGCTCTCAGCTGCCCACATCAACGCCAGAGCTTGCACTTGGGCATCGCGTGACACAGAGACAATCCCCAAGGCAGAATGCGCTGGTCCCGAAGGAACTAGTAGTTGTTGGTGACTCTATTGTCAGGGAAACGGGGAACATGCTTTGTAAAAAAGATAGGTGGAACAGGACCAGGGTATGTCTGCCAGGGGCAAAGGTTGATGACGTTGTAGAGCGAATATCATCTTTTAAGGGCACAAAAGGTGATATAGTTGTACACGTTGGCACTAATAATATTAAGAGTAGGAGACCGGCAGAATTACTTAACAAGTACAGGTCACTGTTGAACAAAAGCCGAGAATTAGGGTTGAATTTGAAAGTGTCTGCAATTCTGCCCAGACACGATAGGAGGGAGTATATGATGAAAGCCTTGTCGATCAATTCGGCCCTGGAAAGATTGTGCAAGGCTCAAGGGGTAGAATTTTTTTCAGCCTGGACTGTACTTGTTAACAGGAGAGATTGCTTCTACAGGGATGGGATACACTTAAATAGAAAGGGTGCAAGAATATTTGCTGATGCTATCGAGGCAGTGTTAGGTGGGTCGGAAAACTGCTAGCTTGGGGGGAGACAAAGACCAATAGATTGACAGTAGCCACTGGCAGAGGTGAAAGAGATTCTTGCACTGCTTCTATTAGAATGAGCAGAAGCCTGAAAAACAAGATGCATGGTATTTCAGAGACTGCTGGGAGCCATTGTGGTACAAGTAAACACATGGGTTGTGTTAGGGTAGCTAAGAATAGAAACAGGTGCAGGTATACTTGCGTGTACACCAATGCTAGGAGTTTAGTAAATAAATTTGATGAATTTGAGGTATTGCTCAAAACATCGAAGGCAGATATTGTTGGGATATCAGAGACGTGGTGTCACACAGATATAAGGGATGCGGAACTGCAATTTGGGGAGTACAACGTCTACAGAAAGGATAGACAGGATAGGAAGGGGGGAGGTGTTATGCTATTAGTTAAGAAACACATAAAAACCAAGGAAGTGAAGCCAGTCGACATCGCTGGACAGTGCAGTGTGGAGTCAGTTTGCTGTGACATAAACATTGGGAGATCAAAATTGAGAGTAGGAGTGTGCTATAGGCCTAATGACTCTGATGAGTATAATAAGGAACTGTACAGGGAAATAGAATGGGCCAGTAAATCAGAGTGTCTTATAATGGGAGATTTTAATTTCCCAGATATTGACTGGAATTTGGGGGCTGGATACTCACACACTAGCAGGGCTTTTGTGGATTTATTGGATGATTTTTCTACATCAGCATGTTCGGGAGGCAACTAGAGGGAGCAATACTCTTGATTTGATTATCAGCAGTGATTCTTCATGCATTAAGAATCTGCAGATAAATGAAGCACTAGGTGGCAGTGATCACAGTGTGCTGAAGTGGGATTTACACAAAGAGGTAACTACCATTAGGGGTAAAGGGAAGGGTTATTGCTTCCGTAAAGGCGACTACGATGGACTGAGACAGTATTTAAATTCTATACAGTGGGACCAACTGATGATGTTACCAACAGCAAATTCAAAATGGGAAGCATTCAAAGAACTTATCTTGGAAGCTACTAGGCTTTACATACCAACTAAGAAATATTGTTCAAGGTTTAGGCCAAAATGGATGTCAGATGAACTAATGAGGCATATGGCAGAGAAGAAAAATGCATGGGATACTTACAAATTAACACATGACACAGAAGCCTATGATAGATACAAGTTGATATGCAACCAAGTTACAAAGGAGGTTAGGCAGGCGAAGGCAGATTACGAGAAATCCTTGGCAAGGGATGCAAAGAAAAACAGCAAAGAGTTCTTTACTTATGTAAACTCTAGAAGGAGAGGGATGAATCAGATTGGTCCTCTTGATATTGATGGGTCAAGTGTTGATGATCCTGCTCAGGTAGCTAACAAACTAAATGAATATTTTGCATCGACATTCACACATGAGGAGTTATTCAGCGAGGGGAATGCCAGAGGTGTATTCAACTCTAGCAGTAAGTTACAGAATCTTGAAATAACTGGGAGTAAAGTGGAGGAGAAACTGTTGAAGATAAACACAAGAAAGGCACCCGGGGTGGATGGGATCTATCCAGTTATATTAAAGGAGGCAGCAAAGGAAGTAAGCAAACCCTTAGCCATAATTATGAGAGCTTCCTTGGACTCAGGGGAGGTACCCATAGACTGGAAATGTGCAAATGTGACCCCAATTCACAAAGGAGGATCAAAGGCTGACACAAGTAATTATAGACCTGTGAGCTTAACTTCTGTTCCAGGAAAATTAATGGAGGCACTGGTTAAAGAAGCACTGCAGGATCATTTAGACAAGACTTCAGTTATAGCTCAGACACAGCATGGTTTTGTTAAGGGGAAGTCTTGCCTGACCAACTTGATTGGATACTATGATGCAGTCACAAAAGAACTGGATGCAGGGAATAACTTTGATATTATATACTTGGATCTTAGAAAGGCTTTTGATATTGTTGCACATGGAAGACTGCTACACAAATTGGAGCAGTGTGACATTGGAGGCAAATTACTGCTATGGATAAAGGGGTGGTTGAGGGGGAGAAGACAGAGAGTGGTAATCAATGGACACTGCTCATCGTGGACTGATGTTATTAGTGGAGTCCCTCAGGGCTCAGTGTTGGGTCCATTATTGTTTTCTGTATTTATAAATGATATTGATGATGGTATATCGGGATTAATGTCCAAGTTTGCAGACGATACAAAGGTTGGCAGGGTTGTCAAGGACACTACTGACACTATGCTGCTGCAACAGGATCTGGAAAGGTTGAGCAGATGGGCTGAGAGGTGGCAAATGAAGTTTAACATTGACAAATGTAAAGTACTACACATGGGAAACAGCAACCCCAGAGCAACGTATCAACTCTGTGGTACAACACTGACAGTGGTAGAGAATGAAAGGGACTTGGGGGTGGTTGTGCAGGCAGATATGAAGTTCTCTGAGCAGTGCAGACGGGCTGCAAGAGTAGCTCATGGAGTATTGTCAATGATATACAGGAATTTTTCCAGCAGGGATAAGGAGGTGATTATTCCATTGTATAAGGCGATGGTCAGGCCACACCTAGAGTACTGTATACAGGTCTGGAGGCCTCATTTCAAGAAGGATGTAGAGCTGCTGGAACGAGTACAGAGAAGGGCAACAAGATTAGTGAATGGAACAAAGGGGTGCTCTTACGAAGAACGGCTTAAGTTTTGCAAATTACAGTGTCTGGAGACTAGGCACCAGCGAGGTGATCTGATAGAGGTGTATAAAGCCTTGAATGGTTTAAGCATGCTCAATGCTGATGGGATTCTTCCTCTAGCTCAGAATAATCACCTGAGAGGGCATAAATTCAAATTGAGGAAAGACAGATGTAGGATAGACGTGCGGAAATTTGCCTTTAGCCAGCGGGTGGTTGGTTGGTGGAACAGACTTCCATCCCTTGTGGTGGAGGTTGATAGCCTAAATAAGTTTAAGGCTCAGCTGGACAGGTATTTTGAACGAACGGAGGGGTGAAGTGGAAGTGGTTTTTTTTTTTTTTTTTTTTTTTTTTTTGGCTGATGCTGCATAAGCTTGCTTTCTTGCATCAAATGCCTCTACTAATGCTAATGCTAATTAATAAGATTTATTCCATAACAGAATGCAATCTATGCTTAGAGTTGGTACCTTTGTCAACAGTCATGCCAATTCTTGTCACAACACTGATCATGGTGATTAAAATAAAAATCTCACAGCCTGGACTAATCTGTGAGATACTAATTGCCATGTTGGATTTTTCAGTCACTATAGCAACTTGACATTCGAATATGTTAAGTGCAAATCTCAGAGGATCAGTTCCTCTGAGTTTTGTAAGAAAGGAAAAGCTCAAAATCATTAGGTTATGGTTACAGTTACCTTATATTTTATTATATAAAAATACATAGAAAGATTATCTGCATACCCTATGGGCTGGTGTACATGACTGTAAAATTGAAGCAAGCTGGAGTTCTGAACACTGAAGTCATACTGCAGTGTATATTATGACTGTAATGAGAACATGTGTGTTCATGGGCTGATCTACATGTTGTGAAAGCTGAACAACTATGAATAACTACAGGGGAGAAACAACATTCCCTCTGCCCAAGATCAGTAAACCATGGTGCTTCGACTAACGAGAACTTTAAGTAACGTAACAAACCTCTCCAAACAAATGACAACTGGTAAAAATACCAGACTTTCACAAAGCTGGCTGGCTGATTGTTTACAACAAGACTATTTTGCAAAATTATGAATTCCTCCCTTAGAGACCATTTTATATGACCAATGAAAAAACTGAATGTATGACATTATAAAAGTAGACAAATTTGCATAAATCAAGTTTTAGATAAGTTAGATCCAAGTTCAAATTAACTTCATAAGAATAATTAGAAACAGTTTAAAAATTTCCTCCAATAAATAATTTTAGATTAAGGGAAAGTAATTTTACAACAGCATTTTCCTTCCTTCCTTCAGAAATTCATTGTTAACCATTTTAAAAGCAAATTTGCAGAATGTATGTGGACTCACATGAGTAGTTTTTCAGTTGTAAGCCAGCACTGCAGAATGTTTCTTTATAGAAATCTGAAAATTTTTACATAAATATTTTTAAATATTAATTTATTTTGACTTAATTGCTTAACATTACAGTGAAATTGTCAAAAATGAAACCAAGATATAAAAATTAAAACTGGTGGCTATTATTTTTTTTTTTTTCTTAGAGCCCAATATCTTCTACACAAAGTTTTGTATATGGGTAGCAACAATCCAAGAATAACATGCCAACTCTGTTTTCTCTTTTGTTCTCCATGGTAGTGGAGAAGGATCTGAATTCTGTATATGAATTGCAGAGTATTCATATTCTGAAGTTTAAGCCCAAGGACAACTGAAACTAAAAGATGTGATCTCCTACTCTGATTTTCAAAATTGTTTTCCTGTTGCAATCTATTTATAAACTGTCTACTGTTACTTGGAAAAGATAACAGAAAGTCATAAGTTGACACGTTTGAAGCACAGATGAAACAACCTTGAAAAATATAAATATACATACCCTTGCAAGCCCACATGCAAAAATACTTAAGTATATATGTATACTCCTAAAATATCACAGTGAGAATTATAAGGCCCTCCATTGTGACTTAAATACATTACCCAGTATCAAAAATTATATTACTTTGTACTGAGAGCTATATTTTGCTATATACCACTGCAGGTATGCAGGGTAGCTGTCAAGGTTTGCTGATGAGTTAAAGGTGGGTAGGATAGTTAACTTTTGAGTCGAGGACATGCTGCCGCTATGACTTAAATCAGTTATACAAAGTGTGGAAATAAAGTTCCCGGACTGGTGTAGTAAAAGGAACACAAAGCGAAGGAGCTCAAAAATGGTTTTATTTTGTTTCAAAGTCATCACCACCTGATTGAATGCACTTATTAACCATTCTAAAAGTTTCTGAAGAGTCAGTGAAGGCATCCAAAGAGATGATTTTTAGTTCAGTTCAGCAGTTTCATTTTTCTTTAAGTCCTCAACATCCTGAATTCTCTTTCCTTTGAGGGCAGTTTTCACACTGGGAAAGGGTAGAAAGTCCACTGGTGCTAGATCAGGGGAGTAGGGTGAATGGTTGATCTATACAATGCCCATCAGAAATGTCTTCACAACAAGTATGTAATGGGGAGAGACACTGTCGTGCAATAAGAACCAGTTGTCATTCTCTATAAATTGTGGCTCACCTGGGAAATGTGCTTCAATAGTCTTTGGAGCACCTGTATATAAAATGAAGCATCATCTCTATCCTCTTCTGGTACCAATTCCTTGTGAATCACACCATTTGACAAAAAACATGATCAGCATCACCTTGTTCCTTTTGTGTAAACCAAAGGTTCCCAAACTTTCTCGGTTCGTGGCACCCTTAGTGTCCCAGTAATTTTTTCACGGCACCCCTAGGTTACAGGGGTTTTCGACCTTTTAATATATATCTATATAATAATTTTATTCTTTATATAGAGATACTAAATAAAGATCAATTACAGATCACCACAAAATTAAAAAGATACGGTACAATGGATACCATACACCTTTTTATAATGAAATAAATGTATAAATTTCAAAAAAATAAAATAAAATAATAACTTTAAGTAACTTAACCGAAATTACACGGCACCCCAAGAATGTTGTTGCAGCATCCTAGTGTGCCACAGCACCCCGGTTGAAAACCACTGGTGTAAACAAAACCTTTTAGGCATTGGTGATTTTGAAGTCCACTGCATGCTCTGACACTTCGTCTCTCGTGGTACTGAAACACTCATTTCCAGTGACAATGCAGTCAAGGAAATTAGGATTGTCTTAACAAGTCTGGATGATGTCGTCACATGAGATTCTTTGCTTCCCCTCATCCAAGTGACTGTGCAGCACAAATTTTGTACTGACCTTCCTTTTCCCTAAATCTTCATGCAGAATCTGACGAGTCATGTCCTTATTCATATCCAACTCATCAGCCATCATTCTAAGGGTCAAACGATGATCACTTGCCACAATTTCCTGAACTTATGCAACTGTCCTCATTTCTAGAGGTTGATATATGCCAACTCCTTGGGTCACCAGAACATCCTTGTGTTTCTCTGAACCACTTATACCATTCAAATGCATTGGTACAACTTAGCATTTCATCACCATAAACAGTTTTTAACATTTCATATGTCTCTGTTGCAGATTTTCCTAATTTAAAGCAAAACTTGATATCTGGTCTTTGCTCCAATGCAAAAGCATAACACGGAACATTAACATTACTAACGAAACTGGATGTTCCTTGCAACCTGTTAGCCTACTGGACAAACTCTGTACCATAATCTATTGGAGTACATTTGTCTGGGAACTTTATTGCCACACCTCATACGTATGATGTAAAAGATGGCAACTAAAGTTTAATCCTGCTAAACGTAAGGTTTTGCATATGGGAAAAGAAATACAAAGAAATTGTAACAGACCATGAAGCAAGAATTCAAGTTGGTTCAGGATAAGAAAGATTTATAGGTTATGATACCAGCTGAAATGAAGTTCTCTCCACAGTGCAAGAAAGCAAGCAATCAGAAATGCTCAGGGTGTACTGTCAATGTTCAATGAGACCTTTACAAATGGAGGGGGGGGTGACATTATTACTCTTTACAAATGGTGAAACCTCGTTTGGAATAAAGTATTCAGGTCTGGAGTTTGTGCCTCAAAATGGAAATATTACTTCTAGAGCAGTGCCAAAGAAGAGGAAGTACTTTGGTTGGAAGAGATAAGTGATGAGGGAGCTAAAGACTATATATCTCAGGAGTGATCTGAATGAGCTGTTGAAAGCTCTTTAAAGGAATAGAGGGAGATTTATTTATGCTGCAGTGAAACCAGAATGAGGAGAACAAATATAAAATTTTTGGGAGCAAGAGAAGATTAGATCTCATTATATTCATTCTTAGCCCACATGTTGCTGACCACTAGAACAAGATGCCTCCCATAGTAGTTGAGGTAAAGAGTACAAGGATGGCAAGGCACAATTCGATTGTTATTCCTTAGAAACAGAAAAATTGTGATTGACCCAGTTTTTCTTTTCTTTTACTTGCTGATACAGAATAAGTTTGTTTCCTTGGATCATTTGGTTTGATTAGTATTAACACAAAATGTAAACATATATACATACTCCTCTGAGACATGTGAAAAAAACTCAAATATATGTAATACTCCTGAAAGGGTTAATCACTCTCAGAATTATAATACCTTTACTGTTCATTCCTGCCATAACTGATGGATTTTACATGAAGCCCGAATTGCAGAAGTCACAGAATTAAATGCTGAATCCAGTTAAGGGTCATTCTAAAATAAAAAAACAAAAAGAATAAAACTGCTTTGTAAAAATAACACTTTAGAAAAAAGAATTTTGTGATATTTTATCTGTAACCCATTTCTTATCAAAACAGTATTAATAACAACTAATATTAAAACTACCTTAAAAAAGGAACATGACAAATTGTTGCTACCATCAAAATACAATACCAAACAATTAACATGAAACAATTTATGAGGAAGGGAGTTACAGTAATAGAAATATTACTACTTTTTCATTACAACAATAATTAATAAACATTAAAATCCTGAAAATTCATTCCACACCACTTAGCAATTTCAGATAATCTCAAACTTTTAAAAAATTGTAAAATAATTTACAACCCCGGGGGCTCACATCTGGTGAGTATAGGCTTGGCACACCCAAGGTCCTGAGCTGGATATCATCATTCTTCTTTTTCTTGGTGATTCCCTTTTGACTCTCTCTCTCTCTCTCTCTCTCTCTCTCTTGGGGTAATTCGGTAATTTTTTTTTTTTGGCTGGTGCTGCATAAGCCTCAGGCTTCCTTGCACCATATAGCTAATAATAATAATAATAATAATAATAATACAATACAATACAATACAATACAATTTTATTTATCAAGAGAATTCGTTTACAATAAATGAACTTGTTAAGAAAAGTAAATTTCTTGACAACAAGTTGTAGTTCTTCCTTTACAAGTTTTGTACAAATTTGTTATCTTACAGAAAAGACTATGAAGTCACTACACATAGTATATTCCACACTGTAAACAGAGGTAGTTTATCTGCATATCAATTCTAATCTACTGTGTCATTGAGTATCAAGAATTTTCTTATTAGGAATTTTAATTTGGAGATGGGATAACTTCTCCTGAGCCTGAAATCAATGCTAGCCAACAAGTTGTTTATTACATTCATTGTGTGCCTATCTCCAAATCTATTTAGTATCCTAGGGTGAGGCAAAGTAATTGCTTTTGGGTTCCTTAAATTATGTGAGACATTTCTTTGCAGATTCGACTCTTCAAAAATAGTGTTAAGATTTTTTAAGAATAGATTTAACTTTAGTTTTTGAACTGGATACAATATTTTATGTTTCAACAAAAATTGCCTTCTCTTATTCAGGTCATTCCAAGAGTTTGTCCCCATTAAAAGTTTCAGAATCCTATTCATTAAGTTGTCTATTGCCCTTATTTCTGTTTTATTTGCTCGTGCCCATATATTTACTAAATAATTGAGTTGGGAGTCCACTAATGCATAATATAAGGTTACTTTTGTTCTAAGATTTAACTTATTCTTAATGTAGTAGAAAAAGTACACATAAAATCTCATTTTTTTGTACAAGTTTGTTATATGCATTATCCAACTTAGACTGTAGTCGATCCATAACCCAAGGTAACAATGATTTGAGACTTCTTCCACAGTTAGACATTCGCAATTCTGGAAATTCTGTTCATGTAGGCAATCATGTTTGTGCAATTTGATAGAGGGTTGAATGTCCAAGGTTTGATGAGGAGGCCTTATTACCAAAAATTTAGTTTTTTCAAAGCTGAGTGCTAATTTATTATCGTGCAGCCAAGATTGTAAATGTATTGCATCCTGTTGTAAATCATTTGCCATTTTTGTTAGGTCCTTTCCTATTGTATATAAGATTATATCATCTGCATAAATTTTTATAAAGGAGTTCTTAATTACTTCGAATATGTCATTTATATAGATGTTGAACATGATTGGCCCAGCATGAGTGCCCTGAGGTACTCCTCTCTTTACATTATAAGATTTCCCCTTTGTATTTTCTACTTCTACTGTTATTTTTCTCTTGGTTAAATAATTTGCTAGTAGTTGATTGAGTCTTCCCCTTATTCCATATTTCAGTAATTTCTGTTGCAATATTGGGATATCAATTAGGTCATAAGCTTTGGTCAAATCTATAAATAAAATCAATATGAAGTTATTGTTGTTTAAATGTAAGTTTAGAGAGTCTATTAAGTTCTCTAATAATGTCTGTGTGCTCTTGCCCTTCTGATATGAGAATAGAGAGCTGTTTAACAGTCCATATTGATGTAAATATTTGCTTATATGGAAAAATATATAATTTTCTATTATCTTATTTAAAACTGACTGTATTGTTATTGGTCTGTAGTTGCAAAAGTCATCTGGTGGTCCCTTTTTATATATAGGAATTATCTTAAATGACAGTAAGTTTGTAGGATAGCTTCCCGACTCTAACATCCGTGCTATTAGCTCTACCAAGAGAACAGAGAACTGTTCTTTGTTTCTCTTTACTTCGGTTACTGTAATACAGTCCAGTCCGTAAGATTTCTTGTTCTTTAATTGTTCTATAATTTTAAGAATCTCAGTATAATGTGGAGCTAAGACTACACAAGAGTTCATTATCTGAGGAAGCCTATCTTGTTGAGTAAAGGAATTTTGGCAATAATGTATTAAATATCTGTTGAGATCTAATACAGCTTTGGCAAACCTATTTGCAGCCTCATATTGTTTGTTTGCACCAGAAATCTGTTCTACTAGTGTTTTAATTTGGTTTCCCCTTGACTTTTTCTTCCTTGTACTTAACATGTTATTTATAATGCTCCATTTATCCTTTTGTGTTATCTGCTTATCCATGAAAAGATGATTGTAATAAGTGTTTTTTTGCTTTTTTATCATACCTGTCACTTTATTTCTGAGTGTTTTATAATTGTGATAATGTTCTTTCTTTGATGGACAATTTCTAAACTGCCTGTAATATTTATCCCTTTGTACCATTAGTTCTTCTATTTCTTTAGTCATCCAAGGTTTCCTAAGCTTAATCCTGCTACTCCCAGTGTTTGTGTTGTTGGCTGTGTGATTAACTTTTCTCTCGGTATTAAACCTCGAATTGTTTATAATTTGTATTATCTTATTTGAAAAAACATTTACATTTGTTGTGTATGATGCTTGCTCTTGTATTAACAAGGTTCCTATGTTCTGTTTCAGTTTCCCTGTTGATAAATAATTTTTCTTCATAGCATTTGTTAATTTTTTTTCTTCACATGGGTGTTGTTTTGAATACATATCTACTATTAGTATACATGTTCTGTGATCTGAAAGTTGATTTAATAGTATGTAGGAATTAGCATACTTCAACTTGATATTTGTAATTAGGTGGTCCAAACAAGAGCTGACTGTTCTATTACCCTCCATCCTTTGTTGTCTAGTTATTCCAATTAAGGTATGTTCAAATCCATAATTGTTTAAGATTGCAGAGTATCTGGGTATCACATTATCAGTTACATCGGCTAGTAAATTAATATTAAAATCTCCTACTAGTATGGTCTTATCTGTTTGTATGTCGTCCCATTGCAAAATAATGTTTTCTAATTCTATTAGGAAGCTGTTTATTGAATCTGATGGTGGCCTGTAAAAAGCACAAATCATGAATGTGTTTTCTGAGTCTTCTCCTAATAATTTGACACAGCAGTTTTCACAAGACTGAGTTAAGTGGTAAACCTGTATTGCCCTAAAGCATGTTCTATAGTATATTATTATTCTTCATGATAATATAATATATATAATAATAATAATATTAGTAAATTAATAAGAGGAGTTTACCTCAATATAGTACGTGGAACACTTCCGTATGATACCCTCCAGAAATTAAAACGGAAAAAACGAAAAAATCGGCAACTTACCGGTCCATTAAAGTAAAATATAAATAATTAAATAATCAATTTAACACAATTCAAAATCAATTCAAAACAATTAAAATTCAAATTAACGCAATTAAAAGAATAACGAAAATATTCAAAACGATCTTCCTTCCTGAAGCTGACAATGCTTTTCGACCGACTGTCGTGATCACAGGAATGAAAATCACCGAATCAGGCTAAACCTGCAACTTAAATAGTGATTGTGTCTTCGCGCATGCGCGTAAAGGTCCACGCATCGGAGATCAAATATGGCCGCCGAACATTAACAGAATTCTCGTGTAATTTAATTTCAATGGTTTCTGCAATTAATAGTCGCGTATAATTACGTTGAACGTTAAGTATTTTGGCCTCGTTAAATAAAAAAGTATGTTTTTCGTTAATGGCATGAAAGGCTAATTCTGACGCTGCTGAACGAGAAGCACGAACTGAGGCTTCGTGTTGATTTACACGAATATTAAGAGAAAACCGCGTCGAACCCTGATAAGACGAGTCGCAATCACCGCAAGAAATGTTGTATACTAGATCATTAATTTGTGTTGCGAACGCGGAAAGAACCGAGCGATTGTTCAGTATAGTGTGTAACTTCCGTATAGGCCTAGCTATAATTTTAAATTCGGTATCTTTAAAGAATCTGTTAAGCTGTTTGTGCCACTGTTCAACGTATGGGACAGAAATAAAGTATTTTTTGATATTACTATTGTTGATTGGTGCAGTATTTTGTATCCTATCCTTAGCTTGTACCCTAATTCGATTTATTGTGTTAATGGGATAACCCCTGTTCACGAATCTGCTAGTTAATATTTGTATTTCTGAGTCCAAAGCAGAATCCGTCGTTGAATATTTATAGGCATTTAGAAATTGATTAAAGATAATCGATCTTTTGTAGGTGAACGGGTGGTAGCTATTATAATGTAGAAGCATACCGGTGTTTGTGGGTTTTCGATAGATGCTAAATTGTATTTTGTTCGAGTCCCGGGTAAGCGTGAAATTTAGAAAGTTTAATGATTTAGTATCCGTATCTTCCCTTTCCAATGTAAATTTGAGTCTAGAATGAATATTATTAAACGAATGTAAAATGTCTTGGATAGTACTACTATCGGTAATAACTAGAACATCGTCTAAATACCTCCCATAGTATGTGATACGGGGACGAAAAGGTGTCAAATGTATCTGCTCAATCGTTGAGAGATAGATCTCTGACATTAAGCCACTCAGGCTCAAACCCATTGGTAATCCAAAAATTTGTTTGTACACCTTGTCTCGAAAGGTGATGTAGTTAGCCTCAACTAATAGTTTAATTAAGTGAAAAATTTCCTTAATAGGCAGCTTCGTATAATTAATCGGTGTCGAGTTTTTATTTAACATATCCCAAATAATATCTAATGTGTATTCAACGTTTACATTCGTATATAATGAGGTAACATCTAATGAGAATAAATTGTCATTGTCGCCGAGTCTACAGTCTTTAAGATTATTAAATAATGTATCGTAATTCTTAATCCCAAATTGTATAACCTGTCTAAAAGGTTTTATAATGTTATATACATATGTGGCTAAGGCTGAAAATGCCGAGTTCCTGTAGGAAACAATAGGTCGAATCGGAAATCCAGGCTTGTGTAATTTTACCTGACCAAAAAGTGCAGGAATATTGTATGTTCTGGACTTCAATTCCTTCAACTGAACCATAGTAATGTAGTCGTTTTTACGATATGTGGTTAACGTTTTATTGTATTGATTTACCAAATTGGTAAACAGTGTCGGGTCCACTTCACGATAAGTGGAGGTATCAGACACAACTGAATCTAACTTATTAATATAATCATGTTTATCTAGTATTACCACTGTGTCTCCTTTATCTGCCCTCTGTATAATAATGTCCTTATTTTCTCGAAGTTCTCGTAAAGCTGAACTGTCATGTGTATTCAATTTAGGAAGTCGCGTTTCTTTTATGTTATTCACTACTTGGTTAACTTGTTGAATAAATACATCTTTTTGTGGAACACTACGAAGTCCAAATTCAATATCAATTACGCATTGTTTTTTTGGCAGCTTTCGAGGTGGTAAATTATAATTTAATCCTTTGGATAAAAGTGAAATCTGGTCCTGCGATAGTGTACACGAGGAAAGATTTGTAACCTGTTGATATGTCGGTTCGTTGGATACTGGGTGAGGGGATGTTCGTGAACTAGCCGACATATTCTGTGGTAGTGCGTTATGTGTCTGTGGGGGGGTTGTCACCCAACTCGTGTGAACTTGGTCGCAAGCTCGCGACAATGTGTTAGAATTCGCATGAACGTGTCTTGAACTATTCGATAATGTTTGCAACTTATTAACGTGTCTGTTTTTTATCTCTGAGGCTTGTGCTTCCCGTCGCAAATCTATGGAGGTCTTCAATACAGACCAATCGTTCGGATGTAGATAATTTTTTAATTTATCGCGAAGCTTCCTAACCTGGGAAAGGTATTTTTGTTTATCCGAATATCGAGATTTTAAGGCAAGCTTAACAATATTACGTGATGTCGCCAGTGATAGTTGTTTTATGCCTGAAATTTTTTGATTTAAATTCACCCTGGCAAACTTCGGAACGATGTTGTTTTGAAGGCAATATTTTAGGAAAGAAATATGGTAACTTTGGGCCGAGTACCTTAGTGTAGATTTAATGTAATTTTGTACCAAGCCATTCAAAAAATCTCCCATAATTGTGTGTATCGATTGTATACTACTGGAGAGACAGGAAGTGAATGAAATAGTCAATAAGAGTTTGGAAATTAATTAGATAGTATGAATCAGAGCTGTAATACTCAATATGTTCTACGTTGATAATAATATTAGTAAATTAATAAGAGGAGTTTACCTCAATATAGTACGTGGAACACTTCCGTATGATACCCTCCAGAAATTAAAACGGAAAAAACGAAAAAATCGGCAACTT
Organism: Mastigoproctus giganteus; assembly: GCF_048544385.1. Lineage (NCBI taxonomy): Eukaryota > Metazoa > Arthropoda > Arachnida > Uropygi > Thelyphonidae > Mastigoproctus > Mastigoproctus giganteus. The sequence goes on along the minus strand of NC_143577.1, from coordinate 114,697,134 downwards.
ACCGGTCCATTAAAGTAAAATATAAATAAAGTAAAATATAAATAATTAAATAATCAATTTAACACAATTCAAAATCAATTCAAAACAATTAAAATTCAAATTAACGCAATTAAAAGAATAACGAAAATATTCAAAACGATCTTCCTTCCTGAAGCTGACAATGCTTTTCGACCGACTGTCGTGATCACAGGAATGAAAATCACCGAATCAGGCTAAACCTGCAACTTAAATAGTGATTGTGTCTTCGTGCATGCGCGTAAAGGTCCACGCATCGGAGATCAAATATGGCCGCCGAACATTAACAGAATTCTCGTGTAATTTAATTTCAATGGTTTCTGCAATTAATAGTCGCGTATAATTACGTTGAACGTTAAGTATTTTGGCCTCGTTAAATAAAAAAGTATGTTTTTCGTTAATGGCATGAAAGGCTAATTCTGACGCTTCTCGTTCAGCAGCGTTATAAAACCTTTTAGACAGGTTATACAATTTGGGATTAAGAATTACGATACATTATTTAATAATCTTAAAGACTGTAGACTCGGCGACAATGACAATTTATTCTCATTAGATGTTACCTCATTATATACGAATGTAAACGTTGAATACACATTAGATATTATTTGGGATATGTTAAATAAAAACTCGACACCGATTAATTATACGAAGCTGCCTATTAAGGAAATTTTTCACTTAATTAAACTATTAGTTGAGGCTAACTACATCACCTTTCGAGACAAGGTGTACAAACAAATTTTTGGATTACCAATGGGTTTGAGCCTGAGTGGCTTAATGTCAGAGATCTATCTCTCAACGATTGAGCAGATACATTTGACACCTTTTCGTCCCCGTATCACATACTATGGGAGGTATTTAGACGATGTTCTAGTTATTACCGATAGTAGTACTATCCAAGACATTTTACATTCGTTTAATAATATTCATTCTAGACTCAAATTTACATTGGAAAGGGAAGATACGGATACTAAATCATTAAACTTTCTAAATTTCACGCTTACCCGGGACTCGAACAAAATACAATTTAGCATCTATCGAAAACCCACAAACACCGGTATGCTTCTACATTATAATAGCTACCACCCGTTCACCTACAAAAGATCGATTATCTTTAATCAATTTCTAAATGCCTATAAATATTCAACGACGGATTCTGCTTTGGACTCAGAAATACAAATATTAACTAGCAGATTCGTGAACAGGGGTTATCCCATTAACACAATAAATCGAATTAGGGTACAAGCTAAGGATAGGATACAAAATACTGCACCAATCAACAATAGTAATATCAAAAAATACTTTATTTCTGTCCCATACGTTGAACAGTGGCACAAACAGCTTAACAGATTCTTTAAAGATACCGAATTTAAAATTATAGCTAGGCCTATACGGAAGTTACACACTATACTGAACAATCGCTCGGTTCTTTCCGCGTTCGCAACACAAATTAATGATCTAGTATACAACATTTCTTGCGGTGATTGCGACTCATCTTATCAGGGTTCGACGCGGTTTTCTCTTAATATTCGTGTAAATCAACACGAAGCCTCAGTTCGTGCTTCTCGTTCAGCAGCGTCAGAATTAGCCTTTCATGCCATTAACGAAAAACATACTTTTTTATTTAACGAGGCCAAAATACTTAACGTTCAACGTAATTATACGCGACTATTAATTGCAGAAACCATTGAAATTAAATTACACGAGAATTCTGTTAATGTTCGGCGGCCATATTTGATCTCCGATGCGTGGACCTTTACGCGCATGCGCGAAGACACAATCACTATTTAAGTTGCAGGTTTAGCCTGATTCGGTGATTTTCATTCCTGTGATCACGACAGTCGGTCGAAAAGCATTGTCAGCTTCAGGAAGGAAGATCGTTTTGAATATTTTCGTTATTCTTTTAATTGCGTTAATTTGAATTTTAATTGTTTTGAATTGATTTTGAATTGTGTTAAATTGATTATTTAATTATTTATATTTTACTTTATTTATATTTTACTTTAATGGACCGGTAAGTTGCCGATTTTTTCGTTTTTTCCGTTTTAATTTCTGGAGGGTATCATATGGAAGTGTTCCACGTACTATATTGAGGTAAACTCCTCTTATTAATTTACTAATATTATTATCAACGTAGAACATATTGAGTATTACAGCTCTGATTCATACTATCTAATAATAATAATAACATCCAACAAAAATCTGTTTGGTAACAATTAACTATTAACTGTTGTGTTGTTCAAGAAGGGGAGGAAAATGGCATGAATGTCACAAACTTTTGCATTTATGGTGCCAAGTCACGCACTTAACCACTCATATGACTAAAATAGTTGGGTGTTCTTGTTGTTGTGGGGTTTTTTTTTTTTTTTGAGACCTAGCCCACGAGTTACAAGCCCCAATTAGAAAAAAATTGTCACTTCTGACCATGACATGCTACGCGTTCCTTCATGCGTGTCGTGTACCATTTTTATATTTAAGCCATTTTTCTCCAGTAAAGTGAAGTTGCATGGTAGTTGTTGGCGCATCGGCATCTGTGGCCATAATGCACCTCCCAAGGTTTTTGCAGTACTCTGATCCAAGCCCGAGGCAGGATTCGAACCCGCGACCTTTGGGTTGCTAGGCAGGTACTTTATCCACCCGGCTAGCCCGGTCGGCGAAGTTGCATGGTGTAACATAAATAATAATTATGTTTACTTATGAAGAAAAACAACATAATTTCCATATGTGACAGTATGCAAGCAACTCAAGCCATCTAATTGATATGTCCATGACATAATGCCAGTGAGAGCCTCTTAGTAATATGAAGACAAAAGTTGTTGTAAGGATTTACTGGACTATCATAATTAGTCAATTTTTAAAAATGACATCATTATTTTAAAAATTTTTAAATGTAAAGTTCACATGAATATAATAATATGAATATTTAGTTAGTAGTGTAGGAACTTTACATTTAAAATTTTTTTCTTTCTCCTTTTATGTATCTGAAATATTGTGCTTTATTATAGTTGCATTACTTTAGTTTTCAGAACTATCGTATAGGTCTATCTCTAGAATATAATGAAGTAAACATAAAAAGGGATATTCCAGAGAGTAACCTAATTAGTTATTACTGTAGAGTACCACATAACTGCAGGATAAAACACATATTTTGGTTCACAAGGCCACTACTTGAAACATCTATATGGTAAGACACAGAATGGGAGGTACTGCTAAGTTGCAGAGCTTGAACTAATAAACATGTGAATTAGCAGGCAAGTCTCAAAGTTGTTGAGACTTGACAACCAGTTCTCATTGCCAGAAAGTTTTCAAGATATGCTTGATAATGAGCAAAAATTAGTTTTCAGTCAAAAATGTTTCTTATCCAGTGTCAAAAGGTGGATTAGTATTGCAATTTGTGCAAAAACCTTTGTCACACCTAAATTCATTTGATAGAATTTTTTTCACCCATTCATTATAGATGCTTGTAGCCTCTACTATTTCTTTAACAGTTACTCACCAATCATTTATCATCATGCCATGAACTTTAATGATGGGTTGTTGTTGACAGACATCCACTGTACTGTTCATCTCCAATGCTTCCACATTTAAATTCAACCATTGAATTTTTGGCAGTTGCATATGGTGGCGACACTAATATATTTACCATGCTTTCATGAATATCCACAATTAATAACCCTTTTTGTAAAGATAGTTCATTATGACTGATGTTTAATTTTTTCCCCTTACGCAAGCTCAAACTTAAGTGACCAAAAAAAAAAAGTGTAAGTTATGAACTATAACTTTCCATGCAATCATATAAAGATTAAATTTAATGGGGGAAAAAAATACACACATGCATACCAAAATTATCTCCTTCTATGAGAGGGTAGAAACTTATCAAAAATACCCTTGTAAAATCATCAAGAACAGACAAGAAGTAATTCTTTTTCAAGAAATCCAAATTTAAAAACCATCACATGGCAAAGACTACCAACAACTAATCAAACACCACAGAAACTCAATTTATCAACCTTCATTGCCAACAGGCATACATAAACCAGACTTTAAATTGCTCAAAGCAAAACAGAAGCACACTTATCTGAACAGAGTGAGTAGCTGTTTAAAAGGAAAGTGATGCTGAGAATGCAAATGAATTTTTTTTCTTCATTTTTTTATTGCAGAGGAAGCAGTATGTATGACATGCTTATGCCCAGGCAGACTGAAAGTCAGTCAGGATAATCCCTAACAGAGACCTTGAATTAAGTTTTCTAAGTTAGGTAAGTTTTCTTTATCCTAGTGAAGAATTACCAAAAGATCAATTAAGGAATGAGTAGTGAATATTCAAGAAACTAAAACTGTTTGTGAAGGGCAAGGGTTCTCACACTGGAAGGTACAGGATGATCGAAAAGTGTTTCCACAGTAGCTATTGGCACACATTTTACATATTATTTATAAATGCTTGCAATTCAGTAATACTTTTCAAGTTTATGAATCAAGAAATGGTGGATAGTACTTTCAGCAATTCCTCTAACTAGCATATACTGTTTGCCAATAAAGTGCATATTTTATGTCTAGTATTAATAGAGAGAGAGAATTTCAAAATGTCCTGTAAAATATCATCAGCAAAACTATCAATAGGATTTCCAGTCGGTGGAAGAATGTAATTAATATGAGGGTCAGGAAGAAAACAATAGATACCCAATTCCAAACATTGTTCTAAAAGTTTCTGAAGAGTCAAGTGAAGGCATCCAAAGAGATGGTGTTCAGTCAAGCCATTACATTTTTTTTTTTTTTTTTTTTTATTTCCTCAACGTCCTGAAATCACTTTCCTTTGAGGGCAGTTTTCACCTTGGAGAAGTAGAAGTCTGCTGGTGCTAGATTGAGAGAGTAGAGTGGATGGTTGACCTGTACAATGCTACGTTTCATCAGAAATGTCTTCACAAGTGCAGAATGGGCAGGGGCATTGTAGTGCAACAAGAACCATCATGCATTTATCTAGAAATTTGGGTCTCACCTGGGAAATGTGTTTTGATAGTCTTTGAGGCACCTGTCCGTAGAACACAGCATGACTCTCTTCCCACCATGTAGTACAAATCCCTTGTGAATCACACCATGTTTGTCAAAAAAAAAAACATGATCAGTATTGCCTTGGTCCAGGACCTCTGTAAATGAAACATTTTGGGCCTTGATGAATGATTTTGAAGTTCACTATATGCTCTCTGGTCTTTGAAGTCCCCCATCTCTGGGTTATACTGAAACACTCATCTCCAGTGACAATGCAACTGAAGAAATCAGGACTGTTTTAACAAGTCTGGTTGACATCTTCGCATGTGACACCCTTCATTGCTTCTCCTCAACCAAGAGGCTTCACAGCACAACCTTTCTTTTCCCTAAATCATCATGCAGAACTTGACATAGTCTCCTTTTTCATCCCAAACTCATCAGCCACCATTCTGAAGATCAAATAATGATCTCTTGCACAATTTCCCAAACTTCTGCAACTCTGTCTTCATTTTGAGAGGTTGATTTGTACCCACCTCATCAGTCACTGCAAACATCCTCATATACATCTCTGAACCACTTATACTGTTCAAACACATCAGTACAACCTTAAGTTTCCTCACCATAAACAGTTTTGATAATTTCATATATTTCTGTTGCAAATTTTTGCAGTTTAAAGTAAAATTTGATATTCATTAGTTGCTCCAGTGCAAAATCATGACATGGAATATCAACAACACTGGTTTCGTTAATATTCCAGTGGAAGAGATGACGGCTTACAGGGGATGATTGAGGATGTCAGCCTACTGGACAATCCCTGTAGCACCATCTGTTGTGGGAAGTTTGAACTACAACATAACATTTCCGTTTATTTTCAAATTCATTGAATATGTCTGTAACAGCACTAGTTTGGGAACTTTATTGCTAGTAACCCTAACACACATATACGAGAAGCGGTACAAAAGTAATGCTTCCTATTTTTTTCCTTGGAAAATTTAATTCCTACAACTATGCCTTTTACATAAATTAAACATGCTCCCAGGCACATGTGTATAAGTAGTGAACATGTGCATGTATCACACTTCTCAGTTTTCCAGTTGTTAGGTTATTTAGCCAATTCGTTATGAAGTGATTTTCGCACCACCACCACCACCACCACCACCTCCTCGTCGCACTGTGCACCAGCTGGTCAAGTAATCAAAGCAGCTCTTAATTCGATTCAGGTAAATTTTTGAATTTTCAATATTACTTTGATTCTAAGGATAAAGGCAATTTGTCCTTTGTTTTCTCATACAGTATGATGACGCTGGACTTCCCTGCCTGCACAAGCTACTGACACTAAGATTGTCTATACCAGGAGTGGCCAACTCAACATGTGATGCGATCTACTTTTTTCCTTCAAAATGTGTCACGATCTACTATCTCAAAAATTTCATTGCACAAGGTGCACAAATCGAGGGATGACTGTATATTTAAAATTCGTCGTGATCGACCGAAATTAAATCCGCGATCGACTTGTTGGCCATCCCTGGTCTACACAGTTGCTCAAATTTATGCCCCGAGGCTCATTTACCCACTCACGGTGTCTTCAGCAACCTTCTGTGTGTGTGTGCTGTATTTGCTATTGAGACATTTTGCTAATCGCTGATAATCCGTCAGATCACAAATTCCTACAGTTTCCTGCAAGCATGCGCGAACCTAAGTCTTGCACAGGGTGTTACATTCAAGTTGATTATGGCATCATGTGTATGTCTTGCAGAGACATCTGCCTTTGTGGGCCATGTAGCTCATACGCTGATATGAAAAAACTTGTGAAGAAAATAAAAATTCTTAGAAATGTGAACTTTGCAAACAAGCAGGAAAAGACTTGAGGAATGTCAATGACACTTGAGGAATGTCGATGACTGCAGTGATTTTCGTCAGCTAAACGATTCCGTTAACAAAATTCAGATCGCAATCTTGCAACTTTCTGCTGAGTTTACACAGTTAAAGGACTCACAGCAGCAGAGAACGGACAACACAGGTGCAAAACTTGATGAACTCCTAGATCAGAGGATATCGGAACCCAGTGTGACAATTTCAGGAACCACGAATGCAGTTGTTGAGAATACCGAACTGTTGATGTCTAGAATTAATCAGCTTGAAAATGAATTATTAAACTTCAGGAAACTCTCATCGGAAGCAACAGTGAAAATAAATTATGGAAATGAAATCACAAAAGCACAACCGGAAGAACTACAAGACATTATCACAATGCTACACAAAGAAAATGAGAGAGATGAAATTTATACTCCTTGATATCTACAATAAGATCAAACTGAGTAAGCTGACAGATTCAAGTGAACTCACCAACCTTCTGAACTCAGACGATCTTAAATTAAATAAAAACTACCCAACAGTCAAGTCATTACAGTCGCAGTCTGCCCCGAATGCAGCAAAAAAAACAAGAAAGGTTGGAAGGATTGTTAATGATAGTAATGACAGTACGCTACTACAAGAAGATTTAGAAAAGTTGAGCAGATGGGCTGAGAGGTAGCAAATGAAGATAGCATAATGAGGTAGCATAATGCAAGATACCGTACATTGGTAGCAGTAACCTCAGAGTGATGTACCAACTGTGTGGTACTCAGCGTATTGAAGAATGAAAAAGGCCTGTGGGTAATTGTGCAGTCAGATATGAAGTTTTCTGGGCAGTGACAACAGGATGCAAAAGTAGCTCATGGGATCTTGTCAATGATATACAGGAATTTTGCTAGCAGGGATAAGGAGGTGATTATCCCCTTGTACAAGGCAATGGTCAGATAACACCTTGAGTGCTTCATACAGCTCTGAAGGTCTCATTTTAGGAAGGACGTAGAGCTGCTGGAACAAGTAGAGAGAAGGGCAACGAGATTGATGAGTGGAACAAAGGGTTGCTCTTAGCAACCCTTTGTTCCACTCACTTTGGGTTCTGCAAATTGCAGCATCTGGAGACAAGACAACTGCAAGGTGATCTGACTGAGGTGTATAAGGCCTTGAATAGTTTGAGCAAGCTCAATGCTGATGGGATTCTTCCTTTTGCTCCTATTATCAGGAGGGGACATAAATTTAAAATGAGGAAAGACAGTTGCAGAATAGTCATGCGGAAATTTGCCTTTAGCCAGAGGATAGTTGATTGCTGGAATAAACTTTCATTTTGTTGTCGTGGAAGTTGACAGTTTAAATAAATTCAAGGCAGAACTAGACAAACTTTTGGAGTGAATGTGGATGGGTGAAATGGGAAGGGTTTTTTTTTTTTTTTTTGAGTGATGCTGTATAAGCTTGCTTTCTTGCATCATATGCCTCTAATGCTAAATTTAAATGAAAGGGTTCTCATTAAATTCTTGAAAAGTAGCATTAGTTTAGCATTACTAATGCTAAATGTATGGGTGATATTTAAATGCAAGGGTTCTCATTAAATTCTCTAGAGATGGTCAATTTCTTATAGCAAATGTGCTTCTATACTGAGGGAACTGTTTATAGAGAAAACAACTGACAGTACTTTGATTTTGACTCATTTATATAATCAAAGCCTCCCATATAAACATATATAAGGGTAATTAGAAGCTTTTTATGGTTAGGTCTTAAAGTACTTTCTATTTTCTCTTTATTTATAGCGAAAGCTTAATTTGCCCGGTACTCACCTCATTAATCTGTAATTATAACTTTTTGAAGTCCATAAAAAGATAAAAATAAAAGTTTTAAAAGTACATTAATAATTAAGATTATGCTCAGAGGAAGAAGAAGTGCACCCCTTTTTTCCTCTGGTTGTCATCCATAAATCACTGTGTAAAAGAGAAGAAACTAAAACCGTTGAATTAGTAGCCAAGAGTCCAAACGAAAGACTTCAGATATAATCATCGTCGGTTGGCTGAGTAGTACAAGTGAGGGTGAGATTGATATTGTAATTCTAGATCCCATGATGCGTCATGTTAAACATGTTGGAATTTAAAGTGCACAAGGTTCCATATTGTTGAAAGACCGGCCAGTAATCTCGTGTTTAATATTTACAGTGATGTATTATGCCAAAACCATCCTATTGCTAAGGCTTCATACTGGAGTATCCTATAATTGTAATTTAATTTAATTAGGGTAATAGTGGAATCAATTAATGGGTGTTAATTGATTCCACTCACACCATTACAATAGTTTTAAAGCCAACCAATCAGTGCCTGATTGGTTGGTTTTAAAACTATTGTAATGGTAGTGTGCCCTTGTGTTTGCCATTTTAGATGACACGTATTTTGTTGTGGTGCTACCAATGTAACAAGCATTGCAAATATTTTATATTTGTGAGTCTCCTTATAATTACTAAAGGAGGTTCCCAATTTATTATAAGAAAATATTAATGTAATGTTTGTGCCTGCAAAAACATTGCGTAGCTATCTTATAAACTGGCTGTGATATGAGAGAATAATCTTGGTGCACTGTGTATAGTCTTTACTAATACTATTGATGTTATTTTTTATTGCTGATATGGTGTTCTGAATCAACTGTTTGGGGTACTTCCTGGCAGTAAACGTTTTTTTCAAGTATTGTAGTTCAGTCTTCTTGTGAATGACTATATTTTACAGATGCATTGTATATCTGGTTGTACAACACAGATTTCTCTGTTATATGTATGGTGGGATGAATCCAATGAATTCCAATCTTGCTGTATATTTTGGTTCTGAATCTTTTCGCTTTTGTATATGGTTAAATTAAGAAAATTGATGTGATTATCTTCTTCCAGTTCTAAGGTGTACTTAAGTCTATTGTGTATAGAATTAAAATTGGTTAGGAGGTTCTCAATAACATTTTTATTGCCGATTCATAATATGTCATCTGCATACTGTATAAATAGTTTGATTCCAGGCAGGAGCAGTTGGAGTATTTGCCTTTCGATGCTTGTTAGATAGATTTCAGAAAAGGGAGCTGAAATGCCCAATCCCGTTGGAAGTCCATAAATCTGTTCATAAGCGTCATCTTCAAACCGAAAATGTCTTGCTTTGATTAAGATAGAAGTCAATTCTAAGATACTATTGATACTAAGGGTGGTGCGATTTTTTATATAAGGGCAATGCCACGTAGTCAGCAATTCCTGTAGGTTTTGTTTCATGATCATCCATATAAGGGAGCTATTTACACTTACACTTCCTTCACTGATTAATGCGCAATATAGTATAATGTCACTATGTAAACTTAAAAAAGAAAACAGCAGAATTAATTGAATTGAAAAACAGACTGGTTCTTAATGCTGAGTTTAATCATAACACAATGATATGCGAGATATGACACATGACTACAAAAAAGGAGGTCAGCTTACATGGCAAATACATATTGCTGGTGTCCCTTTGCTGAAATGTTTGAAGTTACAATCGAGCTTCCAATTTTAAAATGATGCTGTAACCAAGATAAAATGGCACAATTTATATGGGGATTTTGAAACTGACTTAAGTGTGATGCTATAGTCAAAGTTCTTGTTATTTATCAGGTCCCTTTAATTTAAATGTAATTTCTTAATTTATTTAGTGAATTATTTTGTGATGATTTCATGCTGTTCTTAAATTACAAAATACATGTATGATATGTTAAAAGCACATTCAATTTTTTTTAACATCTATCATTTTTTTTTTTTTTTTCCACATGGGAAGTGGATTCCAGCACAATTTCTCTATAGCTGCATAACAAGTAGTCAAATATATTGCATATATCTGACTATTCATTATGCATTAGTGTAGTCAGTCATGTATTAGTGCAATATAGTCAAGCCACAAATATAGTATCTTCTTCAATAGTAGTAGTAGTAGTGGCATGTGATGCTGTTGTTGTTGTGGTGTTTTCTGGTGCAAGAGCTACTTAGGCCATATTGCGCCTCCCAAATTAACTGAGTTACTTATGATAACTGCACGGTGGGCAGTTAGAAACGGTCATACATTTTTATTTGTTTTATATACAAAAAGAATTCAGAGAGATTTGCTTCTTTACCTATTATGCTATTCAGAGAGAGGTTGCTGTAGATCTGAAATGAAACTAAAAGACATTCGTCGGGCATTGCTGAACAAGTTACATTCAAGGAGTATATGTTTTACTGTAAGTGGTTGCGAGCAGTGTGCACACTGCGGAAGATCATTTCCTGTAAGCAGATAGAGATGTGTGAGGTGAGTGTGACCTATACAAGTTCTGACTAAGATTACTTCTTCTTTTCTATTTTTCCGAAGGCTAGAAGTCCATAATTGTGGTTCAGGTTTTATTTGAAATAGTTTATTTGTTTGCATTTTCCACAGAAGTGTCCATTGTTCCATAGATGTTCTCCGTATGTCATGTCTAGGATATGGGACTAGGTTATTTGTTGAGGATATGATGGAAGGATACTTAGCAGCACTGTCTGCACATTTGTTTCCTGGATTACCACTGTGGCCAGGGATCCATGAAAAGATAACAGTTTTCTGATGCTCATGAAGACGCATCAGCTTATGTTTTATGAACTTTAATAAAGGATTTTTAGGTGAGGAAGTCCTTTTCAAAGCTAAAATAGCACTCCGTGAATCAGTATATATTATACTTTTATTTATTTAGAAAGATCATTAGCGAGATGTTTTCCAGAGCAAGCTTAATGGCATGGAGTTCAGCAGTGTAGCTGCTGCATTCGGTTGGAAGTGAAATTGAGACAGTTGTATTAGGGAATACGGCAGCTGCACCCACTCGACTGTCAGACTTCAAACCATCAGAATAGATCTTGGTAAAGTGTGGGTACTTTTGTGAGTGAGCAACATGTAGTTGTTGGATGTTAATATCTGCTATAGAGCCTTTACCCCATTGCTCAAAGTATTCATCAGAAGAAAGTGTAAAGTTAGTCCACGGGGGATCCGGATCTTTTTTTTCTCTGATGATATTATCAAGCTGAATATTCCAGCTTTCTGTTAGATTCTGCAGTCTGATACCAGAAGGTCGAATTGTTCTAGGTTTATTTGTATAATGGGTTTTCAATTGAGGATTATGTAATAGTGGCCAAACCGGATGAGTAGGCAGACTTTCAATTTTAGCTGAATAGTTTATCAGCAACATCTTTCTTCTGATGCTAAGTGGAGGTTCGTCAGCCTCAACATAAAGACTTTGAACTGGTGATGTTCTGTATGCACCTGGGCTATCCTAAGAGAAGAATGTTGGATGGGTGCAAGACGGGCCAAGGTGCTCTCCCTAGCTGAGTCATAAAACAGGTGCTCCGTAGTCTAACCGAGATCTAATTAGAGATTTATATAAGTGGAGCAGGGTATAACGATCGGCGCCCCAAGATGTACTGGAGATGACCCGGAGTATATTCATTTTCTTTATGCAAGTGGTTCTTAGATACTTGATGTGCTCCTGGAAGTTTAACTTCTTATCAAAAATTAGCTGTATGAGGCGAATACTGTTCACAATTGGTTGTGGATGATCGGCCAAGTGCAACTCGGGTTCAGGATGCATTGCGCGCTTCGTGCAGAAATGTATAGCTGTAGATTTGTGGCTTGACAGTTTGTATCCATTTTGCGCAATCCATAATTCAATGTTATTAATGGATATTTGTAGATGCCTCTCAATATAGTTCATATTCTGGGAATGACAGGATATGGTAAGATCATCTGCATAGAGATACGAGTCAACGGTATTTGGAATGCTGTTTGTGATGTTGTTTATTCGTATTGCAAACAGAGTGGCACTAAGAACAAAGCCTTGTGGGACTCCTTCTTCTTGAATGTATGTTTGAGATAAAAGCTGCCGGACCTCACTTGGAAAGATCTGTGCTGAAGGAAGCTTTGAATAAAATATGGTAAATGGCCTCTCATATGAATAGTATGGAGATCTCTTAGGATACCGTAGCGCCACGTGGTATCAAAGGCCTTCTCTATATCAACATCATGACGAGATGTTGATTTCTGATGAATGAATTTCTTATGTTGGATTCGGCTTTGGTCATGAGGTCTAGGGAAGATCTATTCTTCCGAAAGCCAAACTGATTATTACTGATTATGTTTTCGGATTCAAGGTACCAGGTGAGTCGATGGTGAACCATTTTTTCCAAAGTCTTACTCAGGCAGCTTGGTTAGAGAAATTGGTCTATAGTTGTTAGGAATCGAATGGTCTTTTCCAGGTTTAGGTATGGCTATTACATAAGAATGTCTCCAGGAAGTAGGGAATACATGTTCTGAGAATATTCTATTGTAAAAGTTTAGCAATGAAATTAGTGATTTCTGATTGAGGTGTTGAATCATTATATTGTAGATTCCATCAGGGCCAGGAGAGCTGTTTCTTGAGGTATATATAGATTCTTTCAGTTCAGATATTGTGAGTGGTTGGTTATAGGTAAAAGGACATGCAGTTTTGAAGTTTAGTTTCCTTTTCTCAGCTTCAGCTTTGATTTTTTGAAAAGATGGTTGATATGCAGTTGAGGCGGACAAATCACAGAACACCATTCCTAGGGCATTGGCAATTTCATCAACAGATGAGATCTCCTTCCCATTCCAATTAATAACAGGAGAAGGCAACTTATGATATTTACCATTTAGTTTCTTTATTTTTTCCCAGATTATTCGGGTATCAGTATCTTTGTTGATTGAGGAGGCAAATTTTATCCAGGTGTCTTTTTTCGCCTTCCGCCGGATATAACGAGCTTTAGCTCTCAGTCTCTTGAAGTTAATAAGGTTGGCAGTGGTGGGATGTTTGTGGAAGGTGTTCCATGCTTTGTTTTTTTCTCTTTTCGCTTTATTACAATCGCCATTCCACCAGTGATTGGTATGCCGATGGTTTCTTATTTGAGACTGTGGGATGGCGGCTTTTGCTGCTGTTAGTATCTGCATTGTGATATGATCGGTGACAGTGTCAATAGCAGAAGACTATATGGTGTCATCATCGAAAGATACATGATTGGTAAATTTCGTCCAGTTTGCTTTGGAAAATTTCCATTTTGTTTTTGTTTGTTTGAAAATGGGTGGTTTGAATACTACAGATCAGCGGATAGTGGTCACTATTTAGAGGATTGTCATGTACTGCCCACTCTATAGTTGGGAAGAGGATCGGAGAGCAAATTGAGAGATCTATTGCACTGGTTGACCCAGTAGGAAAATGGATATATGTCGGTAAGCCATTATTCAATAGTGTCAAATTTTCTCGGTCAAGTAACATTCAATGAGTTTGCCACGTCCGTCTGAGACCAGAGATCCCCATAATGGATGATGCCCATTAAAATCTCCTAGTAAACAAATAGGAGGTGGTAATTGAGAAATTAGATTTAACAGTTGCTGAATTGTACATGATTGATTCGATGGAAGATAAATTGAGGCTAGTGTCAGTGTGATACCGATTACTATACGGGTAGCAACAGCTTCTAATGGTGTTTGTAATGGAATGTGCCTGGAGGGGACTCCTGATTCCACTAGTATAGCCACTCCTCCATGGAGGCTGTTAGTTTCAGATCGATCTTTTCTGAAGATAGTATAGTTTTTGACTGAAACGGATATTTTTTTTGTTAGATTTGTCTCTTGTAAGCATATGGCAGCAGGATTGTACCAATTAATTAGTTCATAGATATCATCAATATTGCTACGAAAACCTCTGCAATTCCATTGTATGATTTGTTCCATTATGGTTTTGTGAGTGGAAGAGGAGTCTGTTTGCTTTTTGTGAGAGGCTTGTTTATATCTCTCGTGTTTTGATTTTTCTTTTCTTGAAAAATTTGGGCGTCTTGAGTCATTGCCATCTTCCATATCATCATCTGCATGTATTTCAAGCAGATCTTCTGAGTTGGTGGTATCATCGGTGTCCATGCTTGAGGGGTGAGATTGCTTCACCTCAACTGATCTAATTTTTCCGCTGCTTGACAATGGGGAAGTCTCTGGGATGGAACTGTCAGTGGCGTATTACTGCATTGATCGACTGCCTTTGATGGATGTTGGACCGAGAGGACTGATCGAGCCCAGTCTTTTTTTTTTTTTTTTTTTTTTTTTATGAGAACCCCAAACACGAGAGGTATTATAACCTATAGTACTTAGTACCGTGCTTGGGTTGGAGGTTGAGAAGACGAATGAAGATATTTGTTGATATTGGACTTGAACTTCTGTAGATTGTAATTTTCAGGAAATACATATGAAGGAAGGTTGTTCCAGAAAACGGCAGTTGAATGAATAAATGAGGAAGATGAAAAGTTGGTTCTGTGGGTTTGAAGTTGGACAGTAAATGGATGTTGGCTGGTGGCGGCACGTGTTCGGACTGTTTTGAAAGAGAGAGCGGGAATTATAGAAGCCAATTCAGAAGAACAGTGCCCATGGAAGTATCTGTAGAAGAGGCTTGCAGCAGAAACAGTGCGTCTATGAGAAAGCGAGTGGAGAGACTCTGTTAGAGATGAATCATTAATTAACCTAACTGCCCTCTTCTGAATGGAATCAAGAAGCCTGAGAGAGGTTTTGGGGGCACCACCCCAGATGTGGGAACAATATTCCATGGCAGGGTGGATTTGCGATTTATACAGAGTGAGCAGCTGCTTGGGAGAAAAGTAACGCCGAGAGCGAAAGAGAAAACCAAGTTTTTTAGATGCAGAGGAAGCAATATTTGTAATGTGCTTGTGCCAAGAGAGATTAGAAGTCAGGGTAATCCCCAAAAGAGATATATCATTTTGCCTAGAAATCGGAGTGTCACTAAAGATAAGCATAGGAGCAGAAGAATCCTTTTTGCGAGATATAAGACAAGATTGAGTTTTAGAAGGGTTGAAATCAACTAAGTTGTCTTTGCCCCACTGGAGAATTACCTGAAGATCGGCATTTAAGGAATTGGCAGCAGATTTTCGAGAACTTGAAGCTGATTGAGCTGGACAAAGTTTCTCAAAATGGAAAGTTGAATGCAATGTGCTATCATCGGCAAAACTATGGATAGGATTTCCAGTCAATGGAAGAAGGTCATTGATATACAAGAGGAAAAGAGTGGGGGAAACCGGCATTAGTGGAGAAGTTAGAAGACAGAGCCATCTACCATCACCCTCAGTGAGCGATCAGAGAGAAAACTGGATAACCAATTACTAAAAACATTTGGCAAACCATAAGATGGAAGCTTGTTTAGAAGACCTTTATGCCAAACACGATCAAAAGCCATTGAGATGTCAAGAGCAACTACTTGTGTTTCACCGAACCTTTCCATTGAATTAGTCCATACATGGGTAACATAAGCCAGAATATCACCAGTGGATCGACACTGACGGAATCCATACTGGCGATCGTTGATCAGATGGAAGGTTTCTAGGTAGTTTAAGAGTTGGCGGTTAATTGATTTCTCCATTACTTTAGAAAGAGTAGAAGTAATTGCAATGGGACGATAATTGGATGGGAGGGATTTGTCACCCTTTTTAGGAACTGGCTGGATATGAGCAAATTTCCAAGCAGAAGGAAAAACACCTTTGGAATAAGAAAGTGAAAAAAGGCGGCAAAGAATAGGAGTAAGTTCAGGAGCACAGGTTTTGAGAACAAGTGGAGAAATACCATCAGGACCTGGAGCTTTCTTAGCATCAAGATTCATCAAAATCCTTCTGATGGAAGACCACAGGAGGCATTGAATGAAGCGTGTTAGGAATGGTGGGAGGTGTTTTACCAAGATCATTATACATGAGCTCGAAGAAAAATGGGATGCTAGCAGGTCAGCTTTATCCTTGGCTGAAGTGACAACAGAACCATCTGGTTTGGACAGAGGTGGGAGAAGAGATGGGCAAAAGTTGCGGCCAATAGCTTTGGCAAGAGACCAGAATGCTCGGCTACCATTAGGGCAAGAAGCGAGTTTTCTACTCTTAGCCTGTTCAAACTCTAGTTTGGACTGATTAATAACTGCTTTACAATTGTTGCGAGCTTTGGTGTAGGCAGAAAATGAAACTGAAGAATTAGAAACAAGCCAATTACGATATGCAACGTTCTTCTCTTGGACAGCCTTAGCACATTTATTGGAAAACCAAGGTTTAGATAAAGGACGAGATTTTAAAGTGGAGTGTGGGATAAAGGATTCCATTCCTACAAGAATAATTTGACTGACATGATCTGAGCAAACGTTGACATCAGAAGTTTTGAAACAGTAATCAGACCAAGGAAAAGAAGAAAAGAAGTCTCGCAGGTCATCCCATTTTGCATTCTTGTAATGCCAAACAATACGAGGTTGGGAATAGGCATGAGATAAAGGTTCCATTGGAGAAGAGACAATCACCAAGTTGTGATCTGAAGTGCCTAAAGGACCTCTCACTTCAACCTTGTACTTAGAAGGGTTGTTTGTGAGAAAAAGATCAAGCGTATTGGCTGTATGATTAGGATTGTCCGGTATTCTTGTAGGTAAATGAACAATCTGTGCTAGGTCATTAGTAATTGCAAAAGCCTCGGCATCTCGACCTGCTGGGTCGGTGTGACTAGAAAACGGAAGCCAGCTGGAGTTGTGAACGTTAAAATCACCAAGAAAAATTACCTCACTGTTAGGAACGTTGGACTGGAGAAAGTCAAGTTGCAAAGAGAGGAAGTCAAAGAGCTCCAAGTGATTAGTAGAGTTGGGAGAACGGTAGAGACAACAGATGAATTTTACACAATGAGGTAGAGAGATTTTAAGCCAGAGAAGATCAAAGAGAGGAGATTCCAAATTGCCAAGTTTCTGACAGGGAATATCAGAACGGACATATGCACAAGTACCACCTTTGAGGCGAAAGGAATCATACAGCAAATAATTTGGACATCTGAGATGAGCAGTAGTTGAATCAACTGATAACTGAGATTCAGTCAGAAAAAGTACATGGGGTTTGGAAGACTGCAAGTGGAAATGGACATCGTTGAGATTAGAATTGAGACCACGTATATTTGTGAAATGAATTAGGAAGTCCTTGGGAGGTTTAGATCTTTTCGCAGATAAGCTTGCTCTTTTATTTTGACAATTCATGGTGTATAAATAGTAAGAAAAAGTGGGTGGGACATGCTGTATGAAGTAATGAAATTTTTGGATATGGCGTACATGTAGTAAGAATATACCCAGATCCTTGACATAACGTGGCCTCGACAATGCTCCCCGCATACACACTACTCGGACTCCCTCCAGTCACTATCTGGCAGAGTAGAGGTAGCAAGATTATACACTAGCTGATCCGGAAGCTTCCTAGAGAGTTACCAATAGGTTCAGTCCGGTGTACTAACTAGCGGCCGGCCTGCGAACACCGTTTTAGAGCTGTACCCTCGAAATGTAAGGAATATTGGATCTCGCCACGACATTCATCATAACCTCAAAAATCATCAATCATACTGCATGATGGAAGAGATAGGGAAGGGTGATAGGGAAGTCTGAGATCGGAGGGATGGACACTTCTGTCTGACATGCTATTGACTGGTGATTATAAGTAGCAGAGGCATAGGTGCATTTTGGGTTATTTAATCTTATTTGTTTTCTTGCCTCTTGGTAGGAAACTTTATTTTCAACTTTATACTTTTGTATCTTTTTCCCCAACTTCCAGAGGTCGCAGTCTTTGGAGTATGGCGGATGGCTGCCCTTGCAATTTGGACACTGTGGGGTTGGTGCCTTACATTCTGTTTGTGTGTGAGTTTTACACCCACAGTTTGCACATGTTGCATCTCCACGGCATGCTGTCTGGGAATGGCCAAATTTCTGGCATTTAAAACATCTTAGGGGGTTCGGAATTTATGGCCGAACGCGACAGTTTAAATATCCTGCCTTGACTGAAGCTGGTAGGTTTGGAGAACTGAAAGTTAATATTATACTCCGGGTAGGAACTAAACTGCCATCTTTTCGGATCATGATCCTCTTTGCCTGAGTGACTTTTTGTTCTTTAAGTTCCTGGGCTATTTCATCTTCAGGAACGTTTAATAGATCCCATTCAGTGATCACTCCCTTTGAAGAATTGAGGGTGTTATGTGGTGTGATTTGAACTGGGATTCCACTCAAAGATGTCAAACTTAATAAAAGTTCAGAGTGTCGAGGATTGGTGGTCTCTATTAATCAATCTCCAGATTGGAGACATTTCACCATTTTTGGTGAACCTGCGGCATGTTCGAGGCATCTCTGAATGATAAAGGGGGAGAGCTTGGCCACAGGTTGTGTTGACAGAGAATGTATTATCAGGAATGCTGGTAATTCCTGTCTGCCAATGTCTTTCTTCATTCTCTTCAATAGAGAGAAGTCATTGTCAGTGTCATGAATGTCATTTGCTTGAGAGCTCTTTGGCTCTAAGCGTGGAAAATCACTTGTTTCCATATCTGCTCCTTTTAGCCCCGGGGGTTGTCTTATCCCCCAGGTTACCGGCCCCACCACGTGGAGGCAGGAGCGATGCCACCAGTGACCAAGCGGTTGTTGAAGTAAATAAAGGGTTAGTAATGAATATATAGAATAAAAAAGAAAGGTAGATTTCCTCTCTCAGTTCTTACTTTTGTCCTTTAAAGTAAAGAACCTCTTCAAGTAAACAAAAGAACAGGTGACGGTAGAAAACAATTGAAACTATAACACTTTGGGAGATCACTATATATTCGCAGGAAGAAAATCGCTTGTCACTATCGCTTGGCACTCGGGGCCGGCATGTGATGCAAGAAAGCAAGTGTCTGAGCTTATGCAGCATCAGCCAAAAAAAAAAAAAAAAAAAAATTTTACTAAATAAATCCCACTAAATGTTTGTCCAGTTTCTCCTTAAATTTATTTAACCTATCAACTTTCACAACAACAGATGGAAGTTAGTTCCAGTAATTAACCACCCACTGGCTAAAGGCAAATTTCCACACATTTATCTTTCCTTAATTTGAATTTATGCCCCCTTAGTTTCATAATCTGAACAAGTGGAAGAATCCCATCAGAATTCAGTGTGCTCGACTCATTCAAGGCCTTATATACCTCAATCAGATCACCTCGCAGGTGCCTAGTCTCCAGCCGTTACAATTTCCAGAACTTTAACCACTCTGAATGAAGAGGAATGAAGGGATCCTCTTACCTCTGCAACCTGGTAAGAGGATCCCTTCATTCCCCTCACCAATCTTGTTGCCCTTCTCTGTACACGCTCAAGCAAATCTACATCCTTCCTAAAATGAGGCCTCCAGACCTGTACGCAGTACTCAAGGCGTGGCCTGATCATTACCTTATAAAAAGGGACAATCACCACCTCTTCCCTGCTAGCAAAATTCCTATATATCATTGACAAAACCCCATGACCTGCCCTGGCAGCCTGTCTGCATTGCTCAGAAAACTTCATATCTGACTGCACAATTACTCCCAAGTCTTTTTCATTTTCTACCACCTTAAGTGTCTTACCACACATTTGGTAAGTTTCTCTGGGGTTACTTCTACCCATATGCAGTACTTTGCATTTGTCAACGTTAAACTTCAGTTGCCACTTCTCAGCACATCTTCCCAAATTTTCTAGATCCTGTTACAGTAGCACACTGCCATTACTGTCATTAACAACCCTGCAACCTTTGTATCATCTGCAAACTTCAACATGAAGCCTGATATACCCTCATGAATATCATTGATAAATATACAAAACAACAGTGGACCCGGGATCCGGAAAAGTGGCCCCTCGCATTTCGCCTCCCACATTTTGCCCCTGTAGATATTCAGTAGGCTACAGAAATGTAAATTATACACCTAATTTTTTAATAATTCTAATTTATTTTGTTTTAATAGAATAAATGCACATTATTATTGTTTAAAACTTGAAGTTGTATGCAATGCCTCTAAGGTAATCAATCACATTACGATTTTGAAAATCTTGGACTATTCTTTTGATTCTAGCAGAAATTGCAGCATTTTTCTTGTTTCTTTGATTTCCTGAATCACTGGCAATTAGTTGTGTAATTTCGAAATTGTGTAGCCCTTGTTGTTTCTTTAAAGAATCAACGAATCGGTAAATATTTGGGAATAAAGTAGCACAAGTTTCCTGAAATCCCCTGTGCCACCCCTCCACGCCGTTGTTGGTACATTGCTGATCATTCAGTGTTCATGTGTAAACATTCCACAATTTGATGGCAAAAATGGGTAATTGCCAGCCTCTCCGCTGTCTTCTTCCAATATATGTATCTTCAAAGTAGTTTTCAATCATCATAGCTTTAATGGGGAAGTCATCAGCTTCAACTAAATCTTCAAATGCTTGAATAACGTTAGCAGGAGGAATAAATGCCAATGCCGGAATCATTCGGATCCAACGAGCAAATTCATGGTCTTGTTCGTATCGGGCTTTTAAACCTTCATTCTGTACCTTTTGCCGAACGCTTTGGGAAAGATGAAAAAAACAACTAGTATTTACAATACAAGGAAATTCTTGTTGGAAGGCTTGCATGGCACTTTGTTCGAAATCTGTAATAAGTCACTGGGGTTGGAGACCCGGTTGTAGATTTTTAACTTCTTGAAGCAACTTGACACGAGTTTTGTTTGGCAGAAGCACGTAGACCACTGGAATAACTGCACTGAATTGAACCACATGAATTGTATAAAGCTGCTGGAAATGCGTGGGTACTGTGCTAAAAGTTCCATCAGAAAACCACTCCTGGCTACGCGCCAATAACTGAAGATTGTGGAAAAAATAGTGGAAAAAAAAAGAAAAAAAAAAAGAAAAAAAAAAAAAAAACTAGTGGAAAAAATAAGCATACGACCCGGGAGCAGTTTGTCTTGAGAATCATACATCAAAAACTGTTGTACATTGCCATCGATGATAATTTCTTTATAATTTTGTGGAATTACCAAGTCCTGGAGATTGCTCGGTAAAGCAGGAGTGCCACTGTTGCATCGAACATGACGAACGGTTCGTTTAAGTGAATCCTTTTTAGGAAGTAATGCCGTGACATTGGCATGAGCCTCTGCAATTACTGATGCAACAATTTGCTGTGGCCGTTCGTTCGTGGTTGTTGCATGTTGCCATATTTGACCAATCAATTGCAATGCTTCCGATCTTGCAGGTTGAGCTGCACGGTTATGTTTAGTTACGACTTTCACAACTGGGCCTTCCAAACATTCTGATATATATACAAAACAACAGTGGACCCAACATCGAACCCTGTGGGACTCCACTAATAACATTAGTCCATGAAGAGCAGCACCCATTAATTACCACCCTCTGTCTTCTCCCACTCAACCATCCTTTTATCCATTGTAGCAAATTACCCTTAATACCATTCTGCTCCAATTTGTACAGTAGTCTTCCATGTGCAAAAGTGTCAAAAGCTTTCCTGAAATCCAAGTATATGATATCAAAATTATTTTTTGCATCATATGATGTAATATATGATGTATATTATGATGTAACCACATCATAATAACCAATCAAATTTATCAGACAAGACTTTCCCTTAACAAACACATCCTGTGTCTGAATTATTCCTGCAGTTTTGTCTAGATGATTCTGCAATGCAACTTTAACCAATGACTCCATTATTTTCCCCGGAACAGAAGTTAAACTAACTGGTCTGTAATTATTCGTGTCACCCTTCGATCCCCCTTTGTGAAATGGGGATACATTTGCAAATTTCCAGTCCATGAGGACCTCCCCTGAGTACAAGGATGCTCTCATAATTATGGCTAAGGGTTTGCTTACTTCCTTTACCACTTCCTTTAATATAACTGGATAGATACCATCCACCCCAGGTGCCTTTCTTATGTTTAACTTCAACAATTTCTCCTCCACTTTGCTCTAAGTTATTACAAAATCATTAAGCACCCTGCAACAATTTGATAACCTTCTGGCACTTTCAAACCTTAATAACTCTTCGTGTGAATGTAGATTCAAAATACTCATTCAGTTTGTTTGCTATCTTAGCAGGTTCATCATCAATCGTAGCTTATTTCATGACCCTTTCATCCCTCGCATCTATTTAGTTTCTTGAACACTTAAGCATCTTCAACAGTATCTGCAAACTTTCTTGTACTTCTCCTGTTCACATGTATTACACCAATACAACAATGGTTTATTTTTCAATAACATTAAAATTTTCTAATGCAAAAGGAAAGATAGGATGTTTACTGTAGACTGTTACAACAGATAAGCAAATTCTGGTTTCGTTCCATGTCTTTCTTTCCACACAATTCATAAGGCCTTTGTTGATTTATTGGATGAATGTTTTCTACAGCAGCATGTTTGAGAGGCAACCACAGGGAGTAATACACTTAATCTGATTATCAGCAGTGATTGTTCATGCATCAAGAATCTGCAGGTAAAGGAACCACTTGTTTGTTTGTTTGTTATTTGGTTTTTAGGAGCATTAGCAACTAAGGCCATATTGCTGCGGGAATATGCGGTGGTCATTCCCTGACCTTTCCGCATCCTCCGTATTTGGTGGTGACAGGCTCAAATCCCGGTCTAATCAAGAAGCGTGTGCTATGCACTGCTGCTCCTTCCCACCTGGCTACGGAGACGGCAAAGGAACCACTAGGTGGCAGTAATCAACATGTACTGATGAAGGATTTACTCAAATGTAACTACCGTCAGGGGTAAAACGAAGGGTTTTCCCTTTCATAAAGGTGACAACGGTGAAGACAGTTTTTTAAATTCTATATAGTAGGACCAACTGATGATGACGATGTTACCAACAGCAAATTCTAAATGGGAAGCATTAAAAGAATTAATCTTGGAAGCTACTAGGCTTTTCATACAAACTGAGAAATATCGTTCAAGGTTTAGGCCTAAATGGAGTCAGATGAACTAATGAGACTTGTGGTAGAGAAGAAAAATGCATAGGATGCATATAAACTATAAGGTGACACAGAAGCCTATGGTAGATATAAGCTGGTCTGTAATCAAGTCAAAAAGGAGGTTAGACAGGAGAAGACAGATTATGAGAAATCCTTGGCAAAAGATGCAAATAAAAACAGCAAATAGTTCTTTACTTGTGTAAACTCTAGAAGGAAGGGGATAATGAGATTGGACCACTTGAAATCAATGTATAAGGCAACCGTTGATGATCCTGCTCAGGTAGCTCACAAACCGAATGAGTTGTCTGCATCTCCATTTACACATAAGGAGTTATTCAGGAAGGGGAATGCCAGAAGTTCATCAAACTCTGGAAGGGAGCTAAATGATTTTGTAATAACAGAGAGCAAAGTGGAGGAGAAATTATTAAAGTTAAACATAAGAAAAGCACCTGGGGTGGATGGGATCTATCCAGTCATATTAAAGGAGGTGGCAAAGGAAGTAAGCAAATCCTTAGCCATAATTATGAGAGCTTCCTTGGACTCAAGGGAGGTCCCCACGGACTGGATATGAAAGTGTGTCTCCAATTCACAAAGGGGGGGGATCAAAGGGTGACATGAGTAATTACAGACCTGTTATTTTAACTTATATTCCAGGGAAATTAATGGAGTCTCTGGTTAAAGAAGTAATGCAGGACCATCTAGACAAGACTACAGTTATAGTTAAGACACAGCATGGGTTTGATAAGGGAAAGTCTTGTGTGACCAATTTGATTGGATACTATGATGTGGCCACAAACAAACCGGATGCAAAAAATAATTCTGATATCATATACTTGGATTTTAGGAAAGGGTTTGATATGGTTGCATACATGGAAGGAACTACTATACAAATTGGAAAAGTATGGCATTAAAGGCAAATTGCTGCTATGGATAAAGGGATAGTTCAGTGGGAGAAGATAAGAGTAGTTATCAATGGACATTGCTCTTCTTGGACTAATGTTATTAGTGGAACCCCCAGGTTTTGGTGTTGGGCCTATGTTGTTTTCAGCATTTATCAACGATTTCAATGAAGGTATATCAGGCTTAATGTCGAAGTTTGCAGACGGTACAAAGGTTGGCAGGGTGACAGTAATGATAGTACGCTACTGCAACAGCATCAAGAAAAATTGAGCAGGTGGGAAGAGACGTGGCAACTGAAGTTTAACATTGACAAATGTAAAGCATATGGGTAGCAGTACCCCCAGAATAACATATCAACTGTGTAGTAGTACATTCAGGGTAGTCTAGAATGAAAGAAATAAAGATGGGGGGGGGGGTAATTGTACAATCCGATATGTAATTTTCTAAGCAGTGCAGACAGTCTGCAAGCATAGCTTATAGTGTCTTGTCAATGATATACAGGAATTTTTCTAGCAGGGATAAGGAGGTGATTATCTCCTTGTATAAGGCAATGATCAGGCCACACCTTGAGTACTGTATACAGGTCTGGAGGCCTCATTTTAGGATGGATGTAGAGCTGCTGGAACAAGTACAGAGAAGGACAACGAGATTGATGGATGGAGCAAAGGGTTGCTCTTATGAAGAAAGGCTTATGTTCTGCAAATTGCAGTGACTGAAGAGTAGGCACCAGCGAGGGGATCTGATTGGGGTATGTAAGGCCTTGAATGGTTTGTGCAAGCTCAATGCTGATGGGAGTCTTTCGAATACCCAGATTAATCACCTGAGAGGACAAATTCAAACTGAAGAAAGATAATTGTAGAACAGATTTGCAGAAATTTGCCTTTAGCCAGCAGGTGGTTGATTACTGGAACAAACTTCCATCTGTCATTGTGGAAGTTGACAGTTTAAAAAATTCAAGGTAGAACTAGACAAACATTTGGAGCGAATGGATGGGCAAAATGGGAAGGATTTTTTTTTATTTTGCTGATGTTGTATAAGCTTGCTTTCTTGTATCATAGTCCTCTACTAATGCTAATGTTGAAAACTATCCCCCAAAAATCACACCTACCTTTATTACTTATAAGTTGGTCTTTCTTATGTCTCATTCTGCCAATTATAAAAATATAACAAGGGTTGCCGATCTGTACTGATCCATACATAAAGTTGATCTGCACTTATTACTGTAGCACAATCTCTTCCTCCAAGTATCTAAATCAGTGTGCTGAACTCCCCTGACTTTTGTACTTCACTCAACTTATTTCTTTCAATCTTTTATTCAAGCGCTTAATCTCATCAACAAAAACAACAAATTTTTTGAACTTGTTTTGTTTCGCCCTATGTTTTTAAACCAAAATAGTTTTCTGTACACTGCCATATATCCAGTGGAAGTGAGCTCCACACATGTCACAACCACTGAAAGCCACTGTTTTTTCTTGTCAGGATCACAGTGACCTTATTTCCTAACACTGTCATTATAATTACTAATTTTAGATGACAGAAAACTATATTATAAATTATAATTTATAACTAAAAGATATAAAACTGCATTACAGCTTTAATACTATATTATAATTCTACAGTAAGTCAGAAATGTCACTTATAAGTAGTCAGGCAAGACTCAAGCCAAAACTTCCAGCAACAAAATAAATATGAAACTTAACAATTAAAATTCTCAAATTTTAATAAAATAACTAAAATATATTATCCTTAATATAAACTTCCACAAGACAAAAAAAAAAAAAAAAAAAATACTAAAACTCATTATTCATTCAAATGATTCTTGAGACAATCCCAAAATTCAGAAAAATTCAAAAACAAATGTTACACAATTCTGCTCAAAAAAAAAACAAATACCAAAAGGTCACTGGGCATACTTTGGTTTCAGATAAGGATTGTTTCACCTACTAATTTCTCACAAAAAAGATCACAGAAAGTTTTACCTTACCTGGTCTCTATATCACTCTGCCATCCTGGTGTATTTTAGTACTCATATCTGCATCAGAAGTAACCTGCACAAACCTCTCAATTCAGTAAATTTGCAACAATGGCATGGATAACTTCAGCTATTAAGGAAAGCTTCAGAGATTCATGTACTTTCTTGAAATACCTTTGCCATTTATACACTTGTCTGTGCTTTAGTAACTTATCACAACAAACTTCCTCTTGCATCATTAATACTTCATTGGAAAGGGTAGGTTACCTAGGAGAAGGCAAAATTTTGCATATTAATATTATTTCATACAGCAGGCAGATCATCTATACACCATATATTCACACTAAGGCAAATTCTTGAAAAAAGTATGAGAAATGTCAAGGTTTTGGGATGACCTTTATAGATCTAGAGAAGGCGTATGATAATGTGCCTAGAAAACTGCTGTGAGAAGCTTTAAAGCAGGCATCTATCAGTGAACCACTGATAAATATCATTAAGACCATGTATAAGGACAACATATGTAGAGTTAAAATGGGGCGAAGACTATCCCAAGAGTTTACTATTCAATAAGATAGAGACTTATCTACAAAACAATAGCGCAGAGTATTATGCTCTATGGGGCAGAAACAGGAACAGTGAAATAAAAGACAACAGGGGAAATTGCTTGCAACAGAAATGTACTACTGGAGAAGAGCAGCAAGAAAATTGAGACTAGAGAAAATAAAAAATGAACAGATTCAAAGAATGATGGAAGTGAAAACTGATATAATCCAGGTAATTGAAACAAAAAAGCAGAGGTGGAATAGACATACCAGAAGAATGGAGAAGGATAGACTTCCAAAAGTGATTATGAATTGAGTGGCACCAGGAAGACCAAGAGAGGTGTGGATGGATGGAATCCGTAAAGGCACAGAAAGACGAAAACTGAGAGAGGAAGATACAGAAAACTGTGGCGAAAAAGACTAGAATAGAATTGCTCTTTTTTTTTCTTGTGTTTGTGTCGAGGAAAACCCATTGCATAATGGAAAATTCCTAATAAAGAAGAAGAATAGCATGTCACCAGCAGTATGTCAATAGAAGGTCATGCAAACTAAAGAATGCTAATATTAGCTTAACCCCTAACTGGCTGTGTCAATGTTTTCTTGAAGGTCACACATACTCAGAAAAAGTAATCCCCATTTAAGATCTTAAAAATCAGCAGGATATAATTCAAAAATGTTCATTTTTTTATGCCACCTTTACTTCAAAAACGAAAATATGACATTAAGATATGTTTTTTATTACTCGATTATTAGGTGTTTTAAATATTATCTTGACTGACAGCAAGAAAAATGTTAATTGAAAAACCAGTGGCTTCAACAACTATACAAATCCATGGCACAAAGTCAAAGAATGCAACAATTCGATGCAAGATACTGCTGATTTTAATTTCTTGTTTTTCAGCATGCACATAAAATTATTGAGAGCATTCTTAAATTCATCCTGCATTTTTCAGTACTAAAATAAAAGAAAACACTTTTGTCAAAGGGTATTGGCAGTTTCATCTGTGCAGATGAAGTGTATGAAACTAATTGAAAACCATGCATAACAAGCTCTAGATTAAAAACCATGATGAATAAACAAAATCTTTATTCCAACATACTTCAAACATGTACTACTGTCCTTCATGATAAGGGGTTAAAAGGAAAGGAGTTAAAACAAGACTGACTAGTAACAACATTAAGATACAAGGTTCAAACTAGTCAGGAATGAGTCAGTACAGAATGAAAATAACATTTTGTGTATGTGTGTGAAAGGAAAATAAAAAATATGTAAAAGGGGGAGGGGTAAAAAAGAGAGAATATTCACAGACTAGGACTATTGATAACCAGAGAAAGATTAACAACCAACCACCATGAGTATTAGTCCTGAAATTAGTTAAGAGGAGAAGGAAAAAAATTCGATTCAAGGGATATATAAAAATCATAAAAAAAAGCATAAAATTAGTTTAAAGACAAAAGTAATAAAAATAGGAGAGAAACAGAAAAGAGAATATATAAATCCTTAGATAGATAGCAGGGTGGCTTCAGGGTAGGAAGCAGAAGATTGTGATAATTGGTTATTCCTCAGATTGGATTGATGTAAGAAGTGGGGCTCCCCAAGGATCAGTATTAGGACCATTGTTGTTTTTGATTTTCATAAATGACATCGATTTTTTTTTTTTTTAATTTTTCTTCTTATTATTATTAATTTGTTTTTATTCTTATTATTTTATTTTATTTTTTTGGCTGGTGCAGCATAAGCCATAGGCTTCCTTGCACCATGTGGCCATTACTAATACTAATATATATATATATATATATATATAGTGATATATTAAAAGTGTATAG
This sequence comes from Mastigoproctus giganteus, assembly GCF_048544385.1. Classification (NCBI taxonomy): domain Eukaryota; kingdom Metazoa; phylum Arthropoda; class Arachnida; order Uropygi; family Thelyphonidae; genus Mastigoproctus; species Mastigoproctus giganteus. The sequence goes on along the minus strand of NC_143577.1, from coordinate 114,668,241 downwards.
GAGAAGGTCCATAATACCAAATATATTTCTTTTTCTTTTTAACTCCACTTTTTTTCCATTCTTTATTCATTTACTTACAGTCAGTGCTTTTTTTGTAAAAAAGCAAGTGCCGGTACTCGTTCCTTGCTATCAGGAAAAATTAAAAGGACATGAAAAGTACAGTACTCTAAAAAAGTATTTTCTGATATTGTTACTTTAGTAGTAAAGTAACAATATCAGAATTTGTTCTTATTCCAAAAATAAAGTAGTTACTTTATTTTTGGAATAAGAACAAATTAAGTATATTAACACACAGTTTATTAAGCATAAATTTATTATTCAAGTATATAAAAAATAAGTAAAATGTGTAAAAAATAAGTAATAAGTAAAAATAATTTCATAATAAAGTTTTTATAGAATATTCCAAATTTTTATTGAGTTCTCATCTAACACACTATGCCGACTTCTTTTCTTACTGTTTGTGTCTGTTGATGAATGACGTTTCAGAAGCAGCCACGAATCGACATATTTGCTGGATCGAAGTGTGTCATCAGTTGGCCTACAATTTTAAGAAATAGTAGAGAAGAAATTGTTTTTTTTCATCAACGAAGCTCTGGTTGGGCTGACAATCAGATTCATTTGTGAAAATCCTCATTCATATTCACTCAATGAAATTGGTATCATACGCATAGCGTTCATCAAATGTACTTCAATTTTTCCGAAACTGTCTTTTCGATTAGGTATTCTCGAAATCCACAAATTTTATGTCTTTCATTTAATCGAAGCCTAACTGACAATTTTCTAACTTCATTTCACCAAATGCCAACATTTCACGTTTAGACCTTCGTTGGCCTCATTTTCCTTCTCTCGTCATCGATATTGTCACTAGTTAAATTTGAATTTTTTTTTTTTTTTTTAACTGCCCAAAATGTAATTGTCATTCGGATATTCAGCTACTGTGACCATATAAACAGAAATAGGGAAAATTTACAGAAAAATGTGGACAATGCGCTTCCGCGAAACAACAGATTATTTGTCGAAATAAAATTAAATCACTCTCTCTCTCTCTCTCTCTCTCTCTCTCTCTCTCTCTCTCTCTCTCTCTCTCTCTCTCTCTCTCTCTCTCTCTCTCTCTCTCTCTCTCTCTCTCTCTCTCTCTCCTCCTAATTCTCAAACGGGGCACTTACTGTTGATTCACAGCAGTGCCCAACCTACAGCCCCCATGGAAAGTGAATACAGCATTTTAAATTTTGCTAATTATCAAAAAAAATAAATAAATACTCATTAAATGTTTTGTTTAGAAAATGTAATCGTGTATTGTACTTAATAAAATTTTCGAATATTTTCAATTTTAGGTTCATCAATATTTTTATTTATTCACCTTATATTCATCTTAAGCATTGATCCTTTCGGGTTGTAAATTTTCTAAAGTGAGCATTTAAAGGCAAAAGAAATATTTTTTTGAAAAACAAAAAAAAGTCATATTTTTATGATTTTAATAAAATCTAAAATAGTGACATAGATTTGTTACACATAAAAGTATTGGGAATTTGCATTTTTTATATATAGCCTGAAAATAAAAAACGGTAACTGAAAACAGAAACTTCCTTTTACATGTAACAAGATATGGAAAATGTAACATACTAATTTTTCTCGAATCACTCAGTGCAGCCCCCGAAAAAAATGTAACTTTGAATATGGCCCCTGTATGGGAAAAGGTTGGACACCACTGTAGTAGAAGGTGAACCAGAGCCCACTGGGAATACTCCTTGATCTGCTCACTGTTGACCAGGGAGACTTCTCCGTATGTGGGACAGGTGGTCAGATAGATTTGACCAGGTACCCCTAAGTTATAGAATGGTAATCCCTTTCGCTCTCTCAATTCTTGCTTAGCAGCAGCACTAATTTCCTAAGTTGCCTGAAGGCCAGAAGGGCAAACAGTACGTACCCAGTTAAGTCTCTCCTAAGTCGTTCGTTATATTAAAATTTTCTTCGCTCAATGAAAACTATTTTATATGTAATTTCCAAGGGAGATTCAAAAAAAAAACTATAAAAGGAGTTCGTTAAACAGAAGTCCGACTATGTAACTTAGAATTCTAAAAATGGTTATAAAGTTTTATATAGAAATATCTTAACAATAGACAGTGAAAAATGCAAATTTAGTTAAATAACTAAGTTTATTTGAAAAGTAGGCAAACGTGTGAAAAAATTTACGGAATATTACAAATTTAAAAGTGTACAGCATCCAAATGTCATACATCACTGTTAATAAAAGTGCCGGTATGCCGTACCATTGCATATCGTCTCAAAAAAAAACGCACTGCTTACAGTTATTATAGATAAATATAATTCCTGCAATTCCTATCATTACAATTTAGCATGGGGCGGGTTACGTGGGCATTATTTAGTCTACACTAAATTATATCTAAAATTCTTAATTTTCTTTTCATTTTCAAGATACATTTAAGCATGATGGAAAAACACTGCAAATGTTTGAACAAATTTTATTCAATGATGAAACAGGTTTCTTTTATCTTCTGAATCTGTTGAAATATCTGTTTGGTCAGTTTTAGTGTAGAGTAAGGAAATTTGCCAAATTTAAGCACGATATTTGAACATTCAATTTGTTACTGAAATAGGTTATTTTTATCTTATTGTAAAAAAGAATAAATGGACAGATTATATAATAAAAAGATAATTGGCCAGATTATATAATAAAAAAAGATAATTGGCCAGATTCAGAAGAATCCATCCAATTATTATTTTTTTTTTTTTTTCAGGTTTAAAATAAGGTATGGAAATTTACCAAATTATTCATAATCTACAATTTATGTATTGGTGGAGTAGTTATTTTTATTATTACTGGGAAAGGAAACAAAACTTCCTAATCAAGTGGCAAGTAGGGTTTTCAATAGATTGCATTAATCAGTTTGATGTTACTTTCATTCACTGATATTACGTGTCCGGAGAGTTCTCTCATTCCTTACCAATCCACACATGTACAGCTATTTGAGAATTGCTCGCAGCTGGCCATGATTCATTTGCCTGTGTTAAAGGTTGGCTTGTTACCATGAAAGGTTCTATAAATTCGTGGTGTTGCATGCACCTTACAATAAAGATCATTATATGTAATGATTAGCATTAGCATATAGGCATATGCTGCAAAAAAGCAAGCTTATCAGCATCAGCCAAAAATAACCTTGCCATTTCATCTATCCATTCACTCCAAATGTTTATCTAGTTCTGCTTTTGCCGACAGGGCTAGCCAGGTGGGTAAAGTGCCTGGCTGGCAACCCAAAGGTCACGGGTTCAAATCCCACCTTGGGCTTGGATTAAAGTACTGCAAAAACCTTGGGTGGTGCATTATGGCCACAGAAGCCGATGCGCCAACAACTACCAAAAAAAAAAAAAAAAAGTTCTGCTTTGAATTTAGTCCAGCAATCAAACTCTAAAAATAACAGACGGAAGCTTGTTCTAGCAATCAAACACCCGCTGGCAAAAGGCAAATTTCCACATATCTATTCTACAACTGTCTTTCCACAGTTTGAATATATGTCTCTTCAGGCAATTAATCAGAGCAAGAGAAAGATTCCCTTCAGCATTGAGCTTGCTCAAACCATTCAAGGCCTTATACACCTCAATCAGATCACCTCACAGGTGACTGGTCTCCAGACAGTGTAATTTGCAAAACTTAATACAAGATTATCTAGCTTACTGCCAGAGTTTAATACACCTCTGGCATTCCCCTCCCTGAATAACTCTCCGCGTGTGAATGTAGATGCAAAATACTCATTTAGTTTGTTGGCTACCTGAGCAGGATCATCAACAGTTAAATCATCGATATCGAGTGGACCAATTTGATTCATCCCATTCCTTCTAGAGATTACAAAAGTAAAGAACTCTCTGCTGTTTTTCTCTGCATCCTTTGCCAAAGATTTCTCATAATCTGCCTTTGCCTGCCTAATCTCCTTTGTGACTTGGTTACAGACCAGCTTATATCTATCATAGGCTTCCATGTCACCCATTAATTTATATGTATCTCATGTATTTTTCTTCTCTGCCACATGTCTCATTAGTTCATCTGACATCCATTTAGGCCTAAACCTTGAACAATATTTCTTAGCTGGTATGTAAAGCCTAGTAGCTTCCAAGATTAATTTTTGAATGCCTCCCATTTTGAATTTGCTGTTAGTAACATCATCAGTTGGTCCCACCGTATAGAATTCAAATACTGTCTCAGAAGAAGGCGAGGCAATACTTCACTACAAATGCAATTAATTATTGACAACTGCCTCCATAACTTTCACCAACCTCATGCACATGCGTTCCTGTCTAACATTTCATGTTCCATTGTAACGATTTTTGTATATTAATGAATATTGTATACAGTATTTGTAAATAGTTTAGTATTTTGGAAATATTTTAAATATTTGTATAGTTTGTAAATATTTCAGTATTTTAGTCCTGATCTTTCGGATGCAATAATATTCCTCATGCATTATGGAACCCGAAGCAAAATGCCTTTTCCTAAGTGACTTATGTGAACGCAGGTAAATAATTACATAGTGATATTTATTCAACCTTGAGAATGGCGAGCAATACAAATGCACAGGTAAATGATTACATATGTCATTTCCTGATTAGCATTAGCATTAGTAGAGGCATTTGATGCAAGAAAGCAAACTTATGCAGCATCAGCCAAAAAAAATACATAAAATAAAAAAAAAAAATAAATAAATAAAAAAAATAACCACTTCCACTTCACCCCTCTGTTCGTTCGAAATACCTGTCCAGCTGAGCCTTAAACTTATTTAGGCTATCAACTTCCACGACAAGGGATGGAAGTCTGTTCCACCAACCAACCACCCGCTGGCTAAAGGCAAATTTCCGCACGTCTATCCTACATTTGTCTTTCCTCAATTTGAATTTATGCGCTCTCAGGTGATATTCTGAGCAAGAGGGACAAGCCCATCACCATTGAGCATGCTCAAGCCATTCAAGGCTTTATACACCTCTATCAGATCACCTCGCTGGTGCCTAGTCTCCAGACAATGTAATTTGCAAAACTAAGCCTTTTTCGTAAGAGCACCCCTTTGTTCCATTCACTACTCTTGTTGCCCTTCTCTGTACTCGTTCCAGCAACTCTACATCCTTCTTGAAATGAGGCCTCCAGGCCTGTATACAGTACTCTAAGTGTGGTCTGGCGCCTCCGTAGCCAGGTGGGAAGGAGCAGCAGTGCGTAGCATACGCTTCTTGATTAGACCGGGGTTCGAGCCCGTCACCACCAAATACGAAGGATGCGGAAAGGTCAGTGAATGACCACCGCATATCCCGGAGCAATATGGCCTTAGTTGCTAATGCTCCTAAAAACCAAATAACAAACAAACAAGTGTGGTCTGACCATTGCCTTATACAAGGAAATAATCACCTCCTTATCCCTGCTAGAAAAATTCCTATATAACATTGACAATACACCATGAGCTACTCTTGCAGCCCGTCTGCACTGCTCAGAGAACTTCATATCTGCCTGCACAACCACCCCCAGATCCTTTTCATTCTCTACCACTGTCAGTGTAGTACCACAGAGTTGATACGTTGCTCTGGGTTATTGTTTCCCATATGTAGTACTTTAAATTTGTCAATGTTAAACTTCATTTGCCACCTCTCAGCCCATCTGCTCAACCTTTCCAGATCCTGTTGCAGCAGCATAGTGTCCTTGACAACCCTGCCAACCTTCGTATCGTCTGCAAACTTGGACATTACGCTTGATATACCATCATCAATATCATTTATAAATACAGAAAACAATAATGGACCCAATACTGAACGCTGAGGGACTCCACTAATAACATTAGTCCACGATGAGCAGTGTCCATTGATTACCACTCTCTGTCTCCTCCTCCTCAACCACCCCTTTATCCATAGCAGCAATTTGCCTTCGATGCCACACTGCTCCAATTTGTGCAGCAGTCTTCCATGTGCAACAGTATCAAAAGCCTTTCTAAGATCCAAGTATATAATATCAAAGTTATTCCCTGCATCCAGTTCTTTTGTGACTGCATCATAGTATCCAATCAAATTGGTCAGGCAAGACTTCCCCTTAAAAAAACCATGCTGTGTCCGAATAACTGAAGTCTTGTCTAGATGATCCTGCAGTGCTTCTTTAACCAGTGCCGCCATTAATTTTAAGGGAACAGAAGTTAAACTCACAGGTCTATAATTACTTGTGTCAGCCTTTGATCCTCCTTTGTGAATTGGGGTCACATTTGCACATCTCCAGTCCATGGGTACCTCCCCTGAGTCCAAGGAAGCTCTCATAATTATGGCTAGGGGTTTGCTTACTTCCTTTGCTGCCTCCTTTAATATAACTGGATAGATCTCATCCACCCCAGGTGCCTTTCTTATGTTAATCTTCAACAATTTCTCCTCCACTTTACTCTCAGAGATTACAAGATTCTCTAGCTTACTGCCAGAGTTGAATACACCTCTGGCATTCCCCTCACTGAATAACTCCTCATGTGTGAATGTCGATGCAAAATATTCATTTAGTTTGTTAGCTTACTGAGCAGGATCATCAACAGTTGACCCATCGATATCAAGTGGACCAATCTGATTCATCCCCTTCCTTCTAGAGTTTACATAAGTAAAGAACTCTTTGCTGTTTTTCTTTGCATCCCTTACCAAAGATATCTCGTAATCTGCCTTCGCCTGCCTAACCTCCTTTGTAACTTGGTTACAGATTAACTTGTATCTATCATAGGCTTCTGTGTCACGTGTTAATTTGTATGTATCCCATGCATTTTTCTTCTCTGCCATATGTCTCATTAATTCATCTCACATCCATTTAGGCCTATATAACAATATATAACAATATTTCTTAGTTGGTATGTAAAGCCTAGTAGCTTCCAAGATAAGTTCTATGAATGCTTCCCATTTTGAATTTGCTGTTTGTAACATCATCAGTTGGTCCCACTGTATAGAATTTAAATACTATCTCAGTCCATCGTAGTCGCCTTTACGAAAGCAATAACCCTTCCCTTTACCCCTAATGGTAGTTACCTCTTTTAGTAAATCCCACTTCAGCACACTGTGATCACTGCCACCTAGTGGTTCATTTATCTGCAGATTCTTAATGCATGAAGAATCACTACTGATAATCAAATCAAGAGTATTACTCCCTCTAGTTGCCTCCCGAACATGCTGATGTAGAAAACAATCATCCAATAAATCCACAAAAGCCTTGCTAGTGTGTGAGTGACCATCAGTTTTAGATATCAATCAGTGCGTATCGATAGGTGTCTTTTACGTAGAAAAGATTTGACTTACTCCATATACTCTACATTTTACATAGAAAAGCGTGCACGGGAGGTGGACGAGCAAAGCGAGCAGGGGCAAAGCCCCTAGTAAATTTAGTAAAATAAATAAATGATATATACATAAATACTAAAACAGAGATAAAATATAAAATAAAAGCGCTAAAATAGAATATGATAAAAGCATTAAAATGCACAGAAGCTTTCGAGACAAAGTGCCTCTTCATGTGTTAGTCGGCGAATGGTGTACCCCCAGTATATATTGTTATTTATTATTATTATCCATATGGCGTAAGGAAGCCAAGGCTTATGCTGCACCAGCGAAAAAAAAAATTTTTCTGAATTACCCCAAGAGAGAGAGAAGTAGAAGGGAATCACCAAGAAAAAGAAGAATGATGATATTCAGCTGAGAACCCAAGTGTGCCAAGCCCATACTCACCAGATAGCCCCTAGGTTGGTTACAACAGCAAAAGTCAGCTGAGCACAATTATGTATCATATATTTTATTTTATATTTTATCACTGTTTTAGTATATTACATTTATTTATTTTAATAAATTTATTTTAATCAGTTAGTCGGTCATTGCTAGAAATTTGCATGATATGCAACCTGAAGCACAAGGCCTGTTTTCCAGCAAAACATCCTGAAGGAACAGCTCGGGGAGGTTCAGCAATAATTGTTAAAAAGTCCATAAAGCACCATGAGCTAACCAATTACAAAACAAATTCTACCCAAGAAATAAGTATTGTAATTGAAGACTGAAGAGGTTCTATCACGGTTTCCGCAGTCTATTGCTCACCAAGCTATAATACTAGTAAAAATGAATTCATAACCATATTTCAAGCTTTGGGGAATGGATTTATCGCAGAAGGAGATTACAATGCCAAGCAAGTACAATGGGATTCAAGAAGAATAACACTGCGGGGATGAACGCTACAAAGAGTAATGCAAGAAAATCATTGTGAACATTTATCTACAGGTGAACCAACGTACTGGCCAACAGATACGAGAAAAGTTCCAGATAAATTAGACATCTTCATAACTAAAGGGATTCCAGAAGATTACAGATATAACATCAAGTCTAGACCTATCTTCTGATCACTACCTATACTCTAGACCTATTTTCTGATCATAGTGAAATTATTCTTGCAGGAATGGAATCCTTTATCCCACTCAACTTTAAAATCTCGTCCTTTATCTAAACCTTGGTTTTCCAGTAAATGTGATAAGGCTGTTCAAGAGAAGAACGTTGCATATCGTAACTGGCTTGTTTCTAATTCTTCAGTTTCATTTTCTGCCTACACTAAAGCTCGCGACGATCGTAAAGCAGTTATTAATCAGTCCAAACTAGAGTTTGAACAGGCTAAGAGTAGAAAACTTGCTTCTTGCCCTAATGGTAGCCAAGCATTCTGGTCTCTTGCCAAAGCTGCAACTTTTGTCCATCTCTGCTCCCACCTCTGTCCAAACCAGATGGTTCTGTTGTCACTTCAGCCAAGGATAAAGCTGACCTGCTAGCATCCCATTTTTCTTCCAACTCATTTATTAATGATCTTGATAAAACATCTCCCACCATTCCCAGCACGCTCCATTCAATGCCTCCTGTGGTCTTCCGTCAAAAGGATTTTGACGAATCTTGATGCTAAGAAAGTGCCAGGTTCCAATGGTATTTCTCCACTTGTTCTCAAAACCTGTGCTCCTGAACTTACTCCTATTCTTCGCCGCCTTTTTTCACTTTCATATTCCAAAGGTGTTTTTCCTTCTGCTTGGAAATTTGCTCATATCCAGCCAGTTCCTAAAAAGGGTGACAAATCCCTCTCATCCGATTATTGTCCCATTGCAATTACTTCTACTCTTTCTAAAGTAATGGAGAAATCAATTAACCACCAACTCTTAAACTACCTAGAAACCTTCCGTCTGATCAACGATCACCAGTATGGATTCCACCAGTGTCGATCCACTGGTGATATTCTGGCTTATGTTACCCATTTATGGACTAATTCAATGGAAAGGTTCAGTGAAACACAAGTAGTTGCTCTTGACATCTTAAAGGTTTTCAATCGTGTTTGGCATAAAGGTCTTCTTTATGCCAAACATGATTTCTTAACAAACTTCCATCTTGTGGTTTGCCAATGGTTTTTTGTAATTGGTTACCCAGTTTTCTCTCTGATCGCTCACTGAGGGTGATGGTAGGAGGCTCTCTGTCTTCTAACTTCTCCACTAATGCTGGTGTTCCCCAAGGTTCAGTTCTTTCCCCCCACTCTTTTCCTCTTGTATATTAATGACCTTCTTCCATTGACTGGAAATCATATCCATAGTTTTGCCGATGACAGCACATTGCATTCCATTTTCCATTTTGAGAAATCTTGCCCTGCTCAATCAGCTTCAACTTCTCGAAAATCTGCTACCAATTCCTTAAATGCTGATCTTCAGGTAATTCTCCAGCGGGGCAAAGACAACTTGGCTGATTTCAATCCTTCTAAAACTCAGTCTTGTCTTATCTCGCAAAAAGGATTCTTCTGCTCCTATGCTTATCTTTGGTGACACTCCGATTTCTAGGCAAAATGATATATCTCTTTTGGGGATTACCCTGACTTCTAATCTCTCTTGGCACACGCACATTACAAATATTACTTCCTCTGCATCTAAAAAACTTAGTTTTCTCTTTTGCTCTTGGCATTACTTTTCTTCCAAACAGCTGCTCACTCTGTATAAATCACAAATCCGCCCTACCATGGAATATTGTTCCCACATTTGGGGTGGTGCCCCCAAAACCTCTCTCAGGCTTCTTGATTCCATTCAGAAGAGGGCAGTTAGGTTAATTAATGATTTATCTCTAACAGAGTCTCTCCACTCGCTGTCTCATAGAATTACTGTTTCTGCTGCATGCCTCTTCTACAGATATTTCCATGGGCACTGTTCTTATGAATTGGCTTCTATAATTCCCGCTCTCTCCTTCAAAACAGTCCGAACATGTGCAGCCACCCGCCATTTACTGTCAACCCACAGAACCAACTTTTCATCTTCCTCGTTTATTCATGCAACTGCCGTTTTCTGGAACAACCTTCCTTCATACATATTTCCTGAAAATTACAGTCTACAGAAGTTCAAGTCAAATATCAACAAATATCTTCTTTCATCTTCTCAACCTCCAACCCAAGCACGGTACTAAGTACTATAGGTTCTAATACCTCTCATGTTTGGGGTTTACATAAAAGAAAAAAAAGTAATAGCAAATTTCAGCTCGCATATTATAAGACAGAAACCACCAGTTCTTCATAATAAACACACTGATTGGGAATACATCCAAGAGCTAATAAATGAGAAAGTAAAACTAAAAATGCCTCTTAAAACATCAGACGATATACCACAATAGGGAAAAACAGAATTTGCCAATCATCATAAAGCAAACAATAGCAAAAAAAACGAATGTTAAGAAGAGTCTGGCAACTGAGCAGACACCCTGAAGACAAAAGAAATTTTAATAACACAGCAAGAAATTTAAAAAGAATGCTCTATGCAATAATAAAAAATGAGTCAGTTCAGGAACATCTGGAACTATGCTTTGTGAAAAGCCACAAAAAAAGTTAAAACAACCAACACAACCAGTAACACCTATCAAAAAAATCTAACAATGATTGACCAAAAAGTGACTCAGAAAAAGCCAACGCTTGCTGAACACCTGGCAAAAGTTTTCCAAACATATCCCTCTGAATCTACAGCAGAAGAGGAAGAAGAAATTCATCGTTATCTTGAAGCTTCTTATCAACTGTCTCCACCTGAAAAAGCCTTCTCGCCAGCTGAAGTAAGGAGTATCATACAAAGTGAACTGAATACTAAAAAAGCTCCGGGGTACGATTTGATTATTTGTAAAATACTCAAAGAACTACCTCCAAAAGGATTAATGCTTCTAACGTACATATACAATACCATAATATGCATAGGCTACTTCCCAGCAGCATCGACAGTTGCCCAAAGAATAATGATACAAAAGCCTGGGAAACCCTCCAAAGAAGAAAAGTCATACTGGCCCATCAGTCTACTACCAATATTATCAATATTTCCAAAAATAAGAGAACAGCTACTATTAAAACGGCTGAAACCGATCCTAGAAGAAGAAAACTTAATTCCACCACACAATTCGGATTCAGACAGCAACATAGCACTATTGAACAAGGGCATAGTCTTCAATTTTATCAACAATTGTCTGGAAACAAAAAAAAATAATAATAATTGCTCAGTTGTGTCCTTAGACATCAGCCAAGCATTCAACAGTTTGACATGCAGGATTACTATACAAATTGAGGCAGGTTGTTGTTGTTGTTGTTGTTGTTGTTATGTGGTTTTTAGGAGCATTAGCAACTAAGGCCATATTGCTCCGGGATATGCGATGGTCATTTCCTGACCTTTCCGCATTCTCCGTATTTGGTGGCGACGGGCTCGAACCCCGGTCTAATCAAGAAGCATGTGCTACGCACTGCTGCTCCTTCCCACCTGGCTACAGAGGCACCTATTGAGGCAGGTACTGCCTCACCAATTATACAGAGTGTCTCAAAAATATTGGTACAAACTTTTAGGGGAGGTAGGTAGCATCTAAAGGAATGTGAATCGCATAGGAACCCATAGCCGGAAACGTCACCGTCAGTAGACGCCGCTGTTCATCAGTTCGCGAGAGGGAAAATTTCTGGTTTACTCATTCAAGCAGTAGTCGCCGCACGAAGAGCATGCATCGATATACAAACTGTGAGCTGGCAGATATGCACCTAATGTATGGATTAGGAGAGGGCAATGGACGAGCTGCTCAATGAATTTATGGAGAACGCTTCCCAGACAGACATGTACCGGACCACCGTTTGTTTGTGCGTGTCCATCAAAATTTGTATGATTATGGGTCATTTAGAGATAACAGAAGTAGTGCAAGCAGACCACGTTCGACGCGAACTTCCGCCATGGAAGAAAGTGTGTTGAATGCCATCCAGAATAATCCTACTACCAGCACACGTGCCATTGCCTCTGCCTTAGGAGTGTCTCATTGCAGTGTACAGCGTATCTGGCACGAAGATTCCTTACACCCCTCTCATCTCCAAAGGGTTCAGTTACTGCTCCCCCAAGATTATCCTGCACGTGTGGCTTTTGCGCAGTGGTTTCTCCAAGAAAGGGTTCAAGACTTGAATTTTCCAGCCTATGTTTTGTTCACGGATGAGACTTATTTCACTCAGGAAGGCTTATTCAATCAGGACAATGCTCATGTGTGGGCTCACGACAACCCACACGGTGTGCGTGCCCCCCCCCATGCAGCACAACATCGCTTCGCAATAAATGCGTGGGCAGGTATGGTCAGTGACTGCTTAGTCGGCCCATACCTGTTACCATTCCGCATGAACTCCGCTAAATATTGGATCTTTCTTGAACAAGTTCTAAGGGGGGTAACTTGACGATGTTCCAGCAAATGTGAGATGCAACATTTGGTTTCAACATGACGGGGCACCTGCCCATTATGTAAGGTGTGTTCGTGACCATTCGAACAGGCGTTTTGGATGTCGATGGATTGGCCGTGGTGGACCCGTTGCCTGGCCCCCACGCACACCTGATTTATCGAGCCTTGATTTCTTTCTGTGGGGGGCCTCAAATCTATCATATATGAATCGCCTGTGGAGACGGAAATGGATCTTGTGGAGAGACTCGTCTGCGCTGCAGCTACTGTCAAAGAAACTCCAGGTGTGTTCGACCATATCCGCCAATCCATGCTGCGTTGGTGTCACGCATGCATCGCATCTCATGGTGGAACCTTCGAGCATCTGTTGTAACATCATGAAATACATCCATCTGGTACTCCACTATTAACATTATGTAAAATAAATGTTTGCCACTAATTACTGTCTTGTATCATTTCTGCTTCTTATGCCTCTGCTACTACTTTCCCGTGACGTTTCCAGTTATGGGTTCCTATGCGATTTACATTCCTTTAGATGTTACCTACCTCCCCTAAACGTTTGTACCAATATTTTTGAGACACCCTGTATATAATTATTAAATCATACCTCACGGAAATATATTACCAAGTGAAACTGAAAGAGGAACAAACTAAGTTATACCAAATACTCTCTGGACTGCCACAGGGGAATGTCTTGGGGCCAGTACTGTATACCCTATACACCACTGACCTACCAGTTAATGATAACACTATAGTAGCAATGTTTGCTGATGACACAGCAGAACTTGTAGCGGATCAAAATCCAATAATTGCAACACAATGGTTACAAGAACAGCTTAACCAGACACAAGCTTAGGAAAAAAAATGGTGCATGAAAACCAATGCGATAAAATCTACTCATGTTACATTTACAATGAGACAGGAAACATGCCAACCAGAAAAATTAAATGGCCAGACCATATTGCAAACAGACAATGCTAAGTACCTTGGCATCCATCTAGATACACGCTTAAATTGTAGAAAGCACATTTGGACGAAGAGGAAACAACTTGGACTAAAGGCTAGCAAGTTGTATTGGCTAATTGGAAGAAATTCCAAGCTATTATTGGCAAACAAGCTACTTATTTGGGGATTTATTGAATAACTGTTTTCTACAGCAGCACGGTCGGGAGGCAACTGGAGGGAGTAATATTCTTGATCTGATTATCAGTAGTGATTCTTCATGCATTAAGAATCTGCAGATAAAGGAACCACTAGGTGGCAGTGATAGTGTGCTGAAGTGGGATTTACTCAAAGAGGTAACTACCATCAGGAGTAAAGTGAAGGGTTTTTGCTTTTGTAAACATGACTACGGTGAGACCAACTGATGATATTACAAAAAGCAAATTCAAAATGGGAGGCATTCAAAGAATTAATCTTGGAAGATACTAGGCTTTTCATACCAACTAAGAAATATTGTTCAAGGTTTAGGCCTAAATGGATGTCAGTTGAACTAATGAGACATGTTGTTGTTGTTGTTGTTTGTTATTTAGGAGCATTAGCAATATACTAGGGCATTATTGCTCCAGGGATATGCGGTGGTCATTCCCTGACCTTTCTGTATCCTCCATATTTGGTGGTCACGGGCTTGAACCACGGTCTAATCAAGAAGCGTGTGCTATGCACTGCTGCTCCTGCCCACCTGGCTACAGAGGCGCCCAATGAGACGTGGCAGAGAAGAAAAATGCATGGGATACATATAAATTAATGGGTGACACAGAAGCCTATGACAGATATAAGTTGGTATGTAACCAAGTCATAAAGGAGGTTAGGCAGATTATGACAAATCTTTGGCAAAGAATGCAAAGAAAAACAGCAAAGAGTTCTTTACTTATGTAAACTCTAGAAGGAAGGGCATGAATCAGATTGGTCCACTTGATATTGGTGGTTCAACTTTTGATGATCCTGCTCAGGTAGCTAACAAACTAAATGAATATTTTGCATCTACATTCACACATGAGGAGTTATTCAGGGAGGGGAATGCCAGAGGTGAATTAAACTCTGGTAGTGAGCTAGATGATATTATAATAACTGAGAGCAAAGTGGAGGAGAAATTGTTGAAGATAAACATAAGAAAGGCATCTGGGGTGGATGGGATCTATCCAGTTATATTAAAGGAGGCAGCAAAGGAAGTAAGCAAACCCTTAGCCATAATTATGAGAGCTTCCTTGGACTCAGGGGGAGGTACCCATGGACTGGAGATGTGTAAATGTGACCCAAATTCACAGAGGATGAAAGGGCAACAAGTAATTACAGACCTGTTAGTTTAACTTCTGTTCCAGGGAAATTAATGGAGGCACTGGTTAAAGAAGCACTGCAGGATCATCTAGACAAGACTTCAGTTATTGTTTGTACACAGCATGGTTTTTTTTAAGGGGAAGTCTTGTCTGACCAATTTGATTGGATACTATGATGTGGTCACAAAGGAACTGGATGCAAGGAATAACTTTGATATCGTGTATTTGGATCTTTAGCATTAGCATTAGTAGAGGCATTTGATGCAAGAAAGCAAGCTTATGCAGCATCAGCCAAAAAAAAAAAAAAAAAACCACTTCCACTTCACCCCTCTGTTCGTTCAAAATACCTGTCCAGCTGAGCCTTAAACTTATTTAGGCTATCAACCTCCACCACAAGGGATGGAAGTCTGTTCCACCAACCAACCACTCGCTGGCTAAAGGCAAATTTCCGCACGTCTATCCTACATCTGTCTTTCCTCAATTTGAATTTATGCCCTCTCAGGTGATTATTCTGAGCTAGAGGAAGAATCCCATCAGCATTGAGCATGCTTAAACCATTCAAGGCTTTATACACCTCTATCAGATCACCTCGCTGGTGCCTAGTCTCCAGACACTGTAATTTGCAAAACTTAAGCCTTTCTTCGTAAGAGCACCCCTTTGTTCCATTCACTAATCTTGTTGCCCTTCTCTGTACTCGTTCCAGCAGCTCTACATCCTTCTTGAAATGAGGCCTCCAGACCTGTATACAGTACTCTAGGTGTGGCCTGACCATCGCCTTATACAATGGAATAATCACCTCCTTATCCCTGCTGGAAAAATTCCTGTATATCATTGACAATACTCCATGAGCTACTCTTGCAGCCCGTCTGCACTGCTCAGGGAACTTCATATCTGCCTGCACAACCACCCCCAAGTCCCTTTCATTCTCTACCACTGTCAGTGTTGTACCATAGAGTTGATACGTTGCTCTGGGGTTGCTGTTTCCCATGTGTAGTACTTTACATTTGTCAATGTTAAACTTCATTTGCCACCTCTCAGCCCATCTGCTCAACCTTTCCAGATCCTGTTGCAGAAGCATAGTGTCAGTAGTGTCCTTGACAACCCTGCCAACCTTTGTATCGTCTGCAAACTTGGACATTAATCCCGATATACCATCATCAATATCATTTATAAATACAGAAAACAATAATGGACCCAACACTGAGCCCTGAGGGACTCCACTAATAACATCAGTCCACGATGAGCAGTGTCCATTGATTACCACTCTCTGTCTTCTCCCCCTCAACCACCCCTTTATCCATAGCAGCGATTTGCCTCCAATGTCACACTGCTCCAATTTGTGTAGCAGTCTTCCATGTGCAACAGTATCAAAAGCCTTTCTAAGATCCAAGTATATAATATCAAAGTTATTCCCTGCATCCAGTTCTTTTGTGACTGCATCATAGTATCCAATCAAGTTGGTCAGGCAAGACTTCCCCTTAACAAAACCATGCTGTGTCTGAGCTATAACTGAAGTCTTGTCTAAATGATCCTGCAGTGCTTCTTTAACCAGTGCCTCCATTAATTTTCCTGGAACAGAAGTCAAGCTCACAGGTCTATAATTACTTGTGTCAGCCTTTGATCCTCCTTTGTGAATTGGGGTCACATTTGCACATTTCCAGTCTATGGGTACCTCCCCTGAGTCCAAGGAAGCTCTCATAATTATGGCTAAGGGTTTGCTTACTTCCTTTGCTGCCTCCTTTAATATAACTGGATAGATCCCATCCACCCCGGGTGCCTTTCTTGTGTTTATCTTCAACAGTTTCTCCTCCACTTTACTCCCAGTTATTTCAAGATTCTGTAACTTACTGCTAGAGTTGAATACACCTCTGGCATTCCCCTCGCTGAATAACTCCTCATGTGTGAATGTCGATGCAAAATATTCATTTAGTTTGTTAGCCACCTGAGCAGGATCATCAACACTTGACCCATCAATATCAAGTGGACCAATCTGATTCATCCCTTTCCTTCTAGAGTTTACATAAGTAAAGAACTCTTTGCTGTTTTTCTTTGCATCCCTTGCCAAGGATTTCTCGTAATCTGCCTTTGCCTGCCTAACCTCCTTTGTAACTTGGTTGCATATCAACTTGTATCTATCATAGGCTTCTGTGTCATGTGTTAATTTGTAAGTATCCCATGCATTTTTCTTCTCTGCCATATGCCTCATTAGTTCATCTGACATCCATTTTGGCCTAAACCTTGAACAATATTTCTTAGTTGGTATGTAAAGCCTAGTAGCTTCCAAGATAAGTTCTTTGAATGCTTCCCATTTTGAATTTGCTGTTGGTAACATCATCAGTTGGTCCCACTGTATAGAATTTAAATACTGTCTCAGTCCATCGTAGTCGCCTTTACGGAAGCAATAACCCTTCCCTTTACCCCTAATGGTAGTTACCTCTTTGAGTAAATCCCACTTCAGCACACTGTGATCACTGCCACCTAGTGGTTCGTTTATCTGCAGATTCTTAATGCATGAAGAATCACTGCTGATAATCAAATCAAGAGTATTACTCCCTCTAGTTGCCTCCCGAACATGCTGATGTAGAAAACAATCATCCAATAAATCCACAAAAGCCCTGCTAGTGTGTGAGTATCCAGCCCCCAAATTCCAGTCAATATCTGGGAAATTAAAATCTCCCATTATAAGACACTCTGATTTACTGGCCCACTCTATTTCCCTGTACAGTTCCTTATTATACTCATCCTCATCAGAGTCATTAGGCCTATAGCACACTCCTACTCTCAATTTTGATCTCCCAATGCTTATGTCACACCAAACTGACTCCACACTGCACTGTCCAGCGATGTCGACTGGCTTCACTTCCTTGGTTTTTATGTGTTTCTTAACTAATAGCATAACACCTCCCCCCTTCCTATCCTGTCTATCCTTTCTGTAGACGTTGTACTCCCCAAATTGCAGTTCCGCATCCCTTATATCTGTGTGACACCACGTCTCTGATATCCCAACAATATCTGCCTTCGATGTTTTGAGCAATACCTCAAATTCATCAAATTTATTTACTAAACTCCTAGCATTGGTGTACACGCAAGTATACCTGCACCTGTTTCTATTCTTAGCTACCCTAACACAACCCATGTGTTTACTTGTACCACAATGGCTCCCAGCAGTCTCTGAAATACCATGCATCTTGTTTTTCAGGCTTCTGCTCATTCTAATAGAAGCAGTGCAAGAATCTCTTTCACCTCTGCCAGTGGCTACTGTCAATCTATTGGTCTTTGTCTCCCCCCAAGCTAGCAGTTTTCCGACCCACCTAACACTGCCTCGATAGCATCAGCAAATATTCTTGCATAGTTTGTAACACTTTCTATTTAAGTGTATCCCATCCCTGTAGAAGCAATCTCTCCTGTTAACAAGTACAGTCCAGGCTGAAAAAAATTCTACCCTTTGAGCCTTGCACAATCTTTCCAGGGCCGAATTGATCGACAAGGCTCTCATCATATACTCCCTCCTATCGTGTCTGGGCAGAATTGCAGACACTTTCAAATTCAACCCTAATTCCCGGCTTTTGTTCAACAGTGACCTGTACTTGTTAAGTAATTCTGCCGGTCTCCTACTCTTAATATTATTAGTGCCAACGTGTACAACTATATCACCTTTTGTGCCCTTAAAAGATGATATTCGCTCTACAACGTCATCAACCTTTGCCCCTGGCAGACATACCCTGGTCCTGTTCCACCTATCTTTTTTACAAAGCATGTTCCCCGTTTCCCTGACAATAGAGTCACCAACAACTACTAGTTCCTTCGGGACCAGCGCATTCTGCCTTGGGGGTTGTCTTAGAAAGGCTTTTGGTACTGTTGCACATGAAAGACTGCTACACAAATTGGAGCAGTGTGGCATTGGAGGAAAATTGCTGTTAGGGATAAAGGGATGGTTGAGTGGGAGAAGACAGTGGTAATCAATGGACACTGCTCTTCGTGGGCTAATGTTATTAGTGGAGTTCTTCAGGGTTCAGTGTTGGATCCATTGTTGTTTTCTGTAGTTATTGATGATAATGATATATCAGACTTAATGTCAAAGTTTGCAGACGATACAAAGGTTGGCAGAGTTATTGTGTGTTCGTGGTTTGCAAAAGGATGGAGGTAAGACTGTAACTGAATGGTGTACAAGTTTGAATTTGATAGATTCGGAATACAAGTGTTTTCAGTGTGAATGTTTGATGAAGTGTATCAGCTGGCATGCAAAGACTGATGAGGGGAGTTTTTTTTTTTTTCCTAAGTTTTCTTGATGATTTGATTTTTTTTTAGTATTTAGCTACTCTTCAGCCTCCCTACAAATGTGATGTCTGAGGCTGCAGCCCCCAAGGAAAAAAAAACAAAAAAACCCATTTCTGTTGACATGCATGAGCAATTTTCATTGTTAATGCTTGTTAAATCATCTAGTAATGTACATGCGAGAATTAGTGGTTGTATGTGGTGTTAATTTTTGATAGTTGTTTAAAAAAAAACTGGCATTTCGCCGTTTCTTTTTCTTCATTTCAGCTCCAACGTATTGTGACATTCCCAATAACATGCAGCCGAGGAGAAACGCAGTGAGTGGGAGTTGCCTTCACTGGCCTATCACTGCCTTCTTCCTCTCTTTATTGCCGAAGTATGGAGTTGTACCCATGCTCTGGAGTTTAACCATATATATTACTTCTGCCTGAAAATCACAAAAACATCTCAGACACAAAAATAGAAACATCAATCTCTAATTCACTTAAACTTTCCAGTTTAAAAGACTTAAGTCTGTGAAATTTCAAACATGCACATATATTTCTGCTATATATGCACATATATTTAGGTACATAAATATTATTAAAATATTAAAAAACATACTTATTTGACACTATTAGTTATTTCTGTTTTCAGGTTTATTTCAAAATTGATTTCAAATCTAGCATACTTCACAGTGAATGAAATTCAAAACTGAATATCTTTCTTCCTGCAGTGTAGCCGCCATCAGGAGTGAATATCAAGTTTCATGTTATCTTATTGAAAACAATAAATCTTTCAAAAACACCTACGGTAAGACTGTAGGTGTTTACTGAAGTAACAGGGCGCCTCCGTAGCCAGGTGGGAAGGAGCAGCAGTGCGTAGCACATGCTTCTTGATTAGACTGGGGTTCGAGCCCGTCACCACCAAATACAGAGGATGCGGAAAGGTCAGGAATGACCACTGCATATCCCGGAGCAATATGGCCTTAGTTACTAATGCTCCTAAATACCAAATAACTAACTAACTGAAGTAACAGTAGAAGAAAAACAAGTAACCTGACATTTTAAACAAACACAGTGCTAGTGCCTGTCTACTATCATGCTATTCTTCAAGCAAAAAGCCAAACAGTTGCAAAGATGGTAAAAGATCACCTGACAGGTTCTTGCACACAATTTCTGTATGAAGGAAGCCAAAAAAAAAAAAATCATTTCAGAAACTATTACAATAAAAGCCTGACTATATTCAGACTATTTTTTTTTTATTTTTAATCATTAAATAACAATTAGCACTGGAACATTATTTTCAACTTATCAGGTTAACCCAGTTAAAATATATTAAATAAATTTTTAAAAATTATTTTTTAACAAGTTATTATATCCATGAGATTAGGGCTGCCACACATTAAAATCCCAAGGAGTCACAGGCTTATTTCAGAATAAAACATGGATTTTAGGTATAATAAAAAATGTTCCATTATTGTCTTCTAGTGAACACTAGCTCACTAGCTGTAATAGTGGCACAACTAAAAATTCGTAATTTTTGAGTTAATGCAACTAATGAAGTTGGGATAGTGGACTTTACATTTATGCAATAACAGTACAAAGTGAATTCAATATTTCCTCGCTAATTGGCACAAGTGTCATTATGCCATTTTAGTTTTTACTGCATCAAGATGCGTTAACAGTGGCACTTCTTCAGTGTGCCCCTGACCTTGGGACTGAATGGAGTCCACAGTAGCCATTTTTTGAGTTGTGCCAGTATTTCAGTGTAATAGAACCTTCTTGCTTATAATTTCAGTTGGCATTATTTTAGTTGACCACTATTGTACTCAAAACAGT
The DNA here is from genome assembly GCF_048544385.1 of Mastigoproctus giganteus. Taxonomy (NCBI): domain Eukaryota; kingdom Metazoa; phylum Arthropoda; class Arachnida; order Uropygi; family Thelyphonidae; genus Mastigoproctus; species Mastigoproctus giganteus. Next base: position 114,647,147 of record NC_143577.1, on the reverse strand, counting down.
TGATTGTTTTGCACCACTTAGTGTTTTTTTTTTCTTGTCATAGTTTATCATTGACTGTTCTGTTATGGAAGGCAAAACTTTTGAGCCTTGGTAAATTGATGTTTTAAAAAAAAAAAAAAAAAAAAAAGACTGTAAATTGCTACATATGACATGAAGGTGGAAAAGATTCCACTGAAATAGGATCTTACCTACTAAAATATTTAGAAGAGTAAGCAGCTTCTTGCCAATCCGACGATCTTGAAATTACCTTTTATTCAGACAACTGTGGGGGACAAAAGAAGAACAATTTATTATCACAGCCTATTTGTATGCTGTAACGAACTTTCGAATCAAAACCATTACACACAAATATCTTGTTGTAGTTCATACGCAAAACATGGGTGAATGTGCACACTCATTAATACAGAAAAATATTTTAAAAATGGTTAAAATCTGGTCCTGTATTCATCCCATCACAATGTTACATTAGCCTAGAACTTTCAGAAATACAGGAAACTCTTTCAAGGTGACAGAGATGAGTCATGACAATTTTTACAACCAGAAAGATTTGGCCCGATGCACTTTTATGAAATTTAATGAAAATACTTATGAAGTGAATTTCAACTTCAATGACATTGCTATCTTCTAAAGTAGAAAAGCAGCATTTAGACTATTTCTTTTAAAAAACATCATACAAACAGGATGATTATAAATCAGCTAATGTTAAAGCCAGTAAAACAAGAAAGCTTTGGAGGCATTTGTAGATTTCAAATTGAAAAAAAGCCTACAAGAGGTCCATTCCTGTTCCGAAAAAGAAGCACAGTGACCTCCAATGTCTGTTGAACTTTAACACAATTCCCAAATGTCATCCCGGTTTTTATAACAGTCTAAAAGTTAATTTACGGAAGGATTAAATTTTTCTAAGAATGACTAAATTCTTCCAAATTTTTTCTTGTTTGTACACCAATAATTTCGTGCTAACTTCTTGTTCTTATTTATGCTTTACCACATGTTCTTAAAGATTAAAATGTAAGTCATACATGTTCCTGAGTTTATGAATATAAATAAAGTTCTTGTTGAATGTTTTTTTTTTTTTTTTTTTTATGTTTTTCATCCTAATTATCTTCGATCTTTATGGGACTCAAGTCACAAATTTTGAGTGTTTGCTGGTACAACAGTGGCACAACTCAAAAGGGGAGAGGGGGTTAAATTTTCGAAATTCTGGTAACCCATAAGGGAATGTTGATCAAGCCAGCCTGATTTTGAGTACCACTGGGTATAATGAAATGAATCACAATACATTTCAACACAATTTCTTCTTTTCTAAAGCAACTAATTTTAAAAGCTAAATTTTTCTCTTCGATTATCTCAGAATTATGATTTTTGAGTTATGTCACTATTGCAGCTAGTGAGCGATATGTGGTGTAGAGTTAAATCTACATGAAACTTGAATTTTAATAACTAATTAACATTTAATATATTGCATTTGGACTCAAGCGTTTAGGGCATAAGCCTCAAGCTATGAAGGAGTCTAGACTATGTATAAATATAGTGCAAACGCATCAGAAATACATAGCTATATCTGAATAAATCAGAATATTAGTAAAACGGCATCATTTTAAGTTATATCTCATATTGTGAATACCTTCACAACGAGTTGCCACGATATTGCACTACTTCGAATAAGTAACGCTTCACCTAAGGAGAAGACTAATGTTACTTATTCTCAGATGGATACCACCACCCAGACGGCACCGTTTCAGAGCTATTTGGCCCTTCTTCGGTGGGCGGGTAGGTACCCGAGTGATGCAATGATGGCAAAGCAGTTATGAAGTATAACTCCACAATATGAGAGATGCCTGATGGTGTATCATGTATTTTGACTCAAGCGTTTAGGGCATGCCCTAAACGCTTAAGTCTAAATATATGACTGCCGACCGGGCTAGCCAAGTGGGTAAAGTACCTGCACGGCAACCCAAAGGTCGCGGGTTCGATTCCCGCCTTGGGCTTGGATCAAAGTACTGCAAAAACCTTGGGAGGTGCAATATGGCCACAGAAGCCGATGCGCCAACAACTACCAAAAAAAAAAAAAAAAAAATATATGACTAAATACATGTATTTATGTGTTTATACACATAATTTATGTATTTATGTGTTTATGTGTTAAATACATGTGTTTAGGGCATGCCCTAAACACTTAAGTCTAAATACATGATACACCATCAGGCATCTCTCATATTGTGGAGTTATACTTCATAACTGCTTTGCTATCATTGCATCACTCGGGTACCTACCCACCCACCGAAGAAGGGCCAAATAGCCCTGAAACGGTGCCGTCTGGGTGGTGGTATCCATCTGAGAATAAGTAACATTAGTCTTCTCTTTAGGTGAAGCGTTACTTATTCAAAGTAGTGCAATATCGTGGCAACTCGTTGTTAAGGTATTCACAATATGAGATATAACTTAAAACTATGCCGTTTTACTAATATTCTGATTTATTCAGATATAGCTATGTATTTCTGATGCGTTTGCAATATATTTATACATATATTGCATTTGTTATTGCTAAATGTTGTTACACAAATTTCATAACTGTTATTTTAGCTCATCAAATAACATAGTATGATATAACAAATGCAAATGACATTTAAAGTTGTGAGAGCATGACAGTAGAAATAAAATGACAAAAGTAGTTGAAAATTGGAGAGTAAAGGTCTCAAATTTTAACATAGCTATAGAAAAGCTCATACTAAGATTAGTGCACAAATATTCATAGAATTTGTCACAATACAAGTTGAATATTTAAAAGAAAAAAAGCTAACATGCTCAAAAGCATAAAGTTTACTATAATAATTATTATTAACAGCAGAGATAGCTTGCGCAAGAATGTTGCAGTTCATTTTCTTCAGTAAGGTTATCACAAATTTGATAATTTCAAAAGGAAATATAAATGAAGAGGAGGAGAGATTATACTCCATCCAAAGCATGAAGTGTATAACTTGTTGTGTTTGAGTAAAAGGTATGTTACTAAGAAATAGTTTAAAGCAAGTAACAATGCAAGCAAAATATACAAGGTTAGATTAGAAAAGCAATCAAGGGTTTGCATGTAACTTATCTATCCTTATCAGCTACTGCTGACATGTGGTGAAATTTACTGAATGAAAATATAATCCTAAATTTTAAAGGTGTCCAGTAATTTTTTCTTTATTGCTCTAACAGGCAAGAGAAGATATGTTATAGAAGTTTATTTTTATAACTCACAGAAATAAATGAGAAAAGAAACATCATTAATTAGCATTAGTAGAGGCATATGATGCAAGAAAGCAAGTTTATGCAGCATCAGCCAAAAAAAAAAACAAAAAACACTCCAATTTCACCACCCATTCATTCCAAATACCTGTCCAGCTCAGACTTAAATTTATTTAGGCTATCAACTTCCAGAACAAAGGATGGAAGTCTGTTCCACCAACCAACCACCCGCTGACTAAAGGCAAACTTCTGCACATCTATCCTACATCTGTCTTTTCTCAATTTGAATTTATGCCCTCTCAAATGATTATTCTCAGCAACAGGAAGAATTCCATCAGCATTCAGCATGCTCAAACCATTAAAGGCTTTATACACCTCAATCAAATCACCTTGCAGTTGCCTAGTCTCCAGACACTGTAATTTGCAAAATTTAAGCCTTTCTTCATAAGATTAACCATTTGTTCCATTCACTAATCTTGTTGCCCTTCTCTGTACTTGTTTCAACAGCTCTATATCCTTCTTAAAATGAGGCCTCCAGACCTGTATACAGTACTCAAGGTGTGGCCTGACCATTGCCTTATATAAGGGGATAATCACCTCCTTTTCCCTGCTGACAAAATTCCTATATATCATTGACAAATCCCCACGACCTGCCTTTTCAACCTGTCTGCATTGCTCAGAAAATTTCATATCCGACTGCACAATTACTCCCAGGTCTTTTTCATTTTCTACCACCTTAAGTGTAGTACCACACAGTTGGTACATTTCTGTGGGGTTACTTCTTCCCATATGCAGTACTTTGCATTTGTCAAGGTTAAGCTTCAGTTGCCAGTTCTTAGCCCATCTGCTCAAATTTTCTAGATCCTGTTGCAGTAGCACACTGCCATTACTGTCATTAACAACCCTGCCAACCTTTATCATCTACAAACTTCAACACTAAGCCTGATATACCTTTATCAATATCATTGAAAAATATACAAAACAACAATGGACCCAACACCGAACCCTGTGGACTCCACTAATAACATTAGTCCACGAAGAGCAGCACCCATTGATTACTACCCTCTGTCTTCTCCCACTCAACCATCCTTTTATCCATTGTAGCAACTTACCTTTAATACCATTCTGCTACAATTTGTACAATAGTCTTCCATGTGCAACAATGTCAAAAGCTTTCCTGAAATCCAAATATATGATATCAAAATTATTTTTTGCATCCAGTTCTTTTGTAACCACATCATAATATCCTATCAAATTTGTCAGACAAGACTTTCCCTTAACAAACCCATGCTGGTCTGAATTATTGCTGCAGTCTTGTCTAGATGATCCTGCAATGCGTCTTTAACCAGTGACTCCATTATTTTACCTGGAACAGAAGTTAACCTAACTGGTCTGTAATTACTCGTGTCACCCTTCGATCCCCCTTTGTGAATTGGGGATACATTTGCACATCTCCAGTCCGTGGGAACCTTCCCTGAGTCCAAGGATGCTATCGTAATTATGGCTAAGTTTGCTTAGTTGCTTTGCCGCTTCCTTTAATATAACTGGATAGATCCCATCCACCCCAGGTGCTTTTCTTATGTTTAACTTCAAAAATTTCTCCTCCACTTTGCTCTCAGTTATTACAAAATCATTAAGCACCCTGCTACAATTTGATGACCTTCTGCTATTTTCAAACCTTAATAACTCCTCATGTGTGAATGTAGATGCAAAATACTCATTCAGTTTGTTTGCTATCTGAGCAGGAACATCAACAGTCGAACCATCGATATCAAGTGGACCAATCAGATTCATCCCCTTCCTTTTAGAGTTTATATAAGTAAAGAAATCCTTACTGTTTTTCTTAGCATCCTGTGCCAAAGATTTCTCGTAATGTGCCTTCACCTGCCTAACCTCCTTTGTGACTTGATTACAGACTAGCTTATATCTGCCATAGGCTTCTGAGTCGCTTGATAATTTATATGCACCCTATGCATTTTTCTTCTCTGTCACGAGTCTCACTAGTTCATTTGATAACCATTTAGGCCTAAACCGTGAACAATATTTCTTAATAGGTATGAAACTTTTAGTAGCTTCCACAATTAATTCCTTGAATGCTTCCCACTTTGAATTTACTGTTGGCAACACCGTCAGTTGATCCCACTGTACAGAATTTTAAAACTGTCTGAGACCACTGTACTCACCTTAACGGAAGCAAAAACCCTTTCCTTTCCTTTACCCCTGATGGTAATTATATCTTTAAGTAAATCCCACATCAGTATACTGTGATCACTGCCACGTAATGGTTCCTTTATCTGCAAATTCTTAATACATGAATGATCACTACTGATAACCAGATCAAGAGAACCCTCTCTGGTTGCGTCTCGAACATGCTGCTGCAGAAAACAATCATCCAATAAAGCCACAAAATCTTTCTAGTGTGTGAGTGACCAGCCCACAAGTTCCAGTCAATATCTGGGAAGTTAAAATCCCCCATTATAAGACATTCTGATTTACTAGCCCATCTATTTCTCTGTACAATTGTTCATTGTACTCATTCAAGTCATTAGGCCTATAACACATTCTTACTCTTATTTTTGCTTTCGCAGTGCTTATGTCACACCAAACTGACTCAACAGTGCACCGTTCATCTATATCAACTGGATGCACTTCTTTTGATTTCATGTTTTTCTTAATTAACAGCATGACATCTCCTCCCTTCCTATCCCGTCTATCCTTTCTGTATACATTGTACTCCCCAAATTCCAATTCTGCATTCCTAATATCAGTGTGCCACAACATCTCTGATATCCCAACAATATCCGCCTTTGATGTCTTGACCAACACTTCAAATGTGAAAGGGCATACAATAGCCACCCTAAAGAGAACTGCCATCTTCCCAATTCAAGACATGTAACTGTCTAGGTTTCCAATAAAAATAAAATAAATTAATGGGCAAAAAGTGTTTCTGGCAATTCACTCAGATTCTGCTAAGTAACCCTCATTCCAAATGTGTTTATTTTTAGGTCGTACTTACCGTACCAAGTGGTCAGGAGTGGGAGCGCAGCAGCACATGCTCTTTGAGTAGACCGGGGTTCAAGCCCCTGACTGCTGAATATGGTCGATCTGCCAACCCACAATGGACCAGCATGGCAGATTATGGTCCATTTCCCTCAGCATGAATTGTTGAGGAGGCTTCCATCCTGCAGTGGGTTGATAATGGCTGCACTTTACCTTTTACTTTTTTATCGAATTTCTGCTGAATACAGGACTACTAGTTGACACTTGCACATACATAGTGCACCTTAATTTTTGAAAATCCTCACAACTGTTCTCATGTGTAATGACAATTTTACCAAAGGTATCCTCATTTTTGTATTTTGCATTATGCAATGTGGCAATATTTTATGATATCCGAATAAAATACAATACATATGGTTCTATACTACAGGAGAATTTCTTACCTGGTAATCTTCATTTAAAAATGAATTACTGAATGAACTAGCACTAGTATGCACTCGCTGAACGCCATCCCAATAAACACGGAAAAATCTTAATTGTAAGTTCACAGAACATAATAAAATTTACGTCTTTGGTATGTGATTAATCTAAAATGGACGTCTAGACGAGGAATCGCTGACATCAAGTGAGGAATTTATTATCAACCTTACATTGTCAATTTTTGGCGAATGCCAACGATGATAATACGTTTCCTCAATTAATAAATATAGTAAAAGGAACTTTGATGAAGATGATGAACAATATGTATTAGCTGAAAAAAAAAATCAAATTTTTAACTACACCTTTTTCCCTACAAACTCGGACATTTTCACACCGGTATTCTACAATTTTGTCAAGGCAACTACAAATATATTTGAACATGTATACTGAACTGATTTGTCAGTTAGAGGCATCACTGATTACTGATCACTGTGGGTATATGAAATATTATTATTAATACTGTAAGTCAAAAATATAACTCGATTATCGCATGTGCTTCACAAACTACATCATACAAATATCGGGCCACAAACATCCGCCATCGCAATTGAAGATGTTAGTACCATTCACGCGGGAATAGGCGAGATATATATATATATTTTTTTTTTTTTTCTATTATTAAAAAATAAATTATAAGAAATTCCAAGTTAGACTTCTGCTAGAGGAAAAAGGACGAACTTCATAACACAAGGCTCACTCGCTAGAAACAATATTAAAAAAGAATCATAAATTCTGGAAAGGCACATTCTACTAAAATATGATAAGGTGAAAAGTGACTAACCAGACGCAAGGAAAATCACGGTATATTATTATTATTATTATTATTATTATTATTATTATTATTATTATTATTATTATTATTATTATTATATTATTTTGCCCTGATTGGGGGTTCCACCTCATGATAGGTATTGCTACAAAGTGCACAGGGTGATTTTTGTTATGTCTGGTGTTACTGTTGGTCGAGGAACTCTCTCACTATCCTGCCGGTGTTCAGGAATTGCGACTTTCTGGAGTTCGTTGTAGGTGTTCGCTGAGAGACCTATTGCTGCAAGGTTGTTATGTAGGATCTTTGAGACCAGACCTGCGATTCACACGATGATCGGGATGGTCGTTGCTTGTTGCATATGCCAAATCTCTTTGATCTCCTGCCTTAGGTTCGTGTCCTTCCTGATTTTTGTACCTTGGGTTTCTGCAGGTTGCCAGTGTTCGGTACCGATATGTCAATCAGATAGATAGCCTTTTCCTTCTTGCCCACAAGGATTATATCCGGTCTGTTGTGCGGAATTGCCCTATCCATTATTCTGGCACTGTCCCAGTACAATGTGGGTTGCAGTCTCTAGTACTAGTGCTGCTGCGCGAAATAAGAGAGCTAAAGCATTATACAACTTCGTGGTACCTGGTAAAACCTATCCGACCACCTGTCCCACATACGGAGGAGTCGCGCTAGTCAAGAGTGAGCAGATCAAGGTGTTGTTTGTTATTTGGTTTTTAGGAGCATTAGCAACTAAGGCCATATTGCTATTATTAAGATATTTTCTATATAAAACCGTATAACCATTTTTATAATTCTTAATTACTCAGTCGGACCTCCGTTTAACGAAGTCCTTTTATAGCAAATTATTTTCAATCCCCCTTGGAAATTACTTTAAAATACTTTCCGTTGAGCGAAGAAAATGAACGAGTACAGAGAAGGGCAACAAGATTAGTGATTGGAACAAAGGGTTGCTCTTACGAAGAAAGGCTAAAATTTTGCAAATTACCGTGTGTGGAGACTAGGCACCGGCGAGGTTATCTGATAGAGGTGTATAAAGCCCTGAATGGTTTGAGCATGCTCAATGCCGATGGGATTCTTCCTCTTGCTCAGAATAATCACCTGAGAGGGCATAAATTCAAATTGAGCAAAGTCATATGTAGGATAGATGTGCGGAAATTTGCCTTTAGCCAGCGGGTAGTTGGTTGGTGAAACAGGCTTCCATCCCTTGTTGTGGAAGTTGATAGCCTAAATAAATTTAAGGCTCAGCTGGACAGGTATTTCGAACGAACGGAGTGGGGAAATGGAAGTTTTTTTTTTTTTTTTTTTTTGGCTGATGCTGCATAAGCTTGCTTTCTTGCATCATATGCCTCTACTAATGGTAATGCTAATGCTCCGGGGATATGCAGTGGTCATTCCCTGACCTTTCCGCATCCTCCATATTTGGTGGTCACGGGCTGGAACCCCAGTCTAATCAAGAAGCGTGTGCTGCGCATTACTGCTCCTGCCCAACTGGCTACGGAGGCACCAGATCAAGGTGTATTCCCAATGGGTTCCGGCCTACCTTCTCCCGTACAGGGGCCATATTCAAAAAAATTCAAAGCTCTTTAGTGTGTTACATTTTCCAAATGTTGTTGCATGCAAAAGTAAAATTGAAAATATTCGTAAATTTTATTAAGTACAAAACACAATAACATTTACTGAACAAAACATTTATTGAGAATATTTTTGATAATTAACAAAATTTAAAATGCTGTTTTAGTTCACTTTCCTCGGCTGGACACGTTTGTGAATCAACTGTGAGCGCCCCGTTCGAGAATTAGGAGGTAGTGATTTTCTTTTACCCCGACAAATAATCATCTGTTGTTTGGAGGAAGTGCGTTATCTACATTTTTCAATAAATTTTCCCTATCTCTGTTCACATGGTCACAGTACCTGAATATCCGAATGACACCGACATTTTCAACAGTTTCAAAAAAAAGAAAAGAAAAAATTCAAATTTAAAACTAGAGACAATACTGATCACGTGAAACGGAAAACGAGGACTGCGAAAGTATTAATCCTTCTAAACATGAATTGTTGGCATTTTTGTGAAAGTGAAGTTAGAAAATTGTCATTTAGGTTACAGTTAAATGCAATTCGTGGATTTCGAGGATATATAATTGATAAGAAGGTTTCGGAAGAATTGAAGAACTCTCTGAGTACGATACCAATTTCGTCGAGTGAATATGAACGAGGATTTTAACAAATGAATCTGATCGCCAGCCCAACCAGCGCTTCCTTGATGACAAAAACAGTTTCTTAAAATTGTAGGCCCACCGCTAACCCGCTTCGATCTAGCAAAATATGTTGATTCGTGGCTGCTTCGGAAAAGTCATTCAGCAACCGACACACAAAGAGGAAAAAAATAAGTCGTCATAGGACAAGAGTCGGCAACCTGCGGCTCGCGAGCCGCATGTTGCCGACTCCTGTATTATGACGCAGCTTTTTTAACATGTAACTGCAGTTCTTTAACTTTTAGCTCACATGAAACACAATTTGAAATGGAGTTAGAGGACTTAAAAATCAAGGACATGTGGAGTGCAAGACTAATATGCCTTAAAACTGAAATTGAGGATTTGGAGAGGCAAAAGGCTGCCTTTGCAATTCTACACAAATGGACGGCGATAGATGAGCTTAAAATGCAGACCAAATTGTGTTCGATAAGTGGAATAGCTTACCGGACCCATACATAAATTTGAAAATATTTGCGTTTGGACTTCTCTCAGTTTTTGGATCGACGTATTTCTGCGAGCAATTACTTCTGAACATGAAATATATTAAAAAATAAATCAAGAAAACGTCGTCTGAGCAATGAGAGCATGTTTAATTATGACATACTCGCATGATGTTGAAAGACTCACTCAAGAAGTTCAGCAGCAAAAGTCACATTAATTTGTACCTAATTGGATGTTTGATACCTTTTTTTCAGTATTAATAAATAATATTTCAAGAAAACCTATATTTTTAATAAACACCTTCCCACTCTATTCCATTTCTTAAAAACTCTCGCCTTACCTACCTTCTTCTCCCAGCTCAAAAATGAATCTTCACTCAAAAAATGTTGCCGGCCCCTGGCATAGGGTGTCGGATAAGAACTTAATAAAATTTTGAACTATTCTACAAAAAAACTTTATTATGAAATTGTTTTTACTTATATTATTATTTTTTATTTATTTTGCTCACATTTTACTTATTTTTTATATACAGTACTTGAATAATAAATTTATGCTTAATAAACTGTCTGTTAATACACTTAATTTGTTGTTCTTATTCTAAAAACATTACTACTATCAGGAGAAAAAAAAATTTTTAGAGTACTTTTCATATCCTTTTAATTTTCAATTTTTCCTGATAGCAAAGAATAAGTACTGGCCCCTATTTTTTTTTTACAAAAAAAGCACTGGTCTAGACAAATGCAAGACCCACGGATTGTGTCAGGAAAATTTAGTCAACCGAAACTACCAGCTGCAGAGTGGTAAAGAGATCAAAGCCATGGCAGAGGAAGAGGCCTACAAATACTTAGGGATGATGCAAGATCAGCAGTTACAGCACAAGGAAATTAAAGCCTGCCTGACCGAAAAATACCGCCAGATACTCAGAAACTTGCTGAAAGTAAAGCTGAACAGAGGGAACACAGCTAAAGCCATAAACCAATAAACATCTATGTAGTCCCGGTGCTAACTTATTCCTTCGGGGTCATAGATTGGACTAACACCGAGCTGGAGGATATTATGAGAAAGACAAGGACAATGATGACCAAGAGCCGCAAACATCACCTGAGATCTGCCGTGGAGCGACTGACAATTGCCCGGGAAGGAGGAAGGGGCCTGATAGACCTTATTGAGCAACAGAAAACAGCGATAGTTAACCTGAAGGATTACTTCCGGAAACACACAGCAGCAGCTCTCCACCAGGCCATAAGGAAGATAGATAAGCGGTATACCCCACTCAACCTAGGCGATGAGTCCCCTTTCATCCAGAAGGCACAAACGAAGCTAGAAAAATGGGCAATGAAGACACTCCATGGCAAACACTACTTGGATCTCCATCAGGATCACATAGATAAAATTGCTTCCAATGCATGGCTCACAAACGGTTGCTCTTCACCGAGACGGAAGGATTCATGCTCGCCATCCAAGACCAGGTAATCAACACCAAGAACTATAAAAAATATATCGCCGAGGAGCCCGGAGAGTTAGATGACACACGTCGACGATGCCACCTGGCCTCAGAAATGATTCAACACATCACCGCGGGATGCAAGGTGATCACCCAGATTGAGTACAATCATAGACATGACAAGGTAGACAGGATAATACATCAGAAGCTAGCAAGGAAATAACAGTTCTTCGAAGAAAGCGTACAGTTCTACGAATATGTACCCCTGGCAGTACTAGAGACCCCAACCCACAAGCTGAATTGGGACCGCGCCGTAATAACGGATAGGGCAATCCCCCAAAACAGACCGAACATAACCCTTGTGGACAAGAAGGAAAAGGCTACCTATCTGATTGACATAGCGGTACCCAACACTGGCAACCTGCAGAAAACTCATGGGCAAAAAATCAGGAAGTACACGAACCTAAGACAGGAGATCAAAGAGATGTGGTATATGCAACAAGTAACGATCGTCCCGATCATCGTGTCAACCACAGGTATGGTGCCAAAGACCATACATAACAGCCTAGCAGGAATAGGTCTCCAAGCCACAAGGAACTCCAGAAAGTCGCAAACCTGAACACCTGTAGGATTGTCAGAGAGTTCCTCGACCTATAACAACCAACCTGTATTCTTCGTAGCAATACTCGTCCCGAGATAGAAGCCCCAATCAGGGAGAAATAATATAAGAGGAATAATAATAATAATATTATTATTATTATAAGGGGGCATGATTGCCCAGTGGGTAAGAGAATGGACTACCAGCCTGATTGACCCGGGTTCGAACCACCGCCTTGGTGTAAGCGAGCGTGGCTCTATTATGATGAAAGACCGATATAATAATAATATCAAATGATGATAATAATAATAATAATAATAAAACATCACGAAAGTTGCACCACTGTATTTACCTTCCCCAAGGTCGGAGTGACGACTCAGGCAGATAGTGGCGCCTTCTGGTGTCACTCGAGACTACTGGACATAAGCCGTAGCTAAGCAATACCACCTCCATAGACAGATGACGCTAGTGACCACCCAGGAAGGAAGAAAACGCCAATGCATGAAGTGGAGCATTGAAATGAATACATACATCATGCGGGCATATTATGAAATAACTAGGCTAGAGATCGATATGGCAATGTAGAGGTCGCGACTACTTACCAAGTGGTTGGAACGATACACGGATATTCAGCTCACTGAACAGCAATTAGCAGACCAAAGAAGAACCTAATACCTCCTGCCATCTTGGAAAAAATCAGGCAGGATGTGAGCGATCAACTACAAAGCGCGAAGAATATGGTCAATATGGAACCAGAGGAGGAACAGCATATCACAGAACGAGAGGAGGAAGACAAAGAAGAAATACAATCCAGAGTAGCTGTAGTGGACAGAGACGAAGTCATGATATCCAGAATAGAAGACGAGTGGAATGGACCCGGCAAGAACCCACATGATATTTAATCAGAAGCCAAATAAAATCCTGTGGACAGTAACAGACCACGTCAGTTGGCAAATAATGTACATTACCTTGACAACAATAGTGCAACACTGGAGGCTATCCACACAGCCGTATACTGTGCTGCCATAACAGCTATTAGGATTAACAGAAAAGAAACTAGAGACCACCAGGAGAAGAACCGAAAGACTTCAGCAGAAGAGAGAAGAATTAAGAGTCAAGAGAGATCAGTAGACCCAGTATCAACAGGTTAATAGAAGTAAGAAATTGATGGGAAAGCTGAAAAGCATCCTCAAGAGAGAGAAGGCGTCCACAGCAAGCATGAGACAAGAATCAGAGAATAGGAAAATACTTGGACACATTGAAACAGAACCTCCTCGCATTCAGCAAGAGACTACACCGAAGATGATGAGTGAAGATGAGAAAGCAGGAAAAGGACCACCCGAGGAGAAGCCGATTGAGAAGTTCTGGAGAAATATCTGGAGCAGTGAAGTAAGACAAGAGCCGAGCACCCTGCATAGAATTAGAATGGAAGAAAACCCAGGACATACAAGAGATGAGAGAGTGGGAGATTCGAGAAGAAGTAAAACAGTCGATTAGAAACACCCACAACTGGCGAATCCCAGGAATTGATAACATCAACAACAACTGCTGGTAAAAGAAACTTGGCGCCTCTGCAGCCAGGTGGGCAGGAGCAGCAGTGTGTAGCACACGCTTCTTGATCAGACCAGGGTTCGAGCCCGTGACCACCAAATACGGATGATGCGGAAATGTCAGGAAATGACCAGCGCATATCCCCGGAGCAATATGGCCTTAGTTGATAATGCTCCTAAAAACCAAATAACCAGCATACAAGAAATAAAAAAAGGACAAAAAGATTAACTGCACACACATGCACCTAGCAGAGCAGTTCACTGGAATGATTAGGCACCCGGAGACAATCCCGAAGTTTCTCACTGAAGGAGTCGCCCATCTGAAACCTGAAGAAGAAGATACAAGAAACCAGCAAAATTCAGACCAATCACATGCCTCCCAACGAAGTACAAATTCTAACCAGCTGCATAACCAAAAAGAAATCAGACCGCTTGGAGAGTCAGAACATATATCTGAACATCAGACAGGATGCAAGTGGAGGAGCAAAGGATCCAAGGAGCAATTAACCATACATACAATGGTTATGCAGCAAGCCTACAAGAAGCGCCGCAACATCTACCCAGCCTACATCGATTAACGCAAGGCCTTCGACTCCATGCCTTCTAGCTGGCTAATGGAAGCGCTGAACATCTACAAAGTCGAACTGATAGTGCCAAACTTCCGAGGAGAAATGATGGCCAAGTGGAGCACCACCATTAAAGTCGAAAACATCACAACCAGGGCAAACCCCATCAGGAGAGGAATCTTTCAGGGAAGAGCCCAGTGTGGCTCTGTATTGAGCATTTAACCCGCTATCCACCATTCTCAACAACAGAAAGTACAGATGTAACCACAAAAAAGGAAGAAAGAACCTGTACACCTGATGTACATGAATGAAATCACTCTCTACACGGCAACCGAGAAGGAACTCCAGCAACTACTCCGGATCACTGAAGAATTTAACAAGGACATCAGGATGGAATTTGGTCTAGACAAATGCAAGACTCAACACTGCACCATGGAAAATTATTTGGCTGAAACTACCAGCTGCTGACTGGTAAAGAGATCAAAGCTATGACAGAAGGAGAGACCTAGACATACCTAGGGATGATGCAGCCTCAGCAGTTAGAGCACAAGAAAATGAAGAAGTGCATGACCGAAAATATATCATCAGAGACTCAGAAGCCTGCTGAAAGCAAGTTTGAACGTTGGGAACACAGCTAAATCCATAAACACCTAAGCAGCTCCAGTATTAACGTACACCTTCGGGTTCAGAGATTGGACTAACACCAAGCTAGAAGATATCATGCGAAAGACAAGGACAATGTTGACCAACAGCCGCCAACAGCACCCGAAGTCAGCAGAGAGAGAGAGCTAACAATAGTTCGGAAAGAGGGAGGTAGGGGGCGTGATAGACCTAATAGAGGAACAGAAAACTGCAATAGTTAACCTGAAGGATTACTTCGAGAACAACACCAATCCACAAGGCCATACGGAAGATAGATAAGTGGTATACCACCACTCAACCTAAGCGAGGAACCTCCTCCCGCCCAGACGGCACAAGAAACGAAGTTTGAAAGTGGGCAAAGAAGACACTCCATGTCAAACACTACAATGACCTCAATCAAGATCACATCGATAACATCTTTTCTGTGTTTTTTTTGTGTGTGTTTTTTTTTTTGCTGCGCGACCGTTAAGCAAAAACCTCTAGAGACAATGAACCTTATCAATTAAGTGTCAACAATTATAAAAGTCATCTTAACACTTTCGGAAAGTTTAAGTAGATTTGAAGAAAGCACTTGAAAACTTTCTAAACTGCAAACACACAAAACCTGAAAAAATCATACTTGAACACACACACACACACACACACACACACACACACACACACACACACACACACACACACACACACACACACACACACACTCAATTTATATTTTCAGGTACTGCCAACAACACAGAGGAACTTTGTGAAGAAAAAAAAGTCTTAGTTTAATACCACCAAGTTTTAAGTGTGAGTTTTCACCAAGCAAAAAAAGTTTTCAGAAAACTGGCAATGTCAGCTTTACACAAGGTTAGCAAACATCATGCCGCTATCAACAGAGAAATTATAAGCTTAAAACAAACAAAAAAAATTTTCATCCCAGCAGAAAAAAAAGTTTTTCAGCCTATTGACAAACACAGCATCTGGTGCAAGGCCTCGTAGGGGCCGCTTGATCCCTGTAGGTTGGCTGGTGAACCCCAACCATGAAACTTTCATCCCTGAATACCTCTTTTTAATTATTACCCACAGTGCACTGTCACATAATTACTTTCAAAAATAGTCAAAGTCCTGCACAAACCTTCCATCCCAGAATGCAACGTGCCATTCCAAAATTCGCAGAATACATCTCCCTAATTAAGTATACACTCTGACGTAATTAACATCCAAAATATTCACAAAAATTCTGTTTGATGTCACAACCAATACATTCAAAGGATACTATGGCCCTCGGCTTTTCATCCCGCATAACGTGGAAATTGTCAACAAACAACATGGCGGCTGCCCTCCCTAAACAACGACATAGCCAAGAATCATTGTCAATTTTATTTGGACAGAAATTCTAAGGCAACGGGTTTTCATCCAGCATAACGTTGGGAAATATGTCAACAGACAACATGGAAGCTGCCTGCCGTCTCTGCACCAGACGACCCCTTTCACCCCAAATGCTCCAAAAACACCCATAATGCATTCCCACACAATGAACTTTCAAAATAGTCAAAGTCCTGCCCAAACCTTCCCCACCAGAATGCAATGCTCCTGTTCCAAATTTCCCAGAATACAGCTTCCTAATTAAGATGCATTGTCACAACTATTCATAAAAATTCAATTTGACATCAAAACCGATAAGTAGTTAAATTGGTGATATAAACGAACTTCGGCTCTATGAATTTGCCGGTAGTTTCCGGTTGGTTACTGCCCCGGAGATCGCCTGTTTTGCTGTGTTGGTTTTCGAGCGAGCACCGGTGATCTGAGTGTTGGTGAGTCGATGGGGAGGAAAAAATTGTTTTAGTTCTTAAATGTACCCTAGATGGTGCCACATATTTTTCTATTTTATTTATTGATTTTTAATTTTTATTTTTCCCAAGATCGAAAGTCTGGTGCTAATCCCCACGCCTACCCTTTCAGTTACAAGAATGCATGTAAATATGTGTTATAGTTAAAAGTGTGTGTGTGTGTGTGTGACACATCAAGAGATCTGTATTTTGCATTGAATTGTGGGTTTCTCCTTCGAGACGGGGCCGGTGGTTTCCGGTCAGTTACTGCCGTAGAAGTCGTCTGTCTTTTGCAGCATTGGTTTTCAAGTGAGCGTCAGTAGCCCCCTTCAAGATGGTGATATGAACGAGCTTTGTTCTGATTGGCTGAGGATATGAACGAGAGCGCTGATTGGTTGATGGGTTGATTGGTTGATGAGCACGCTTTTAATTTTATGTATTTTTGATGATTAAATATATATTTTGCCCGATAGGGTGGGGCCATCTATCAGTTTTTTCTGTAAGTTGAAAAGTGAGAATCTGAAATTAAGGATATTTTTATTTTATTTTATTTTATGTGCTTTGATGGTTAAATGTATATATATATATATATATATATATACAGTGAAACTTCTCCTAATAGACACCCCTCATTAACGGACATCTCTCTACAACGGACATTTTCAAATTCCCCAACTCACCTCCATTGGTTTTAACGTGATTTCAGCTTCTGTCTAGCGGACATTCTCTGTAACGGACGTGGACAGGCAATCTGCACTGTTTCGTTTAGATAAGCACTTAATTTGATCTCCCCATAACGGACTGCGGGAGAGCTGACGGCCCTTTTTCTAGGAACCTTTCTTCCACGTATTGTCTCAATCGTGTGTTTATTTTCTATTTCCGATTTTCTGAATTTTATCAAGGTTTACGTCGCGGTTCTAAACCCTTTTTCGAGAATTTTAAGGCACGTGTAAAACTTCTGATGAATTCGGTGTGTGCAGAGGGGGAATTTGGTCGGCCTTTCGTCTTTTCAGTTTCCAGTTTTGTTCAGTGCCGTGTGAAGTGTACAATGTCTTCTCGTAAACATTTAACTTTAAAAGATAAAGTCGAACTCATTAATGCGTATGATCAGCAAAAAAATAGTATTCGCAATCTCGCTGCAAAATTCAAAATCGGGAAGATGCAGGTAAGCGACATCCTAAAGAAAAAAAAATTAAATGCTCAAACAATTTTGGCAACACGGAAATAATCAGGTTCAAAAATCATTCCCGAAAACTGTTGGACTTCAAATTGACAATGTTACGCATGAGTGGTTTTGTCGCGAACGTGCTAAAAAAATTCCCATTATTGGGCCTATTATTAGTGAAAAGGCTTTGGAGGTTCCGAAATCTATGGGAGTAAATGAGTTCAAAGCTTCTGTGGGATGGCTAGACAAGTTCAAAACTCGGCATAAAATTTCTTGGAAAACCATAAGTGGTGAAGGTGGATCTGTTGATACTGGGGTTGTAACAGAGTGGACCGTCAAATTGGAAGATTTATGTCGTGATTTTGAAGCTAAGGATATTTACAACTGTGACGAAACAGGGTTGTTTTTACAGCTCTTCCTGAAAAAACAATGAGTCTAAAAAACGAAAAGTGCCAGGGCGGAAAAATTTCTAAGGAACGCTTGACTGTACTATTTTGCTCAAATATGCTGGGAGACTTTGAACAACCTCTTGTTTTAGGAAAACCACAAAATCCTGTTTCAAGGGCAAAAAGTTGAATCTTTTGAATGTTGACTGGAAGTCTAATAAAAAAGCGTGGATGACATGAGATATCATGAGCAAATGGATAAGTCACTTTAACCAAAACATGATTCGTCAAAACAGAAAAATTTTTCTTTTCATGGATAATGCTGCATCTCACCCGCACATTCAATTGTATCATTCAAATCGTATTTCTGCCACCAAACACATCTGCAGAGTGTCAGCCCTTGGATCAAGGGATAATAAAAAATTTTAAACTTCACTACAGAAAACGTGTTTTAAGACATCTCATTGCAAACATGAACGATGTAACCTGTGCGAGTGACCTTGCAAAGAAAATCAGCATCCTAGTTGCGATTCAATGGATTTCCTCTTCAGTAAACGCAATTAGAAAACAAACTGTCGTGAACTGTTTTGTAAAGTCTGGCTTCTCAAACGCAAAAATTGAAGTTGTGAACAGCAATGTGGAGCACCAATAAGAACAAGAACTTCAACATCTATGGATAATGTACGATACTTCCACTACAAGTGACCCTGGCTACAAAGCTATAGACTCGAACCTCACTGCAGAAGATGGTGCTATAGATATCAACAACATCATCATCGATATTTTTCAAGAAGTTCCTCATGAGGATGAAGAAATGGAAGGTCATTCTGTCGAAGAACATATTAACGACGAACCACTGATGAAAATAGAAGAAGCGCTCATACAAATCAATCGTTTAAAAATGTTTTTTGCCACTGAAGAAGATACTGAAGGACTTTCGATGGTTTCTTCACTCCAAACAAATGTTGAAAACAAAATTATCAGCCGAAAGAAGGTGCAGAAGAAAATAAGTGATTACTACATGTATTTTTCTTAAGATAAAGTCATAATATGCATAGCACAATTGTATGTATATTATTTACAAAAATATTGTGCAAAATCTGTATATAATGTAATTTAATTTTACATTAAACGTTTAACGATTATTTTTTATCTCTTGTGTATGTAATTGTATATTATTTACCAAAATATTGTTCAAAATCTGTATATATTTTAATTTAATTTTACATTAAAAGTTTAACGATTTTTCTTTCTTTCTTTTTTTTCTCCCTCAGACTTCTTGTTAGCGGACACTTCTCTCTAACGGACACATTTTCGTTCCCCATAGCTGTCCGTTAAAGGGAAGTTTCACTATGAAGCGGGAGTGCAGTAGCACACGCTCTTTGAGTAGACCGGGGTTCAAGCCCCTGACTGCTGAATACGGTCGATCTGCCAATTCGCACTGGACCAGCGTGGCAGATTATGGTCCATTTCCCTCAACATGGATTGTTGAGGAGGCTTCCATCCTGCAGTGGGTTGATAATGGCTGCACTTTTCTTTTTTTTAAGTATGGTGGTATTGTGGCTCCATCTGTTGGTCCTATCTGGAAGTTGAAAAGTGAGAATTTGTCTCCCAATGTTTAGAGACACATTTGTCTTTGAAAAGCTGAAAAGTAAAGATTTTATTTTTCAATTGTTATATATTTATTTACCAACATCGTGAACAGTGATTTCATCTATTGGTCCAATCTGCAAGTTGAATTTTTACTCTATATTTGAAATAATTTAATGCCTTTTACAATTCTAAAAGTAACTTCCAAAAGATTAAGGTTATTGATTAATGGAAAAAATTAAAATTTATTTTTTCTAGTATCTAAGAAAAAAAGACAGACAATATTTTTACAAATAGATATATTTTTTATTGACAAAAATATATATATATATATATACACACAAAATTACAATGAGTAGGTTATTGTTTTGTTTTCCCCAATAACAAAACCTTCAACATTGGTTGTCACCCCCACTTCTTCTTCTGACAGTAGCATCAGCAGCTCACGTAAGGTGCAGAGAAAAACCATTATAAATGCCACCAGTACTCCTGAGCATCTTGTATGTAAGGCATCTCTGTCTGGAAAAGAACAACAAAAACGTTAGAAGATTACAATGATCCTCATGTCGTAGGAAGTTTCAGTGGTGCTAATGCATTACAAAAACCTACAAAACTACCCAGACATGTCGAGAAAGGGTACTTGGCGTCTCAGCCTGCTTATGTGAGTCACAAACCTCAAAGGGTTAATTTTCCTAGAAACCAGATAATAGTTCCGGGGCTACACCATACGTTTCAGGGTAACTTAGCAGAAGTTTCCAATCTGTCTAAAGATAATGGTGGAGTGTGTTATTTGCTCATTTTCAAGATACGCCTGGGTGAGAACACTCAGAAATAAAACTTTAAAGCAGAGGGTAAAGGCATTCAAATAAATTTTCAAGGAAGAAATGCCATTCAGTCTTAACAGCGATCAAGGCAAAGAATTTACAAATAAAGATGTAAGAGCATTATTTAAGTTTCTTAACATTAATTTCTATACTACTAGGTTGGAAAAAAAGGCTGCCATAGGTGAACGTTTCATTCGAACTCTGAAAGAAAAAATATATAAATGGATAACTTATTCTGAAAGTTGGTGGGAGGCAGGTGGGAGGTTGCATTGGCTTAAATACACGTTCCTAATTCCAGGCACAATATTTCCGAAGGTTGGGCTGAGTTTGCAAGTCTGCAGAAAGAACCACCAGCCAGAAACACAAAGGTTTACATGTTGGACAGCGAGTACAAAAATTCGACTAAATTGATTGACCACATGTGCAGTCTTAATACCAATTTAGAGCTTAAAGTAGTAGAGACAGAATTCAGGGCGAGATTCACAATTAACGTTAAGAATGGCAGTGAGTTGCGTATGGCTTTTCGAACTGCCGAAATTCTAGGACTGGCCCCAAATGCTAAAGCCAGGACTGATGTTGTTGTTGTTGACAAATATAGAACTTTCAAAGGTGAGCACACTGGAAAGTGGATACATAAAGGTAAAATTATGCTACCCCCAATAATGACTAACAGTGTTGATAGGAGGCTTGTGTTCATAGGACCTTTGGCTTGTGTTGTTCGTGAGTATAAAATTCCTTATGGTAATTACTGTACGGTCTCTGAAATCCCTCAAGTTATGACAGAAATTACCCCCGAAATTAAGGGGAGTGTAAATACTCATGGCTTTGTTTCTTTCGAAATAGAAAGCGGTGTGTGTCTTCATTTCCCTGAGACAGCACTAGGCTAGCTTCTCAGTTTTGACCGTATGCAAAGTGATTTTGAAGGAACTGTGAGCTCGAGAATTCCATGTGATATATATAGGGGTGTCGGTTCTTACTTCATTTATAATAACGTGATCGAAGATCAAATCGTGGGTGAGGCCAAAGCACCTCTTTTGCCAGTAGTACCATTCGGAAACAGAGGTGAATTCTCACATTTGGATTATTACCCTGTACTTTTCTCAAGCATTCTTTCCATGGCTATTCAAATTCGCAAACTAATACAAGTTGAGAACAGCAAAATCTTTATAAAAATTTAAGGAAATGTAGGTCTTTAAACATGAATCAAATTTAGTTTTTGTTTAAATAACCTGCATAATTCAACTACCAGGTACATAAATAATGTGCTTTCCGTCTACTAATTCCATTAAAGTTTCTTTAGAAACCCTTCAGAAACTGCTGCTGAAATAGGTATCTTAAAAGTTATCAGTATAGACAACTTTTAATCCAGACACAACCTCTTTTCAAACATTTAATAATGCGCAATATTGGCCTTAATTATAAAGACCAACAAAGATGCAATGCGTCTTCATTGGATTCTGAACCAAATTTTGATAACAGGAAGTCAGTATTTTGGTCTCCTTTCTTCTTTTAATACTACAGTCAATTCATCTACTGATTGTGAGCATGTTAGCCTGACTTTAACCAAATACGGTCAGATATTTCCATTCAGAGAAGAGAAAACTCTAATTAAGCTGCATTTTCGACCCCAATGAATGCTTACGTGGAATACTACATCGTGCTGGCAGGGGGAAGTCCCTACTTTACCAGCACAGTGATCCAGAGAGGTCAAGGGTTCGGCAGCAGATTCCGTTCGGCATTTACATATCGCTGTCCACTTCTGAAGCCTATGGCTACGTTCATTGGTCGCCAAGTGCTGTCCGCAGATCGTTATATGATCAATGATGTCATTTCGGGAGCACCCGTGAAACGAGCATTTATAAATCGAGCTTCCGAAGTGGGACAGGCCATAAAGCAAAACGTCCGTAGTCAGAAGGAGGCAAATGCCAAAAAAAATATCAGGACATCTTTCAATGATGCAGATGATGATGTCAGAATTAGATTTGTTCGCACAGCCTGCTACTAATCTGTGCATTGAATGGTCTTCCTATGTCACTTTCTTGCCTTTAGCATCTGTGGACACACCGGGATCTATACAGTTTTCCTTTCCGGGAACATTGGAAGAATATCTGGACCTGGGAAAAACTTATTTGCAACTTAAAGTATAGTTAACCCAAAGCAATGGTAAAGAACTGCAATCGGGTGTGGGTGTTGTCAACAATTTTTTCCACTCCATGTTTAATCATGTCTATCTTTTCGTTCAAGATAAACTAATCAATCCCAGCAGTGACACCTACGCCTATAGAGCTTATTTAGAAACACCTTTGAACTTTGACCAAGGAGCTAAAAGCTCCCAACTCAGTACAGAACTGTTCATAAAAGACAATGTTTGCGATTTGCCTGAAATTTTTCTCAACCTGACAGTGGTATGAATCAGCGTATGAAATACTTTTCAAAAACCAAAACTGTGGAACTTCTGGGCCGTCTCAGACTAGATTTGTGCCACCAGGCCAAATATATTATTAACAACATATCACTCCGTCTGAGAATGGATTGCAGTTCGCTCGAATTCTGTCTTCTGTCTCGCGACAATATGGCGAAGGTGCACACATGAGAAGCTTGTCTTTTTGTGTGTAAAGTTAAACTTAATCCCAATGTACAGTTAGCCGACATGAGTGTTCTTGAAAAGCATCCACTTGTTTACCCCATTAACAGAGTTAATGTTACTTACTTCTCAGTTCCCAAAGTTATGTCCGATTCAACCAGAGACAATATATATATCTAGGCCAGATCCCCGCCCGTCTAATCGTTGGTGCTGTGTCCAGTGATAGTTTCAATGGCTCCTTCAAAACCAACCCATTTAATTTTACCCACTACAACCTGTGCTATTTACTTCTGACAGCTGACAGGGTCCAGTATCCTTCCATACTGCTTAAACCCGATTATAAGAATGGACATTATATCAAATCCTACCTGTCGCTTTTTACATCCCTAAACAAGTGGAATTCAGACTGTGGAAATGACATGTCCCTCTTGGATTATACAGAAGGCAACGTGCTTTACACCTTCGATTTAACCCCAGAACAAAATGCAGTAGCTGAACACATCAGCTCAACATGTCAAGGTGGTGTTCGCGTTGAAATGAAATTCGTAGAACCTCTTCCCGAAAACATAACAGCGATCTTGTATGCCGAATTCGAAAACATTCTTTCTGTTACTAAAGACCGTGCAGTTCTCATAGACTATGAACACTGAACAGATTTTGAAAGTTTCAGAAGCCAACAATGAATCAAGAAAACTTTTGATCGGCGTCTGTGCACGAGCCGAATTACCGTCAAGAATACAGAGAAAACCGGCCATACTCGTCGTCAATACTGACTTTGCACACATGTCAGGCAGCCATTGGTTGTGTATTTACCTGGGAAAAAACGAAAGTCAATATTTTGACAGCTTTGCAAGACCACCAACAGTGGACATTGCAGAATTCCTTAACCAGAAGAGCAAGAAATGGACTTATAACAAAGTGTTAATTCAATGTCCAGAATCTGTAGCATGTGGACTACACTGTATTTTTTCCTTATCTCATAGATGTAGAGATGACGAGAATTTCTATACAAAAGATTGTAAACAAATATTATTGTAAAGATTTGTGGGCAAACGATATAATTGCCACAACGGATGTAATTCAACATTTACTTCCAAAATAAAAATTTATATATTTTTTTAAAAAAGTGTCTGTTTTATTGAAAAAAAAATACTCACCAACATCGTATAACTCTGTTTGGCTAACTTGTGACGTTTCTCCACTCTACCCTCGGGCTGTTGTTGTGCTTCAGAGTGAATGCTGGGTAACGACATGAAGTTTGATATGGTGGCATCGCTGTCGGTTGCTGCTGTAGAAGTCGACTCTTTTGCTGCATTGGTTTTCAAACCTAAATAAGACTGCAGAATCTGAATATACATTTTGACTTCAGACTCGGGTGGCAAGTCCTGTCTTTTTAAGATAGCCAACATTTGATCATCTAAAGATACTACCTGCTTTTGTTCTGGTGGTGCAGTTACAATCAGGAAATTGCAAAAAAATTCACTCATCTTCTGATCAAGCTTGTGATGAGCGATGCGATAAAGCTTGCTAACAGAGGGAATAAAGCACCTCCTTGCTGATGGATTAATTTCCACCTTGTTTTAAAGGCTACTTTTTTATCAGCTAGTGTTCTAAAGAGGCGTTTATTGTGCTGTAACCTGGTTTTCGCTCTGTCTGTCAAAGGAATGTTGCCTCTGATTACGTTTTTGCAGATCTCACAGAGTGAACTGATTTGGGCGGAGTTTGAGGCTTTCAAAATAGCAGTGGCCTGTTCAGGTCGAGCTTCTGACAGATACTTTATAAAGTTAGCATTGCGTTTTAGACGTCCAGCCATTTGGGTACATAAACATCAGTAGATCCTTTGTTTGGAAGCATGTGTGTGCGCAGTCTCAGTCTATCGTCAGTATCCTGACAAAAATCAAACAGCAGATATGAATTCAGCTCGCGTGTGGCATCTTTATGTATGTCAATGAGAACACGTGACCTACCAGGGTGCACTTGACTTGCTAGATGTGAGATTTGTTTCGAGTTGCGGGGATTTTTAAAAACAACCAGACAGTGCGAATTCAAGCTAATATTCAAGCTAATAGTGCTGAGTACCTTGAGAGAACATGTTTTGTGTTAATAAAATAACACTTAGATTTCTGTGGTGTGATACCTTTATAAATATTTCTGACACTACAGCACTATCTTTTGCCTAGCCTAATGAGATTGTCTAAAATGAGTAAATTGTTTACATTAGGATCGAATTCAAGGATGTTTAAACCCTCTACAAACTCGATTTGTGGGTAACGACGAAACTTATCTTGAGTCTCTGAATAGCAATAGACGATTCTTTGAGGTGGTGGCGAAATTAAAATTTCACCATTTTCTAGCAGAGACAATACAAACGTTGTCTTTCCACTCTGTGTTGCTCCAGGGACTATAGCTGTAAAGGGGTGGTTCATCATTGTATAAGTGATCATGCACGAGTCTGGACCTTGTATTTCTGTGTGTTCGCACACTTGTGTACAGATGCGAGAGGCAGGACTAGTAACAGTAAAGATAGAAGGGAACATCTCCAGAATAAAGCTGCATTGTACCCTTTTAAAAAAAATTGCAAGAATTTCACTACGAAAAAATATGCTTTTGGAAACTGTCTTTCAAAAAGAATCCAATCGTGACAACACAAAAAGGGTTGTGTGCATTCCCCCAACATCTAAGCACACCCGTCACAACGTGACGGGTGGTGGGGATGCAACAATCCCACCATGTGTGTGCCCATCACAAAGTGACAAGTGGGAGGGTGCCCCCGCGTGCCAACTTGAATGTGACATCGGAGGGAATAGGATGGGGAAGTGCATGCCCGATCAACCTCACCAACATCCTGAAAAAAAAAGGAGACGTCACCAGGGGTCCGAAAACTGCTTAGTGTGAAAACATGGGGATTTCACTGGGATTTTTCTAATGTTGACAGTTTGATGTCTATGTGGTTAGCTTTCACTATGTGTCTTGGAAATATCCATAAGGGTAAGTGCATGTGTCATCTCTAACCAAACGTTAGTGAAAGTAAATCCGAACCTTTCTGTGACTGAGGACTCTTTTTTTTTTTTTTTTTATGAGAATCCCAAACACGAAAGGTATCAAAACCTATAGTACTTAATACCGTGCATGGGTTGAAGGAGAAGTATGGGGAGAGGGGAATGCCGGAAACTTTGCTCTAGAGACTAAACATGGGTTTCACCACTTCAAGCCCCCAATTAGCAAAGTGGTGGTATTTCACCGGTTGATGAAAGTCATCTACCACCTGCTGACTCAAGGAGATGAGAAGCACGTTTGTCTCTCCGGATAGAAAACGGTACTTCGACAGAAACATCAACATGTCGGCCTTTTGCTGCAGCTGTCATAATGTTCAGGTTGGCAACCTTGGCGTTTTTGGCATTAAGGGTCAAACCCTTGCAATTAGTCACCGCTTTACCCCCTCGGGTGTGGAAGGAGTAAGATTTGGGACTCGTCAAAGCAAACTCAACAATATGATCTCCAGAAAATTCATCAGTGAGCTGTCCCAACGAGGGTCCGATAGGTGGACGTTCGTCGCCAGGTTTCTGGGTGTACACTATACTATCAGTATCGCAATAAATGAGGCGATGGTGTAGAGAGGCGATAGCCTTGTAGTGCTTCATTTGGCCATAGGAAGCAACAAAAGAGCCAATGACTGCATTCCTCCATTGGTAGGGTTCCTCTGTTCCCTCGATCGGAGGGAATGCAACTTGCATTATTTCTTCCGACACTAACCTCGTGTGATTTTTGTATCATCCATTAAAAGCTCTACAATGCTTTTGTAAGTGTTACATACTTTTGTACTCACCCTATTAGTTCTCAATGTGAGCCACCCCATAGAGAATTCAAACCCAATTTTCCAAGAACTCGTTTACACGGGTTTGCCTTTATTTCGTACCTATCCATAGCGATACCTTCTCTACTTTTAAAGTCGGAGATGTACACATCTGGTTCAACCTCCACGGGACAGCCCAATGCCTCCTGTTCGATTTTCAAGAAGGTGTCTATGTAATCACCAAATAACAACTTATGGCTCTCTTTGAAATGCCAAACTTCGTAGATGTTATTAATTTTATAACCGCTCTCAACTGCTGGGTAAAACTCAGGCATGCACCATATCCCCGAAAAGCTCCGATCCTCGTGATTACAAGTGGGCGACATCTGCTCGGCACAAGCATCGCATAGTGGGAACACTAGCTTGCCATTGGAGCTTATTGAGAGGATGAATAAGAACTCCTTTTCGGGTGCTGTCACCCTTGCATGGATGATACCAAAGTATGCATTGTGACTATAGTCAAAGTCGCTAAGAATGACTTTAGGGTGACAGCGAGGAAATATGCTGTATTTGCAAACAAATGGATACAACGAACAGAAATCCACATAGTGAATCTCCTCGTTATCCGCCACCTGGTGGTAAAGTTTAAAACAATCAATTATACTGCCTCTGAGAACACTACGTGGAGTAATCGATTTGTGCGTTATGAACGCTGCAACAAAATCTTTCATGGCTGGGTCGTTTTTCTGTTGGGTGTCAAACTGGCATTCCCATACAGAAACCAAGTCATATCCTTGAGACCTAATGAAAGCCTCGCCGTCCATGGATTCAGTGTATAGGGCTCCCATTGGTTTGTTTCTCTGTGTCTGTATAGTGCTAGACCGAAAACACTTCTTGCACCCGTAAGTAGCATCCGTAAAACTCGTAGGCAGTACTATCACAAACCACATAAAAAGGGCCTACTCTAACTTCCCCACCCTGTGATTGAGTGTGTTTAATTTTAATGCTCTTCTGTTGTTTCAACCACGAAAGCCAAGCCAATGCCTTCCTACTCTGTGTGTTGCTCCCTATGTAGCTGCCAGGTGGCAGAATAGCCATTGTGTTTGGTTCTAAAAAGTCTCTGGCGAAGATCCTGCTACATGCACCAGTGATAGTGATGTCTTGACAGAAAGGATCAACCTGCGAGACTGCTATGAAGAGAGAACGGAACTTATTGCGGGAATTTCACAATACCCCTCACGTCATCCAAGTCATAAGCCAAAAGCTCACACTTCAGGTTGTAGGCCTCTCGTGTCTTCTCATGGTACCATAACACGAGTTCCGTACGGGTTTCTTTGCTCAAGAATTCCGATTTAAAATACTTTTGGGCGGGCAAATCACCCACATAATCTAATGTATCTATCTTGTGGAATTCGTGAGGGAAGAAGCCCTTACAGACCTCAAGCAGCTCGAACATTGATGGCAGCTTTTGGAGCGGAACTGCTAGAAATTAATGAGTCCAAGAAGACTATATATGTTTAACGTGGACAGAAAGATACCCAAAATCTACAACCCATCATAGATCGTATGAGGAACTATGTGCTTTATGAAAATATAAGATAGCACGAAGTAGCCGTCAAAACTGCGAAGGTTGTGGGTGACTACTCTCATATTCTTATATTTTGGCTCTGAGTGTCGAAGTTTTCGGCCATCCCTGCCTCGTTTCAAGGTCTCTCGGACTCCTAACAGCTCATCCAAAAACTCTGCCATGCAATTTCGGCCCCATTAAACGCATTCCTGGTTGCCAAAAGAAGCAACGCAGAGCACTGCCATGTGCTCGCCATTTAGCAGACTGTTTCTTTGTCAAAGTAAACAACAGAAACATCGTGCTTCGGGTCCTCAGGTTTTTGAACAAAACAATGTTGTGTTTTATGCAAAGTCTTACAGTGGCTTCAGAAGTCGGGATCGATGCATTTGTGTGCTGTACTAATAAGAAGAGTGCAAACAAATCGGACAGCGATGCACTTCAGAGCAAGTTTTGTTTGCCATGTGTTAGTTAATGCATTATTCGCCTTGGAAATAACGATTGAAAAAAGTACACAGGAGAAGGTTGCTTTCATTATAAACGGTGATAGCTCTGCAACTATCGCACTTGAAAGAGCAATTGGGAGTGCTCAACCTCTTGCGTTTAGGTAAAACTTTAAGGCAGAGGGGGACAATAGTAGTCACTGCCAAACAGAGCTTTCAAAGATTGCACAAGATCATAATGCCCGTCGTGGTTGAGAAGAAATATCTGTTTATCAGCAGCAGGGCCCCGATATAAAACTTCAAAGCCGCACTCTGTAGAAATGACCATAAGTTTATAATCGGGGATCGCACGCTGAAACAGTTCAACCTCATTCAAACCACAACTTCCTAAAGCAACCCCTGCAAGTCCATGTAAATTTGTAGCCCTGGTGGTTTGCATATTACATGTGTCCTCTTGCACCTGGCTGTAAGTTTTAACACCGTCCTGGTGTGCTGAAATACCGACAGCTATTGCTCTGGCAAGACACAAACTGTCGGTATTGTTGATTTGAATGACACCTCTTTTTTTTTTTTTAAAGTCATTCAAATTCAACATAGCCCGTTTTTTATGTTCTCAGAACGGTTGCTCCCCTCCACCTATTGAAGATATTAATTAGAATGATGTTCAGACTCAAGTCGTCCATAAGCATAAACTCACTGTTTGAATGATCGACTGCTATGAAAGCGGACATCACGCGGTCAAACGTCAGATCTGTCAGGGGCATGAATGGGAGATTTATGGGGTTTTTAGACTGGGAACGTCTAAACACAGCCTAACATGTGAATAAACGCCTTGGTTGCTCAAGCTGGCAATTATCTCTTCTAGCATCCATCGAAAGTTCGAAAAAACAGATCACCATCGGCTAGATCTGCTATATCTCTAAACCGGACCTCGTAAGTTTTAAACAAGGCTCGCTTTTTCTTTGAATAGCACTCAACCCCATTCTGTATGTGGTAAAAGCACTTGAAATTATTATTATCATCAAGTGCACCATCTCCATCTCTTTCTTCCTTCTAAAATTAAAAAAAACAGACGCATAAGAGGTGGGTGATTTGTTTTCATGGACAAAATAAAAAAAATAAATAAAATAAAAAAATAATATAGACACACTTACATCCTCATCACCATCAATATCTTCAATGACGATCAAAATAGTAGGGTTCTTTGGAGTTAAATTTCCGCCTTCGGGGAACCCCGAATCTTCCTTAAGCATGACATCACTTGAACAGCCAGCCTGACTTTCGTTACGTGGGGAGTTTAAAATGTTAACCTGCTTGGTGTCAAAGAACTCCACATTCTGAAAGAGTAACGGTTAGAAATACAATGACCATACAATAACTCCATAAGGCAATTTTAAAAATCGAAATTAAAAATTTTTCAGTAATGAGTAAAAATATATATACTCACACTTGAATACTCCAAACTTCTGCAGAATTCAATCTCCACCTCTATCATCCATGCTTCCGTATACTCCTTGTCAAGTTTAATTGCCATCTCTAACACTTCTGAATCATCATCATCACTGAATAAAACAGTTTGGCCAGACATCTTTGGATACGACTAAGAAAAAAAGCAAGTGAGAATTGTGGCCATATTGACCTCTTTGAAAGCAAACTCGTGGATTGAAACGACAGTTGACAACAACCAATCAGCGTTAGAATCAAGAGGTTGTGCACGTCGCAGCCAATAGGGGGTTTTCACGCTAGGAGAGTGAAACAGCGCAAAGGAAACAGCCAACAGGAAACAAGCTTTTCAGTACATCACACAAGCGGCCAATTGAAAAACACATGTGATAATAAATCTGACACCTTTGAAGTAAAAACAACTTGCAGAAAGGATCAACAGAGGGAGTAACCATACATGGGTGCGGGATTTCAAGTGCTAATAGCGCTAGAGTAAAATCAGACTCAGGTAATTTAACATACTTTTTAAAGACTGCTTTGTAAAGACTATATATTCCCAAGTTCGCAAGGTAGATTTGGGCTTATGCCTGGGAGCTACCCTGAATAAGAACACACTTGCACACACACACACACGAGAGTTTAATGTTTGTCAGAGCATATAATTATATGTAAATATATCTTGTATATAAATCATGTATATACTTTTATGTACATAATGTTGAGACTATATTGTGTGTAATTAATAAATGAATGAATGAAAAAACATAGTTATGGTGAAAATATATATATTTAATCACCAAAACATATAAAATTAAAGAAAATAATTAATTTCAGATTCTCAACGGTAAATGAACCCTTTTAAAACAAAGTCGTAGGCTTGGCGCTGTTGATGACATCAGCAGGGTTGGGCGTGAGAACAGAAATGAGTTATTTCCACTATATGAGAGAGCTACAACATGTGATCATAAAGTGACCATCTTATTTTGATGTTAAATAGATTGCAGAAAGGATCGATGGAACCCCATATCGATGGAACCCCATACTTAATTAGAGTAAAAATATATACATTTAATCATCAAAACACATAAAATTAAAGAAAATAATTAATTTCAGATTCTCAATGACAAATGAGTCCTTTTTAAAACAGAAGTCGTAGGCTTGGCACTGTTGATGACATCAACGACTGGGTTGGGTGTGAGAATGGAAACGAGTTGCTTCTTCTACAGTTAAAGTCTTGGGATTGATGCTATGACTGGAATCAAAGAGTCTTAGAAGTAAGAAAGGAAACGAATTGTTCCACTATATGAGAGATACAACACACGGATGAGTTCAAACATCATGTGATCATAAAGCGGTTATCTTCTTTTGAAGTTAAAACTAACCTTTATTTTATTGCACGGTGTACACATTCTGTCGCTTCCGCTACGTCACGAGTGATTGCATTTGTAATCAGATCACTAGATTCTGCGCATATGAAGCGGTAACTTTGGACTTCAGATGCAGTTTGAAATTTTCTCTGTGTGGTTGTAATTTTTCCACAGTTGTAATTTTTTCCAAAATGTCACTGTCTGAAAAGTTTGATGATGTAAGAAAACAGAACGTTGTTTACTATAGACGTTTGGGTCATAGTACCACAGTGCATGTTTCTTGTTATGAATTCGAACCGTATGTGACGGTCGACACAACTAATGCACACATGCAGTTATCAAGAAGACAGTTGACTGAATTCAAAGACAAAATGTCTGATATCTTGCTTTTCATTAGAGCTAAAGATAAAGATGAAATCCAACTGCATCGATTCCGGATCAATACAGAGGACGGTACTGGTGACTTCTATGGGAAACACTCGACCCTGGAACCTGAGGTACGCTTAACCATACATCTTTCTGAAATTGAAGTTTTGTCTACTAGAATCATAGACATAGATTCTTTTCTTCAACGCCTAGAAACCGAAAAGCCTGCATTTCTGTTAATGCAAACAGTTATAATGGAGCACCCTGACAGTGTTAGAGAACGTATAAAGAACGATGTTTTTAACTTCGTTTGATGTCAAGTTTAATGATGTATATTCTTATTACGTAAGAACTGCTGAACCATATACAAGTGTTAAAATTTTTTCTGCTAAGTGTTTGAAAGAAGGAGTAAACACAGAGTTCAACGTTTATGGTTTGTACAATGCTGTAATTTCAATGATCAATGAACTTCATACTGCCTACACTCTGAAATATATGACGGATCAGTTCAGATAAAAGCGATTTACCTTGGCAAGTGTTTGTGTTAATTTTTTTGATTCGTAGCTAGTTCTGTAAAAATCTTATCAATAAAAAATATATCTATTTGTAAATATTGTGTCTTTTTTCTTAGATACTAGAAAAATAAGTTTTTATTTATTCCATTAATCAATAGCCTTAAACTTTGGGAAGTTACTTTTAGAAATGTAAAAGACATTAAATTTTTTCAAATACAAATTTGTATATAGAGTAAAAATTCAAGATGCAGATTGGAGAAATAGATGGTGTCATCGGTCACTGTGTCAGTAAATAAATAAATATACATAGAGATACAAACATTAACAAGCATTGAAAATAAAAACTTTACATTCTAGAATAAAAAGGAAAAACATTGGAAATAAAACACTACAGATCACATCAAATCTTAACTTTTCAGCTTTTCAAAGACAAAGTGTGTCTCTAAACAAGGGGAGACAAATTCAACTTGCAGAATCTTTACTTTTCAGGTTTTTTTTTTTAAAGGCATAGTGTATCTCTAAATATAGGGATACAAATATTATCAAGCATTGGAAATAAACTTTACATTCCCGAATAAGAAGGAAAAACATTGGAAAATAAAATCTTTACTTTTCAGCTTTTCAAAGACAAAGTGTGTTTCTAAACACTAGGAGACAAATTCAACTTGCAGAAAGAACCGACAGATGGAAACGATGTACATATCTATGGGTAAAAATATATATTTAATCATCAAAACACATAAAATTAAAAAATCATTAATTTCATATTCTCACTTCTCAACTTGCAGATAAGACCAACAGATGGAGCCACAATACCACCATACTTAGTTGGGGAAAAAAAAAAAATATATATATATATATACATTTAACAATCAAAACACATAAAATTAAATAAAATCCTTAATTTCAGATTCTCACTTTTCAACTTACAGATAGGACCAACAGATGGAGCCACCGTATTGGGCAAAAATATACATTTAATCATCAAAAACACAAAATTAAAAGGGCCCTCGTTCATACCCCTCAACGAATCAACGCTCTCATTCATATCCTCAGCCAATCAGAACAAAGCTCGTTCATATCACCATCTTGAAGGTGATATGAATGAGCTTGCTTGAAAACCAATGCTGCAAAAAACTGACGCTTCTATGGCAGCAACAGACCAGAAAACATCGGCAAATTCATAGAGCCGAAGTTTGTTTATATCACCGTCTTGAAGGGGAACGTTCGGGAAGGGGAAGGGGAAGGGGAACCATCGACGCTCGTTCATATCCCCGTCTCGAAGGGGAAACCCACAATTCAATGCAAAATACAGATCTGTTGACATCACACACACACACACACAACACACACACACACTTTTAACTATAACAGGCACATTTACACTTATTCTTATAACTGAAAGGATAGCCGTGGGGATAAGCACCACACCACCAGTAACAATGACGTGGGCTCAATCCGCTAAAAACAAATAAAATAGAAAAATACATGGTGCTGTTTAGTGTACGAAATAAGAACTAAAAAATAATTTTTTCCTCCTCACCAATGCTCAGATCACCGCGCTCGCTGGAAAACCAATGCGACAAAACATGCGACCTCCACGGCAGCAACTGACCGGAAACAGCCGGCAAATTCATAGAGCCGAGGTTCGTTTATATCAACTGCTCTGATACATTCAAAGGCTACATCTAACCCTCCAATACCAATGGACCCATGACCCAAGACGATATATCAACTGCCAAAAACAAGGCTGATAAAAACAAAAATTAAATTCTGAAAATACCAACGATATCTGTGGAGAGAAACAAAATGACAAACACATTTTTATCGAGCACCTATCTTGCCGCCATTAAAGTCCATTTCACCGCCATTAAAGTCCACTTTACCGTCATTAAGGTCGGTTCAGATTGCATGGTAGTATTTTTTGTAATACTACTTATAGGCATTTTTGAAGTTCTTGTACCAGTCTCGCAATGAGATTAGCTAACATCAATTTTTTTGGAAGACCTTGCTTTAACGATAAACATTCTTGACGAATTTTCATTACTTTCAAGTGCACTTCAGTCACGATCAACTAACAATCAGAAAGTGCAAAAATTCAAACGCACAATAACAGCTTTGGAAAATTTAAAGGTTGGTATTGGAAAACCAAACAAGCTATATTAGTAAAGGTACACATCTTTCCAAAATTTATGAGCTTTTTCCATGATCCGACAGATGCTTTCGATGTGATCACAAGTGCCTCTTCCTTTGCAGAAACCAACTTGAACATCAGGCAGCTGTGGTTCCATAATTTTGTACAATCGTGTTTATATATTAGAAAGATATATAGGCACTCCTTGGCTTACATAATACTCAACTTGCGGAAAATTCGACTTTACGTAAGTTTTTGCCAGCCGGTGCAAACTTAAAAAAATCGTGGAAAAGTATTTTGTTTCCCGTAGGAATAAATGTAGGTATCGTGAAAATATCGTAATGTGAATCCAATAACACGTTGTTTTTTTTTTTTTTGGTAATTCATTCCAAGACCTCAGAAGTTGAAATTTTCGCTATATATCTAAGCTATTTTATCTCTCTAAAACGTCATTTTTATAATGGAAATTGCACTACCCTTTCATCATTATCATATGTTCCGTTATAAGAAGATATGATATTTTTCTAAAACACATTTCTTGGAGGTCACTACCATAAAACACTGAAAACAATTTGCACTTTCCGGTTTATTGGGCTTTTCTGTTAGTGCAAAGCTATGATAAACGGGTACTAAACTTGATCTTATTGCATTTGGAATAATATCGATAACTGGAATTCTGTGAGTTTTTAAGTTACCGTAATATGGCGAAATGTGTTCCCCTTCACTGAAATCTTCAATCATGTAAAAAGTATAAATAAAATTTCAGAATCTTCTCTTCATTCCTATTTACTGATTACAATGGTGAAGGGAAAGGGACCAACGGAAAGTGCAAGTTAGGGCAGTGCTAGGAAACGAAACAAAATCGATTTAGAAATGAAGATGATTAATTAAGAAGGGCGAAACAGGACAAAGTTTGTCATCTATTGCACGGAATTAGGTCTCACTGCTTCAATAGTGAATGCTATTTTAAGGGACAGTGCGGGTATAAAAGAACATGTTAAAGGATAAATACATTTAAGAATAACAGTGATCAGAAAATAACATTCAGATGCTATATCGAAGATGGAAAAGCTATTTAAATAAATAAATAAATTTTCTGTTTGGACGACCAAATGGTCAGAGGAGTTCACAAGATAGACAGAATACAAGAAACAGCACCGTATTTAACAGTCACGGGCTTGAACCCCGGTCACTCAAGGCACGTGTATTTATGCATTCCCCGCCCACGCTTGACCACTCGGCTATGGAAAATCAGATTCAGAAGCGAGTACCCCTGAGTCCAATACCTATTTAAGCAAAAGCGAGAAGTATTTATGAAGATATCAAGGATAAGTATGGCAAAGTCCAAGCCAAGTTCGTGGTAAGCAAGCAGTGGTTTAAGAGGTTCAAGCATGCGCTGGTTTCCAAAACATTAAAGTATGCAGTTAAGTCTCTAGTGCCGATTCTGCAGCTGCAGAGAAATTTCGTGATGTGTTGGAAAAAACCCCTTCTAAATCCCCCACAGCCCTCAACTTCCACAGCTGCGTGCTTATCAGGTGGAGAGTTAATTCTAGCAATGAAACTCGAACGGTCAAACTTGCCTGTCTCCTCTCTCTTTTTGTAATTTTATAATTTTAAAAATTTTGTAATTTTTTCTGCGCATGAGATAAAAAAATTCAATAAATAATTCTATTTACAATCGACGAACACGTCGAACATTTATTTTTTGCTTCAATAAAATTCAGCGCGCACAGTTGCGTGCGCGCTGAATTTTATCACTGGGGAAATTCTGACTTACATAAAAATCGACTTATGTAGAGTTCCCCGGAACGGAACCGCTATGTAAGTCGGGGAGTGGCTGTATTAATAAAGGGATATACAGCCATATAATAGCGCCACTGCTGGAGAAAGACATACTCCAGTATTTTTCACTGGAAAACTTTATGAACGAGCTCAAAAATGTATCAGAAATGTTACGTGTAAGTGGATCCTACAGGTTGGAATGTATCAAAGAATGACGACCTGTTCCTAGTAATGTGGGTGCAGATTACGCAATTCAAATAAAGTCTTCGGGAGGCCTCATTGCTGAGGAAGGCCATGATGGAAGGAACAGTCTGCACTGTACAAAAACGCATAAGGTAGGCACATGCAATGTTCGGAGTTTGAATCATGGAATGCTAGATATCATTAAGAGTGAAATGGTCAGGACTAAGATTGATTTCCTCGGCGTCAGTGAAATAAATTGAACAGAAAATGGCTACTTTCAGTCAGACAATTTTATAATTTACCACTCTGGGAATGAAAAAATCAGGAGAAAGGGTGTGGCATTTATATGAACAAGAGAACTGCCGGATCCGTTGAAAGTTATAGATCAGTAAGTGATAGAGTAATGGTCATCTGCATTAATGGTAATCCGCTTAAAGTCACGTTTCTTCAAGTCTATGCACCAACAACAGAAGCAGCTGAAGATGAAATTCGACAGTTGTATGCTGAAGCTCAGGATGTACTGAGTCAAACATCAAAAAAAAGACATTGTGCATGTTTTTGGAGATTTCAGTGCGAAAATAGGAGACAGAGAAGAAGATAGGGTCGTTCGCAGATTTTCTCTGGGAGCAGGAACGAGACAGGAAAGTGACTGGTGCAGTTCTGTCAAGAAAATCGATTAAAGATTACAAACACATGGTTTATTGAACCCAACCGCGTTTGTATACATGGACATCCCCAAATGGATTGTACCGCAATCAAACTGATTACATCATATGCAGTCAAATATGGAAAAGATCTGTTTTTTTAGTGAAAACGTTGCCTGGTACAAACTGCGGCTCGGGCCACCAACTCTTATTAGCCAAAGTCAGACTCAAATTCTGTAACAATAAAACGAATGCTTCACCACGAAATATGACATAGATAAAATTTCATCGTTGTATGCAATCGAGATAAAAAACAGATTCAACTCGTTTGCCTAAATGAAAGGCAACCAGACGTACTTTGGGAGAAAATAAGCCAAGTCGTCAAACAAACAGCACAGCACAGCAATACATCCCATACAAAAAACGTCCAAAATCGAGTAAGTGGCTGTCAGAATAAACCATCAAAATTAATGAAAAAAGAAGAAAGGCTACAGCTACTGGAGATAGAAATAAGACAAGAAGGCTTAATGCAAAGTTCCAATGGGCAGCCAGAAAAGACAAGGAAAATTATTGTAACGTACGTTGCAAAGAAATTAGCATTAGCATTATCAGAGGCTATTATGCAAAAAAGCAAGCTTATACAGAATCAGCCAATAAAAAGAACCCTTCCCATTTCACCCATCCATTCCCTCCTTATGATTGTCTAGTTATGCCTTGAATTTATTTAAGCTGTCAACTTCTACAACGACCGATGAAAGTTAGTATCAGCAATCCACCACCCGCTGGTTAAAGGCAAATTGCAGCAGATCTATTCTATAACTTTCTTTCCTCAATTTGAATTTATGTCCTTTTAGGCGAATAATCTGACTAGAGGAAGAATCCCATCAGCATTGAACTTGCTCACACCATTCAATGTCTTATACACCTCAATCAAATCACCTCGCAAGTGCAGCCTTGTCTCCAAGGCGAAACTGGGAATGAAGATAATAAGAAAAAAGGATACACGGGAGATATCTTCGCATAAATAAATAAGATCCGGACGCCTTTCACTGCTTGTAAGGGTTGAATCAAAGACAGTGATGGAGATGAACTGAATGATAAACAAGGAATTAGGAAAAGATGACAGGAATACATGGAAGAACTGTATGCAAATAAAAACAATCATTAACAGATCGAAGCGAAAGGGCAGGATGAACTAAAACAGGTTATTTTAGAGGAAGAGGAAGCATGGGCTCTGCAACAACTATCAAGGAGAAAAGCTCCTGGAATTGATGGAATATACCATCAGAATTGTTAACACTTTTGACAATTACAGTTATCACAGATTAATGCCGGGGAGGTTTGGAAAAGCAATCTGCGGCCAAAAGACTAGAAGAGATCAGTGTTTATTCCAATCCCGAAGAAGGGAGACACCTGAAATTGCTCGAACTACCGTACAATAGCCTTGATATCACACGCAAGCAAAATTGTAATTAAAATAATTCAAGTACGATTGTATAGATAGAGAATTATGGAAACAGAACTGCCTGATGTTCAAGCTGGTTTCCGCAAAGGAAGTGGCACTCGTGATCACATCGCGAACATCCGTTGGATCATGGAAAAAGCCCACGAATTTCAGAAAGATGTATACATGGGCTTCATGGACTATACCTAAGCATTTATTTTTTATTTATTTTTTTATTTATTATTATTATTTTTTTTTTTTTTTATTTTTGGCCCTCCCTGGGAAGCTCAGGCTAACCCCAGGGTCGGCCAGCCAGAGTTCTCTTCCCACTTACCTGGTCCGGCTCTCAGTGCCAGTGACGGTAACTAGCAGTCTGTGGTGTTCCACAGACCCCTGTATAAGCGGCCAGATGAACAACATAACCCGCACTAAGCACTAAGCAAACATGAGGAGATACCTGGAGGTGGCGCTGCTGACTGATGCTTTAGAAATTGATGCTTATTCTGTAGCTGTTATTTTAAGGTAATGTTTGCATTATAAACTGAAAGAAGGCTTTTCCTATAGCTAGGTGGACGCTATCTAACTTCCTGTGCAAGTTTTGTCTATTTTATCAGGTATTTCCTTTACATATTATAAAGTTTGTCTCATTAGGCTTAGCTTTCTGCTAACTGTATGCTAATACGTTATGTCACGGGTTGTTTCACCGTAAACGCAGTGATTAGGCTTAGCATGTTCGCTACTTGCTACTGCTTTAACACCAGTTATTGAGTCCGCTGATGTTAGCAAATCACTACCACATCCTGCAACATTCCAAAAGCTCAATCCTGACATAGAGGTGTAACCCTGATAATCCGAACTGTTCTCGATTCACCGGATTACACTAAAATGGAGGGAAAACAAGGTAAAAACGGCGATAACCAGTTGCAGAGGAAGAAGGATGATCCTGTCATCATTTACTTGCAGGAGGAGGGGGAGGACATGCCATCCGGGCTCACCCCAATGAAGCGGAAAAACCGCAAAGAAAATGTCCCAATACCTGAACGGGAAATGCGCTCCAAGACGGAGAACAGGGAGCTGCCAGAAGCTACTTCGCTGCAAAAGAACACCAATGAGGACAAGCAGCAGGACTCACCCCTCGACTCTGCCCTACCACAGGGAACTGTTTACGAGAAGACCCTCTTCCTTAAAACGGCATTAGAAAATATATTTAAGGAGAATTCAAACAGAGTGTCCTCCGGACTTAGATCTCAAATTGTGACAATTTTCCACAAGATGGAAACAATACTACATGACCAGTACCTTGAAAGTGAGCGAGCCACCACTCGACTTCATGCTTATATAGAATGCGGGGCAAGTAAAATGCCACAGCGCGCCCCGACATATTCTGAAGCGCTGAGGCATAAAGGCGCCACTGCTGCCGATACCATGACCACTATAACCACAAAATCAGCAACTAGGAAGACGCTGCTTCCCACCCCACATCTCGTGCTACTCAAACCGACCAACTCAGATACGCTGAAAACAAGTGAAGATGTCAAAAAAAAGGTTATTGGCTCGCTAACGCAGGAATTTAAAACAGCCAGAATCCGCTCCATACGGAAAACTAGAAATACTGGTGTGATAATCGAAACGGAAAATAAAGAAGACGCTAAATTGATTATCAACAACACCAAGATCCCTACACTCGGTCTCATGGCGGAAACTCCTAAAGAAAAAGGTCCCTCAGTCATCATATTTGGCGTAGACCCGAATCTGACTCCGGAGACAATCTGTAAAGAAATCTTCATGCGAAATCTGCAACAAGACTTCCCCAACGGAGACTACAAAAGTTTAGTAGTGCCCAAACATCAAACCAGGACCAAGGATAGCAGCTCGAACAACTGGGTGATCGGATTGACCCCTGAAGCGTGGAGAGTCATCACAAAACAAGAAAGGATCTACATATGCTGGAGCTCCCACCGCTTTAGGGAACACATCTCGCTGCCAAAATGCTTCCGATGTTGCCGATTCGGTCACACCACCCACACATGCGCCCAACAGGAACCAACCTGCGGACACTGTGCCGAGAAGGGGCACAACTATGCTAACTGCCCGAACAAAGGAAAAGAACCAGCCTGTGCAAACTGCAAGTGGCAGAAGCTTCCCCACACGCACTCTGTTCGAGACAACAAATGCCCGGTATACGTAAAAGCAAGAAGTGCACAACAAATAAGAATAAATTATGGGAACTCTCCCTAAAAGGTACAATAACAACTGTATCAAATTTCTTCAACTGAATGCGCAGCGGGCTATTGCCGTCGCTGGTCAAATTAGACAAAAAGCTGAAGAAGAGAACCTGAACATCCTTCTGCTGCAGGAGCCCTACACCTGCGTGGGTGCTGTCCGGGGTTACCCACTCAGCTACAAAATTGTTCAGGTAGAAGGAGCCACCACCACCTGGGCTGCGGTGGCTGTCAGGAATCCTGACATAACTGTGACAAGAATAACACACCTGTGCTTGGAGTGGGCGGCCTGCGCTCACATTGTTACTCCACTGGGAGAGCTATATATCATCTCTCTGTACTGCCGCCCAGGAGCAGCCATCCAATACCTAAATCAAGTACAAACAGAACTTGTGGGTTCTAGGATCCTCGTATCTGCGGACCTAAACTGTCGATAGCCATTGTGGCATAGTGACACTCCTGAACGTCGAGGAACTAGGAATGGCCAATATATGGAGGAATTCCTGGCTAACAGCAGCTTCGTTGTCCTAAATCGACCAAACAATCTCCCCACATTTAGTTCCACTCTCTGGGAGGTCACTATAGATGCAACAATGGCTACCAGATCCCTTGCTGGGCACCTAATTGATTGGAAGGTACAGGAAGACTGGACCTCCTCAGACCATAGGGCTATCACCTTCACGATGCACAGATCGCTTCACCGGGCTCCAACAAACCGCTACAAACTCAACAGATATGCCGTTGATAAGGCCAACTGGAACAACTTTAAAGAAGCCATAATCAGGAACACAGAGAACCTGTCTTCCAATAACCTCCACAACCAAACCCCCGATCAACACCAGCGTGCTGTCACTAATGCCATCCTACAAGCAGCGGACCAGTCGATCCGGAGAAGGGCACCCCCGATTTATACCCGATTTATGGATCCAAAGATTCATAAACCGGGTATTCCTCTCAGACCTATAGTGTCTTGCTGCAGTGCCCCAACGTATGAACTGTCCAAACACATCGCGAGCCTCCTCTCGCCTCTTATAGGTAATACATCTCACACCGTTAAAAACAGCAGTGAATTCATTAACACCATTAAGGACATTTCAATCCCTGATAACTCTGTCATGGCATCATTTGACGTGGTTTCTTTATTCACCTCGATTCCCGTTAAACAGGCCGTGCACTGCGCCAGAAGGCTCCTTGAGAGCGACTTAAGCCTCCAATCCAAGACGTCACTATCCACTGATGACATCTGTACCGCCCTCAACCTATGTCTCTCTAGCAGCATCTTCACCTTTGAAGACTCACTCTACAAACAAGTACATGGCACTGCTATGGGTGCCCCTGTCAGTTCCGTAGTAGCTAACATCGCCATGGAAGATCTGGAGAAGCAAATACACCAGAACCCACCTACACCTATTACAACGTGGTGTAGATATGTCGACGATATTTTTACCATAATACCACGTGGTTCTGAAACGGTACTACTAGAATACTTCAACTCTCTATCCAATTTCATCAAGTTTACCGTAGAATCAGAGGTGGACGGTTCGCTCCCGTTTCTGGACGTGCTAGTGCATCGCGTAGGCCCACATCTAGAGACCTCAGTATACCGCAAACCCATGTGGTGCGGTCAATTCACCAACTACGGGTCCGGCCACGCTCCAAGCCATCTCAATAGCACTGCCCGCACCCTGTTCTCCAGGGCCTGGAGCCATTCCAGCACCGACACAATTAGACGTAACGAGATCTCCCGTGTGAAGGCGGACCTAACCAGATGCGGTTATCCATCCCATGTACTAAACAGATGCTTGTTACAGGCACAAGAACTTACTTCCAACCCAAGACCTCCGAAGCAAGTCGGCATATCATCCGCCTACATTCCGTACTATCCAGGAGTGTCAGGACGTATCTCGAAGATCCTGAGAAGTTACAACATCAAATGTGTACAATTACCAGGTAGGAACCTACGTTCACTTGTCTCCAGTGTGAAGACCCCTGTCACACCTGTCTTACGCAGCAATGTAGTGTACCGTATCACCTGTAGGGCCTGTAACAGTTGCTACGTAGGTGAGACATCGAGACGTCTCCAGGATCGCCTCACGGAACACGACAGAGCAATCCGGCTTGCCGAAACTGACCAGTCCGCGCTTGCAGAACATTTTTGGGCTACCAACCACGATCTTGACCCCAAGCGCGACTTTGAGATAGTGGACCACGCGCGACACTTTCGCCACCGCCTATGGCTAGAGTCACTAAACATAATGAACAACCCTAAGGCATTAAATCGCCAGA
The DNA here is from genome assembly GCF_048544385.1 of Mastigoproctus giganteus. NCBI lineage: Eukaryota > Metazoa > Arthropoda > Arachnida > Uropygi > Thelyphonidae > Mastigoproctus > Mastigoproctus giganteus. The sequence continues at coordinate 114,603,622 of NC_143577.1, read as the reverse complement.
AAGGCATGCGTATACATCCAATCCTGGAGACAACCGTTTTATTGATGGATGATAACTGGCGCAAGGCAGCACACGTCCGTGCTACAACAATGACGAATGAGTAACGTGCCACACTTTGCTTGTAATGTATTCAAATTTGTCAGTTGATAAAGGGACACGAGTTCCGAAAGCTACTGAAATATTTTATTTTATTTTATTTTATACTGGGTATACTTTAAATAAATATCTATTTGTTAAACTATGGACCCCAGTACTCCAGGCCCATTTGTCACTAAATATAATAGTTTGGTTTTTAGTTTTTTTTTTGAACACGAAAAATTGTGGAACCCTTCGATAGAATTTGGAGTACGGGCACGCTTGGTCGAGCTAATAAGATCATTATACACCAATCAAGAAGCAACTGTCAGGACGACATTTTGAGATACTGTTTGCTTTGAAATCAGATAAGGTGTGGAACAGCTGTATCTTATCCCCATTTCTATTTAATTTGTATACTGAATCAGTTATCAGGAAATTGTATTTGGATGAGTCAGAAATTGGAGTGAAAATTGGTGGCAGAAACATCAATAATTTAAGATATTGAGATGACACAAATCTTCTTGCAGAAAATGAACAAGATCTTATACAATTTATTTTAATGGTTAAAGATGAGAGTGAGAAAGCGGGACTGCAGCTTACCTTCAAGAAAACAAAAATTATGAGAACAGCTGGGACAGGAGAAGTTAAAATGAACAATGAAGAGGTCGAATCTGTCCGGGATTTCATCTTTCTTGAATCTAAGATCGATCTATGCAGAGAATCTGGCCCTTAAATTGAAAGAATTTCACTTGGACATAGCACAACGATGAACAGGGAAAAGATCTGGAAAGACAAAGACGTCAGCCTTACGACGAAGATCAGAATGGTTAATGCTATAATGTTTCCCATAACAACTTACGGGTGTGAAAGCTGAACAATGAAAAAGGAAACAGAAGAAAAATTGACGTTTTCGAATTCTGGCGGTGGAGAAAGCTGCTTCGCATATCATGAACAGTGAAAGGTTACGAAGAGAGGTATTGGATCGCATCAAGGCAGAAAAATCACTAGAAGCCAAGAACACTAAGCTACGATTAACATATTCTTTCACGTAATGCGATCCAATTTATTGGAAAAATTGAAACGCTAGGAAAGGTGAGTGGAACAAGGAGAAGAGGTAGGGAAAGAACACGCTGGCTCGACACCATCAAGAGCGACACTGGCATGAACATGAACGACTTGAAAGAAGCTGTTGAAGACCAGACAGAATGGAGGCAGCTCCCCCATAAAGTCTCCGAAAGTCGGCTGCGACTCAACGGAAGAAAACAAACAAACAAGCTGAATTTTTTTTTTTTTTTTGGTAGTTGTTAGCGCATCGGCTTCTGTGGCCATATTGCACCTCCCAAGGTTTTTTTTTGCAGTACTTTGATCCAAGCCCGAGGCGGGAATCGAACCCGCGACCTTTGGGTTGCCCGGGCAGGTACTTTTACCCACTCGGCTAGCCCGGTCGGCTAAACAAGCTGAAAACATGACTGTTAAGATGAAGGTTTGATTAAATCTGATAAGTTTAAAGATATTCCATTTAATAATAATAATAAAATTCTTTATTCGTAGAAATGTAGGACACGATTCCCGCTACAGGCAACGAGAGGAATCTTTCAATTAACTGGACACGTTACATTCAATACATAAAAAACTACGTGGGTACACAGCAAATACATAGAATACATAGACAGTGCAATATACACAGCTAATATTGTAATAAATGTATTTTATAGTTATTATAATAGATTGATTATACAGAGCTTATATTCCATCATAGTACATAGATTTTATAGTTATTATATACAAGCTGCAACATATTGAGACAGTCTGGAAATTTTCACTGGGAGTTATTCTGCTGACAATTGCGGGAATGCTAACTGCACTTCACTATGGATTTGCGCTTTTCTTCTCTGTAGATAGAATCGCTGGACCACACATCCAAATCAATGTTTGCGGAGTTCGGCGCGCCGATGATGCTGTTCGGGAAGTGCTGCTTGAAGGACGAGAGCTTTCGCAGGTTAGAACCGAGCACCGGACGGTTTCTGAGGGCTCTACCAGGGATTTTCCAGCCTAGGATTTCCCAGATATTAAAGAAGTCGAGAGCAGCGGAGTAAATTAAGCGCCATTGTGAGCTTCCTCGCATATACCAGGTCCTGGGCCGGGGTGTATCAGATTTATGCAGAGCTGTGATTTTGATGTTGTATAGGGCAGGTGAGCCCAATTGTTTGCCCACTTTAGGACCCAGAATTCCAGACCCCCAGAGTATCTTCAGACTGGACATAGGAGCAGCCGACCAAACTTCAATACCATAACTGATTATAGAACTAAAATAGTAGAGGAGAAATTTTCTGACTGTTTTCTTGTTGTGCGCCCTACAGAGATCAACTTTCATACCCCAGAAAGCCCGTAATGCTCTTGAACGCAGTTGCTGGATTTGTTCCTTATACGTTAGGTTTTCGTCTCTTAGGAATTTTACTGAATGAATGGCGACGAGAACATGCCCCGCAATTGAAGGCTGCAGAGAGGCTGCTGGATTGAGGTCTGCTGGTGCTCTAGGTGAGAAGATGATATATTTGGACTTTTCATTTTAAGCCCAAAATAAGTAGCGTATTCACAGAAAGAGGACAGATATTTGTTCAGGATGATAGAATTCGATAATTCCTCTGCCTGGTCCGGTGAGGTGTTAGCCAGGCTTGAGCGGTAACATAAAAGGCCGTTGGCGTAGCCCATAAATGCCGATATTTCATTCACTAATGGAATAAATATTGCTGAAAAAAGCAGTGCCGACAACAATCCACCTTGGGGTATATCGACTTCCGCCTGTTTTGTGATGTAGTTATTCCATTTCTGGAAGGTAAGGCAACTGTTCCAGGGGTTCTTGGACAGCAAATTTCTGAGTAGCTTCGAGACATTAACCCCGTGAAACCGTAGTAATTCTCCCGGAGGCACATAAGTGCCTCCTGGAGAACTACTACGGGAGGCACATAAGTGGCTTAACTTGCACTCAATCGAAGGCCGCTTTCAGATCCAGAAAAACAGCACGCATAACATAGCCTTGCTCCCAGGCTTGAAGGGTTTTCAAATTCAGAGCCTGTATGCATGTTATCGGCGATCTTTATGAGAGTGCGTAATGTGTATGCTGAGGTCTCTGGGAAAGGATCTGATTGGCAACCACTTTAAACAAGCACTTCTCCAGGCATTTGAGAAAAGGGAAGGAGGTTGAAATAGGCCTATAGTCAGCAGTAGAGGTCGGATTCATCACCTTTGGAATTGGGATGACTGTAATTTAGCCAAGCGTTTGGGACGACTCCCTGTTGTAAAATTCTATTAAACAACTTTGTCAGCTCACTGCTGATGAAGTAGGAGGCAACTTTAAGGCAAAAGGTGGGAACAGTCACTTCCCATTGATCTTTTATTGGACAGGGCGTTGACGGCTTTGATTAGCTTCTCTTCGCCAATCGTCACGTCAGTTAGATTAGTTATGTCGTAGTGTGCACTGTTCCAGGGGGAATCCGCAGCTGCACTGTCTGTTTTGACGAAACGGGTTACAAGATCGCACCATTCGGCCAGGTCTAACAATTCTGCTGACCGGATGGATTGGCAGACCAGGATCGCTGGCCACACGCTATCCTCTTCTCCATGAACGAGTTTATAGCCGGCTTCTTGGATTTCTGAAAACTATATCTGGCTATTGAGTACTCTGGGTATGATCTTTCTGTGGGTGATCTCTTGGATTGGGCATGCAGCCGTTGTTTTTCTTTAAACTGGTGCATAAGGGTACTGGACCACCACGGCTTCGAGTGTGTGCAGATGAGGCAAACTCTTGACATTGCCACTCTAGCAATGAAAGACAACCATTTCTGAAGCCAAAACGCAGCTTCCTCTATATCTATTTCACTGAGAGTTCGCCAGGGGTAGAGCCTAAAGAGATCCATTGCTGTTTCAATTTTTAGGTATTTTGGATCATATACAGTTTTCCTGATCGTTTCAATCGAAGTCGATTGGTTTGGTTGGTTATGGCATTATTTCAACAGGATGAGAGAAGCTTCAATTGGCCTGTGGTCAGAGGGAGATGCCGAATTAGAATTGATTGCAGCTTCAACACTCCCATGGCTGAAAAATATTCTCTGTAACGTGGCTTCTCCTCGAGAGGGGGTAATACAGATGCACTGGATGTTGAGACTCGACAGATCCGAAATTAACTGACCGAAATTTGATGCAGCAGGCAGGGGCAGGTTCAAGCCTCTCAGAATTATTACTTTCTGGTTGCACTTGATAGAGGTCAGGAACCAAGCAGAAAATTAGTAATGCATTGGTCTGCAACGGGTGGAGGTAAGTAAACTGCACATACTAGCAACTGTAATCCATTGACTAGATAGCAGCCCAGTGCAGCCTCAGAATCGTTACCAGGGTATGCACAAGCCTTGATCAAAGGGAACTGTTGCCTTTGGCAGATTAATACTCCTCCTCCTTTCCTATCTTTCCTGTTCGCCAGAACAGACTGATAACCGATGTTGGTGGTTAAAGGTGATATGTCCAATTCATCACGAAGCTAGGTTTCAATAAGGATAACAAAGTCGTAATCCGCACTTAGAAGTATGTCAATCAGGGCACTGAGCTTGTTCTTCAGGCTCCTGATGTTCTGCATGAAGCATTTCACATGTTTATCGTTGACAGGCTTGATCTGGATTAAGTTTGTAGGGTTCCTTTCCCCGAGGATGGTGGCTGATTGGAGGTGGATTCCTCTTGAGGAGGATGTGGCACTAGGACCCACTCTACTAGTAATGTGCACTTGTATCTGGTTATCAGACTTGACAAGATGATTGCAGGATTTGGTCAGCACGGTGCCTGCTCTTCTTTCATTATGTTGAAAGGTACAGTCTGGTTTGCTCCCTAGCTATGCAGAGAGATGCACCCTGCCCACCTCTGGTCTCGAGATAGCATGTATCCCTGGTTGCACATTATGGTTGCAAAAGATGGCATCACCAGGAGACAAGGAGACCATTTAATGAAAATAATAAATTTCATGGCTCGGAAATATAGCAAGCATAAATTCGCTACAACAGAAGAGCTCCTCAAAAAATCAACGAAAACATTTCGTGAGAATCAATTGGCTATATGGAAATTACAATAAAAATGAATATTTTATTATTGTTTGAAATTTTCGTTTTCAAAATTGTTTAATTTTTACAAGCTGGTACTCTTCCGGTTCAGTTAGCATTAACATTAGTAGAGGCATATGATGCAAGAAAGCAAGCTTATGCAGCATCAGCTAAAAGAAAAAAAAAAAAAAAAACACTCCCATTTCACCCCTCCGTTCGTTCGCAATAACTGTCCAGCTGAGCCTTAAATTTATTTAGGCTATCAACTTCCACAACAAGGGATGGAAGTCTGTTCCAACAACCAACTACCCGCTGGCTAAAAGAAAATTTCTGCCCACCTATCCTACATCTGTCTTTCCGTAATTTGAATCTATGCACTCTCAGGTGATTATTCTGAGCAAGAGGAAGAATCCAATCGGCATTGAGCATGCTCAAACCATTCAAGGCTTTATACACCTTTATCAGATCACCTCGCCGGTGCCTAGTCGCCAGACACTGTAATTTGCAAAACTTGAGCCTTTCTTCGTAAGAGCAACACTTCGTTCTATTCACTAATCTTGTTGCCCTTCTCTGTACTCGTTCCAGCAGCTCTACATCCTTCTTGAAATGAGGCTTCCAGACCTATACACAGTACTCAAGTTGTGGCCTGACCATTGCCTTATACAAGGGAATAATCGTCTCCTTATCCCTGCTAGAAAAATTCCTGTATATCATTGACAAGACACCATGAGCTACTCATGCAGCCTCAGCTGCACTGTTCAGAAAACTCCAATATCTGCCTGCACAATTAACCCATGTCCTTTTCATTCTCTACCATTGTCAGCGTAGTGCCACAGAGTTGATACGTTGCTCTGGGTTATTGTTTCCCATATGTAGTACTTTACATTTGTCAATGTTAAACTTCATTTGCCACCTCACAGCCCATCTGCTCAACCTTTTCAGACCATGTTGCAGCAATATAGCATCAGTAGTGTCCTTTACAACCTTACCAAATTTCGTATCGTCTACAAACTTGGACATTAAGCTTGATATACCATCATCAATATCATTTATAAATACAGAAAACAACAATGGACCTAACACTGAACTCTGAGGGACTCTACTAATATCATTAGTCCACGATGAGCAGTGTCTATGGTTTATCAAACTCTGCCTTCTCCCCCTCAACCATCTCTTTATCCATAGCAGCAATTTGCCTCCAATTCCACACTGCTCCAATTTGTGCAACAGTCTTCCATGTGTAATAGTATCAAAAGCCTTTCTAAGATCCAAATATACAATATCAAAGTTATTCCCTAAATCCAGTTCTTTTGTGACTGCATCATAGTATCCAATCAAATCGGTCAGGCAAGACTTTCCCTTAACAAAACCATGCTGTGTCTTGTTTAATATAACCGAAGTCTTGTTTAGATGATCCTGCAGTGCTTCTTTAACCAGTGCTTCCATTAATTTTCCTGGAACAGAAGTTAAACTCACAGGTCTATAATTACTTGTGTCAGCCTTTGATCCTCCTTTGTCAATTGGGGTGACATTTGCACAACTGCAGTGTATGGGTACCTCCTCTGAGTCCAAAGAAGCTCTCATAATTATGGCTTAGCATTTGCTTACTTCTTTTGTTGCCTCCTTTAATATAACTGGAGAGATCTTATCCACCCCGGTGTGCCTTTTTTATGTTTATCCTTAACAATTTCTCCTCTACTTTCCTCTCAGTTATTACAAAATCATCTAGCTCATTGCCAGAGTTTACTTCACCTCTGGCATTCCCCTTCCTGAATAACTCCTCATATGTGAATGTAGATGCAAAATACTCGTTTAGTTTGTTAGCCACCTGAGCAGGATCCTCAACTGTTGAACCATCAATATCCAGTGGACAAATCCGATTCATTCCATTCTTTCTAGAGTTTACATACGTAAAGACTCTTTTCTGTTTTTCTTTGCATCCTTTGCCAAAGATTTCTCATAATCTGCCTTTGCCTGCCTAATCTCCTTTGTGACTTGGTTACAGACCAGCTTATATCTATCATAGGCTTCCATGCCACCCATTAATTTATATTTATCTCATTCATTTTTATTCTCTGCCATATGTCTCATTAGTTCATCTGACATCCATTTAGGCCTAAATCATGAACAATATTTCTTAGTTGGTATGTAAAGCCTAGTAGCTTCCAAGATAAGTTCTATGAATGCTTCCCATTTTGAATTTGCTGTTGGTAACATCATCACCTCTTTGAGTAAATCCCACTTCAGCACTCTGTGATCACTGCTACCTAGTGGTTCCTTTATCTGCAGATTCCTAATGCATGAAGAATCACTACTGATAATCAGATCAAGAATATTACTCCCTCTAGTTGACTCCCGAACATGCTGATGTAGAAAACAATCATCCAATAAATCCACAAAAGCCTTGCTAGTGCATGAGTGACCAACCCAGAAATTCTAGTCAATATCTGGGAAATTAAAATCCCCCGTTATAAGACTCTCTGATTTACTGGCCCACTCTATTTCCCTGTACAGTTTCTAATTATACTCATCAGAATCATTAGGTCTATAGCACACTCCTACTCTCAATTTTGATCTCCCAATGGTTATGTCACACTAAACTGACTTCACACTGCACTGTCCAGCGATGTCGACTGGCTTCACTTCCTTGGATGTTATGTGTTTCTTAACTAATAGCATAACCCCTCCTCCCTTCCTATTCTGTCTATCCTTTCTGTACATATTGTTTCCCCCCCAATTCCAGTTCTGCATTCCTTATATCTGTGTGATACCACGTCTCTGATATTCCTACAATATCTGAATTTGATGTTTTGAGCAATACCTCACATTCATCGAATTTATTTACCAAACTCCTATCATTGGTGTACACGCAAGTATACACTCACCTGTTCCTATTCTTAGCCACCCTAACACAACCCATGTGTTTACTTGTACCGCAATGACTCCCAGCAGTCTCTGAAATATCCTGCATGTTGTTTTCCAGGCTGCTGCTTATTCCAATAGACGCAGTGCAAGAATCACTTTCACCTTGAATGGGTTGAGCACGCTGAATTCTGATGGGATTCTTCCACTTGTTCAGATTACGAACCTAAGGGGGCATAAATTCAAATTAAGAAAAGGCATATGTAGAATAGATGTGCGGAAATTTGCCTTTAACCAGCGGGTGGTTAATTGCTTGAACAAACTTCCATCTGTCGTTGTGGAAGTTGATAGGTTGAAAAAATTTAAGGAGGAACTGGACAGGCATTTGGAGGAAATGGTGTGATTTTTTTTTTTTTTTTGGCTGATGCTGCATAAGCTCATACATTTGCTTTCTTGCATCACATGCCACTACTACTACTACTACTACCTCTGCCAGTGGCTACTTTTAATCTATTAGTCCTTGTATCCCTCCACGCTAGCAGTTTTCCGATCCACCTAACACTGCCTCGATAGCAGCAGCAAATAATCTTGCACCCTTTCTATTTAAGTGTATCCCATCCCTGTAGAAGCAGTCTCTCCTGTTAACAAGTACAGACCAGGCCGAAAAATATTCTACCCCTTGAGCCTTGCACAATCTTTCCAGCGCCGAATTGATCGACAAGGCTCTCATCATATACTCCCTCCTATCTCTGGGCAGAATTGCAGACACTTTCAAATTCATTCTCCTCTTTCTTGGTGATTCCCTTCTAATTTTGACTCTCTCTCTCTCTCTCTCTCTCTCTCTCTCTCTCTCTCTCTCTCTCTCTCTCAGGGTTACTCCTGAACTTTTTTTTTTTCTTGGTGCAGCATAAACCTCAGGCTTCCTTATATCATATGGATATTAATAATAATAACCCTAATTCACGGCTTTTTTTTCAACAGTGATCTGTACTTGTTAAGTAATTCTGTCGGTCTCCTACTCTTAATATCGTTAGTGCCAACGAGTTTCAAGGAGGCGTGACGTCACTCCATATGGCTAGCCCGCTATGGTTAGTTTTAGGGTGTTTATTCCCCCTTACCGCTGTTTAAAATCGGGGTTTCGTTTTCCGATTTTAAAACATCGGGGTGGGGGGGTATAAACACCCTAAACATAGAGGGCTAGGCACGTCAATCACTGCTACTCGCAACGATCAACTTGTAAAGTTAACTCAAAATTGTTTTAAATCAGTAAAAATTACTATAAACATACACACACATATTTTTGGTCTTGTTTTTTTTTTTTTTTAGTGAGTCGGTTGTTAAAAATTTACCAGGACACCACTGGCTGAAGCACATTCTAATTAATGCAAATCAGTGGTAAACTATTCAGACTAGCCCTGACAAACACGCAATGGGTAGGAGGAGCTACTCTTTCCGACCACAGCTTCAAGACACACCTCGGTACAGACGACCGATTCAAGCGTATTCCGTAAACTAAACATCACAGAGTATCTTTACTACTTTGTGCTAAAGATCACCTCCGTCAGAACCTAAAGAACACTTTAGTGGAGGATATTTCTGCGTAGAGATGCGCACCTAGGAAATCGGAGAATTTCCCTGTCGTCCCGAGTTATTCTCCAACGCTTCGTTTTCATTATGAGTAAGGGAAATCGCCAACTCGATCTTACGTCTGATGAATGCCGTGCTGTCTCGGAAAGAGCCACACTTCGCCAGCAATTGAAACGTGAATACATCAGACAGTTAACTGATCCTCATCGACATGGACACGGTGGATATCTGGTATGTGAATTTTTAGATAACCTTCAATGGCGTTAATGCTGTCTCTCTCTCTTTCTGTGTTAAAGTTTTCAGTATTACCTTAAACTATAAGTTTAAGGTAATACTGAAATGTAGAGTTATAGTTTAAGGTAATACTTTAGTTTAATACTTATAGTTTAAGGTAATACTAAAAACTTTAAATGTACGCGGAAATTGAAAGTTTCCGAACAGAATCGCTGCACTCATGAATCTAATTATGTCTTGCTCAGTATCTTTTGTAATTTGTTATTCAAATCAACTATAGCTGTGTGTTTATAGTTGCCAGGTGTCCAGTATTGGGCATACTGTCCGGTAAACAATTTGAGCAAATACGGCACATGCAAATTGCCCGGTATTTTATAATTATTTTTTTTTTTAAATATAAATATACGTGGAACTAGAGGCTATGTAAATGTGTTGAAACCGATAGCTGTCCGGTTTTCCTAAGAGACATGGCAACCCTAGCAGTATTTCTCGATCTTTTTTTCAGATACAAACTTTCAGATACAAACTGCTAGATTGGGGGGATACAAGGACTAATAGATTAACAGTAGCCACTGGCAGAGGTGAAAGTGATTCTTGCACTGCTTCTATTGGAATGAGCCGCAGCCTGGAAAATAAGATGCAGTATATTTCAGAGACTGCTGGGAATCATTGGGGTACAAGTAAACACATGGGTTGTGTTAGGGTAGCTAAGAAAAAGAACAGGTGCATGTATACTTGTGTGTACACCAATGCTAGGAGTTTAGTAAATAAATTTGATGAATTTGAGGTATTGCTCAAAACATCAAAGGCAGATATTGTGGGGATTTCAGAGACGTGGTGTCACACAGATATAAGAAATGCAGAACTGGAATTTGGGGAGTACAATGTCTACAGAAAGGATAGACAGGATAGGAAGGGAGGAGGGGTTATGCTATTAGTTAAAAAACACATAAAATCCAAGGAAGTGAAGCCAGTCGACATCGCTGGACAGTGCAGTGTCGAGTCAGTTTGGTGTGACATAAGCATTGGGAGATCAAAATTGAGAGTAGGAGTGTGCTATAGGCCTAATGACTCTGATGAGTATAATAAGAAACTGTTCGGAGAAATAGAGTGGGCCAGTAAATCAGAGAGTCTTATAATGGGGGATTTTAATTTCCCAGATATTGACTGGAATTCGGGGGCTGGTCACTCACACAGTAGCAAGGCTTTTGTGGATTTATTGGATGATTGTTTTCTACATCAGCATGTTCGGGAGGCAACTAGAGGGAGTAATACTCTTGATTTGATTATCAGTAGTGATTCTTCATGCATTAAGAATCTGCAGATAAATGAACCACTTGGTGGCAGTGATCACAGTGTGCTGAAGTGGGAGTTACTCAAAGAGGTAACTACCATTAGGGGTAAAGGGAAGGGGTATTGCTTTCGTAAAGGCGACTACAATGGACTGAGACAGTATTTAAATTCTATACAGTGGGATCAACTGATGATATTGCCAACAGCAAATTCAAAATGGGAAGCATTCAAAGAACTTATCGTGGAAGCTACTAGGCTTTACATACCAACTAAGAAATATTGTTCAAGGTTTAGGCCTAAATGGTTGTCAGATGAACTAATGAGGCATATGGCAGAGAAGAAAAATGCATGGGATACATACAAATTAACACGTGACACGGACGCCTATGATAGATACAAGTTGATCTGTAACCAAGTTACAAAGGAGGTTAGGCAGGCGAAGGCAGATTACGAGAGATCCTTGGCAAGGGATGCGAAGAAAAACAGCAAAGAGTTCTTTACTTATGTAAACTCTAGAAGGAAGGGGATGAATCAGATTGGTCCACTTGAGATCGATGGGTCAACTGTTGATGACCCTGCTCGGGTAGCTAACAAACTAAATGAATATTTTGCATCGACATTCACACATGAGGAGTTATTCAGCGAGGGGAATGCCAGAGGTGTATTCAATTCTAGCAGTAAGCTAGAGAATCTTGTAATAACTGAGAGCAAAGTGGAGGAGAAATTGTTGAAGATAAACACAAGAAAGGCACCTGGGGTGGATGGGATCTATCCAGTTATATTAAAGGAGGCAGCAAAGGAGGTAAGCAAACCCTTAGCCATAATTATGAGAGCTTCCTTGGACTCAGGGGAGGTACCCATTGACTGGAGATGTGCAAATGTGACCCCAATTCACAAAGGGGGATCAAAGGCTGACACAAGTAATTATAGACCTGTGAGTTTAACTTCTGTTCCCGGAAAATTAATGGAGGCACTGGTGAAAGAAGCACTGCAGGATCATCTAGACAAGACTTCAGTTATAGCTAGGACACAGCATGGTTTTGTTAAGGGGAAGTCTTGCCTGACCAATTTGATTGGATACTATGATGCAGTCACAAAAGAACTGGATGCAGGGAATAACTTTGATATTATATACTTGGATCTTAGAAAGGCTTTTGATACTGTTGCACATGGAAGACTGCTGCACAAATTGGAGCAGTGTGGCATTGGAGGCAAGTTGCTGCTATGGATAAAGGGGTGGTTGAGGGGGAGAAGACAGAGAGTGGTAATCAATGGACACTGCTCATCGTGGACTAATGTTATTAGTGGAGTCCCTCAGGGTTCAGTATTGGGGCCTTTATTGTTTTCTGTATTTATAAATGATATTGATGATGGTATATCAGGCTTAATGTCCAAGTTTGCAGACGATACGAAGGTTGGCAGGGTTGTCAAGGACACTACTGACACTATGCTGCTGCAACAGGATTTGGAAAGGTTGAGCAGATGGGCTTCGAGGTGGCAAATGAAGTTTAACATTGACAAATGTAAAGTACTACATATGGGAAACAGCAACCCCAGAGCAGCGTATCAACTCTGTGGTACTACACTGACAGTGGTAGAGAATGAAAGGGACCTGGGGGTGGTGGGGCAGGCAGATATGAAGTTCTCTGAGCAGTGCAGACGAGCTGCAAGAGTAGCTCATGGTGTATTGTCAATGATATATAGGAATTTTTCTAGCAGGGATAAGGAGGTCATTATTCCCTTGTATAAGGCAATGGTCAGGCCACACCTAGAGTACTGTATACAGGCCTGGAGGCCTCATTTCAGGAAGGATGTAGAGCTGCTGGAAAGAGTACAGAGAAGGGCAACTAGATTGGTGAATGGGACAAAGGGGTTCTCTTACGAAGAAAGGCTTAAGTTTTGCAAATTACAGTGTCTGGAAACTAGGCACCAGCGGGGTGATCTGATAGAGGTGTACAAAGCCTTGAATGGTTTGAGCATGCTCAATGCTGATGGGATTCTTCCTCTAGCTCAGAAAAATCACCTGAGAGGGCATAAATTCAAATTGAGGAAAGACAGATGTAGGATAGATGTGCGGAAATTTGCCTTTAGCCAGCGGGTGGTTGGTGGGTGGAACAGACTTCCATCCCTTGTCGTGGAAGTTGATAGCCTAAATAAGTTTAAGGCTCAGCTGGACAGGTATTTCGAACGAACAGAGGGGTGAAGTGGAAGTGGTTATTTTTATTTATTTATGTTACTTTTTTTTTTTGGCTGATGCTGCATAAGCTTGCTTTCTTGCATCAAATGCCTCTACTAATGCTAATGCTAATGCTAAACTACCACTTTGTATTTGAGGTACATGGTCAGAACAAAAACTTCCAATGCAAATATACAGTGTTAATAATTATATCTTTAAATATATACGTTAGGTTTTTATCGGAATACATATATCTCACATTGATACAGGATTGCTGTCTCCCCCAAAAAACCGTGTGTTATTGTCAGGCCCACAGTTCTTTTGTTTTTATTTATTGTGTATGGTAACTCCATAAGGTATTATGCGATGAACACTTGGCACCCCTAAATACACTACTATAATTGATTTCAGTAACAAATATTGTTAAAGGCCAGTTGACGAGTGGCATAATTGCCCTGTAATATAGTGGCCAGATGTGTTATCGGGAAACACAGAACTACAAAATTTGAAATTGTATTCTCACCAATAGTAAGCTTGCATCTTTGAGTCATGGAAGATGCAGGCAGGGGCCCCTATTCATGTAATTATTGGATGAAGTATTTCATAGACATTGAAATCTTTGCATAAAAATGTGTGGCTTAAGATGGTAATAAAAAAATTTCTGTCAAGTTCAAGATCTTGCAATATTATTATACATTTACAGGACAGTTTACTCTGCAATCCTGTATGTGGAAAAAATTTAGTAACATCTGGTGTTTTGCTGTTTTACAGCATTCAGTCAGATAAATATCTGCCAAGGTGGCTTGTATGACAGTGGTCTCCAGTGAGGTGCATGGATCCCAGGGGTTCACAAGACGATCCATTGGGTTGTGTGAGACCATCCACAATCAATTAATATTTATTTTTTTAATTATAGAAAGATTTTAGATTTTCAAAACATAAATAAGTTTATCTTTTCTAATATTTCTTTTCTAATATACACAATCTAACTTATTTTAAAAGTACATAAAAAAAACTTGTTTCCAGTTAATTCACGAATTAAATATTATTCTCACTGGACTTGCCCTCACAAAATGGATAAGTGGCTTAATTGGATTGAAGGTGATAACGATAGTGCTATTATCACAAATAACCAACAAGAAAATAGTGAGGCTGATGTTTCTCCTAGTAAGAGCTCATCTTCAACAACATTGAGGTAAAAATGTCTGTCTAATATTGAATAAGAAGTTGCTTACAAAAATTAAAAATTATCAAGAAAACTATTTTAAATTTGGATTTACATCCATTATTGTTAATGTTGAACCATGTCCTAAATGTGTATTGTGTTTTGAGATATTAGCTAATGATAGTATAAAGCCAACATGATTAGCAAGACATTTAAAAACTAAGCATCTAGAACATGCAAAAAACCTGTACATTTTTTTTAACCAGGTATAAAGTCTTCCAATATTCAATCCAGTACTTCACATAATTTCATCAAACTTAATGATAAATGTTTTGAAGCTTCTCTTGAGGTTTCTTACTTAATAGTGAAAGACAAAAAGCCACACCAATGGGGAAACAGTTGTTCTTTCTGCAGCAGTAAAGATGGTTGAAATAATACATGGAAACAATATGCAGGCAAACTAAAATCCATTCCTTTGTCAGTAAACACTGTATAGTAGAGATATATGATGCAAGAAAGCAAGCTTATATAGCACCAGCCAAAAAAATGGGTATTCTACAACTGGCTTTCCTCAATTTGAATTTAAGCCACCTCAGGTTCGAAATCTGAGCAAGAGGAAAACTCCCATCAGCATTGAGCCTGCTCAAACCATTAAAGCACATCAATCAGATTGCAGGTGCCAAGTCTCTAGATGCTGCAATTTGCAGAAATTAAGCCATTCTTGATAAGAGCACCCCTTTGTTCCTCTCACCAATCTTGTTGCATTTCTTTGTACTTGTTCTAGCAACTCTACATCCTTCCTAAAATGATGTTTCCAGACCTGTGCATAGTACTCAAAGTTGTGGCCTGACCATTGCCTTATATAAGAGAATAAGCACCTCCTTATCCCTGCTGGAAAAATTCCTGTATATTATTGACAAAACCCTATGACTTGCTCTGGCAGCCTGTCTGCACTGTCAGAAAACTTCATATCTGACTGCACAGTTATCTCCAGGTCTTTTTTATTCTCCACTCCCCTGAGTGTATTACACATGGATGGTATATTTCTCCGGGGTTACTGCTACCCGTATGATGCAGTACTTTGCATTTGTCAATGTTAGACTTGAGTTGTCACCTCTCAGACCATCTGCCGAAACTTTCTAAATCCTGTTGCAGTAGCATACTGTCATTAGTGTCGGGCGCTAAGGTCACGGAAGAGATCATTCGGTGGATTTTTGACTGCTGTAAAGGGATAAGTATTTTTTAATTTTTACCATATTCTTTGTTAATTAACATAGTACATTATGTTTTACACAGATTAAATAGGTTTCGTATTTAATCTCTGTGTAAAATAAGTTAATATAAGTTAGCTAACTTATTTTATTAATAAGTTAATAAAATAAGTTAGCTTCTTATTTTGAATTTAACCAGCGATTTTTGGAAGTTACGACTCCCGGTATTGGCGCCAATATTGTTGAACTAACAGCCATATTGTAGTCGATAAGAAATAGCTTAACGTATATATATCTCGAATTGATAGCATAAGGTATAAAGTAAAACTAGATAGCGTAATACGAAGCACTCTATTAGGAATCTGTTAGCTTATTATAGTATTATCAATTAATCAAAAATAATATTAATTTTATTAAAATTCATTGTTAATTAAATTGGATTTAAACGGAATAGACTAGACCAGACTAAAGATCACAGACTAGTGAGAGTACTGTGACTCGGGGGAGAAACGAAGGGGGCAATTCTCCAACACGTTACAGTCTCAAAAAATGTGCGAAATGTGAAATGTTTGCCTTTCTAAAACAGGACATGATCTATCCAAGGAGGATGCCTTTGTGTGTGCTAGAGCATTTACCCTACACCTCAAGCTCTCATAGACGCCCATAGGTGTCTAGAGTGTCAAGAAATTAGGTGCCAACTTAGCATTCTGATGGCCGTCTACGAGAGCTTGAGGTGTAGGGTAAATACCCTTGAAGAAATTAATATGAGGGGCCCATCAAGCTCTCAGCTGCCAGCTCAACAGCTGAGTTCACTCTGCATCAGGCAAAACAGAAGTAATCTCCAAGGCAGAATGCGCTGGTCCCAAAGGAACTAGTTATTGTTGGTGACTCTGTTGTCAGGGAAACGGAGAATATATTATGCAAGAAGAATAGGTGGAATAGGACCAGGGTATGTCTGCCGGGAGCAAAAGTTGATGACATTGTAGAGCAGATATCTTTTAATGGCATAAAAGGTGATGTACACGTTGGAACCAATGACACTAAGAGTAAGAGATCTGCAGATTTACTCAACAAGTACAGATCAGTGTTGAAAAAAAGTCTTGAGTTAGGGTTGAATGTGAAAGTGTCTGCAATTCTGCCCAGACACGATAGGAGGGAGTATATGATGAGAGCCTTGTTGATCAATTCGACCCAGGAGAGATTGTACAAGGCTCAAGGGGTAGAATTTTTTTTCAGCCTGGTCTGTGCTTGTTGACAGGAGAGACTGCTTCTATAGGGATGGGGTACACTTAAATAGAAAGGGTGCAAGAATATTTGCTGATGCTATCAAGGCAGTGTTAGGTGGGTCGGAAAACTGCTTAGCTTGGGGAGATACACAGACTAAAAGGTTAACAGAGGCCACAGGCAGAGGCAAAAATTATTCTTGCATTGCTTCTATTAGAATGAACAGCAGCCTGGAAAGCAAAGCAATGGAGATTTCTGAGACTGCTGGGAGTCATAGTGAAACAAATGAATACATGGGCTGTATTAGGGTAACTAAGAGAAGGAACAGGTGCTGTATACTTGCATGTACACCAGTTCTAGGAGTATAGGTAATAAATTTGATGAGCTTGTTATTATCTGTTTATATATTCTTAAATATTTATTCTTGTATATTATTTATTTTTAGCGAAACAATAATTGAAGTAAAACTGAAGTTACTAAACTTCATTGTAAACACACACAACCATAATTGAAGTTACATA
Source organism: Mastigoproctus giganteus (assembly GCF_048544385.1). Taxonomy (NCBI): domain Eukaryota; kingdom Metazoa; phylum Arthropoda; class Arachnida; order Uropygi; family Thelyphonidae; genus Mastigoproctus; species Mastigoproctus giganteus. The sequence goes on along the minus strand of NC_143577.1, from coordinate 114,586,187 downwards.
ATTGAAGTAACACTTAGTGTCCCAAATCCCATATACTTTTCTGCTTATCCACTGCAGCAGAAAAAGCATTTTTCATAAAACAACTGCTCATCTCAGTTGTCCTAATTATTTGCTGTATGATTCCTTTTGTTTCAAAGTGGTATACACGTCATAATTTGATATTCCTTCTCAGAGACTTGGTAATTTGGAATCTCCTCCTTTTCATCTTCTCTGGCTTAAAATCTCTCTACCTCATTGTGTCAAATTCATCTATTGCCTCTGTCATTCTCCAATCTCCACTAATCACTTGGAAATCTTTGACTTCCTCTCTTTGTAACTTGACTTTCTCATATCCAACTTTCCTAACAGTGAGGTAATTTTCCTAGGTATTTTAATGTTCACAACTCCAGCTGGCTTCCATTTTGTAGTCGCACAGACCCAGCTGGTTGAGATGTTTAAGGCTTTTGCAATTACTAATGTCCTTGCACAGATTGTTCATTTACCTACCCAAATACCAGACAATCCTAACCACACAGCCAAAACACTTTATCTTTTTCTCACAAACCACCCTTCTGAATACCCTGTTGAGGTAAGTGGTCCTCTAGGCACATCATCTCCAATGGAGCCTTTCTCTCGTGGCAGTCCTCAACCTAGTGTTGTTTAGCATTACAAGAATGCAGAATGAATGATCTGCAAGATTTCTTTTCCTTGGTTGGTTTTCTTTGATTACTGTTTCAAATCTTCTGATGTGAATGTTTTCTCAGATCATGTCAGTGAAATTCTTGTAGGGATGAAATCTTTTATTCCACACTCCACTTTAAAATCTTGTCCTTTATCTAAATCTTGGTTTTCCAATAAATGTGTTAAGGCTGTTCAATATAATAATGTTGCATATCACAATTGGCTTGCATCCAATCTCCAGGTTTATTTTCTGCCTGCACAAAAGCTTGCAACAATTGTAAAGCAGTTATTAATCAATCCAAACTAGATTTCATGCTGTCTAAGAGTAGAAAACTCTCCTGTTGTCCAAATGGTAGTTGAACATTCTGGTCTCTTGCTAAAGCTATTGGCCACAAATTTTTCCCATGTCTATTTCCATCTCTGTCAAAACCAGATTGTTCTATTGCCACTTCAGCAAAAGATAAAGTTGACTTGCTAACATCTTACTTTTCTTCTGACTTGTGTACAGGCAACCCCCGTATAACACGGTACTTATATAATATGGTTTCGCTCTAACGTGGTTTGAGAATTTCGGAAAATCTCACATACCACAGTATTTTTGAGCTTTTGTGCTGAGAAAACACTTCTAGTATGTTATATGTAATTTTCAACGTTTCCATTCCTTTTTGTGAATCCTTGCTGTTGACTCATCAATCATTATCGCCTTTGTGATATTTTTCCAAAGCACATTTCTGGAGGTCACTACCATAAAACAATAACAATTTGCAGGTCCCGGTTTATTGATCTTTTCTGTTAGTGTAATCAGTTATAAAGGGGTAGTAAACTCAATCTTCTTGCATTTGTGTTTCCCCTTCCATGATAGCCAGGTGGGCAGGAGCAGCAGTGCGTAGCATATGCTTCTTGATTAGACCGGGGTTCGAGCCTGTGACCACCAAATACGGAGGATGCGGAAAGGTCAGGGAATGACCACCGCATATCCCCGGAGCAATATGGCCTTAGTTGCTAATGTTCCTAAAAACCAAATAACAAACAAACCCCTTCCATGAAATATTCAGTTATATAAAAAAAAACCCACTGATGACGAAGCCAAACAGCTTCGAAACGATCGTCTGGGTGGTGGTACCGCTGAAAATAAATAACAGCCTTCTCTACTAGAGAAGCGTTATTTATTTGAAGTAATTCAATAGTAGCTATCTTGTTGTGAAGGCAACCACATTATGAGATACAATTAAAACGATGCCTTCTATGCTACAATTGTAGCTCAAATATATGGGTTAACTATGGTGTATTTACACCGATATTATATAGTTAATTATCAAAACCCATAAGGATTATGCCTAGTGCATTTAATTTTCCAAAATACATTACCACCACACCCTTTTGGCATCTCTCATAATGTGGATATAACTTCGCAACTGAGATGGCTTGTTGTATTACCTGGGTACCTGCCCGCCCACTGATGACGAAGCCAAACAGCTTCGAAACGATCGTCTGGGTGGTGGTACCGCTGAAAATAAATAACAGTAGCCTTCTCTACTAGAGAAGCGTTATTTATTTGAAGTAATTCAATAGTAGCTATCTTGTTAAGGCAACCACATTATGAGATACAATTAAAACGATGCCTTCTACACTACAATCGTAGCTCAAATATATGGGTTAACTATGGTGTATTTACACCGATATTATATAGATAAAAAAAAACAGAAATAAATTTTCGGAAACTCATTGCTTTGTATCTCACTTGTGCGTATCGTGTTTGTTGAAACTCGTGCATGCCATGTTCTTTGTTATTAATTGCTTATAATTTTTACTGTTTTAAATTTTACAACAAAAAAAAGTCAGTGAATTAATTAGTATGTACTTATTACAGTATATATTAATTAATCTATGTACGTAAGCTTAAATTTAATTTTATTTTGTTAACTGGAAAATATTCTTCCGATTTTCACGTATTGTTTACCGTTGTTAATTGGTAAGGTAATAAAGTTAAATTTGTGCTTTATATCTAAGCTGGGGTCCACTGTATTTTGTTCGGAGATCCCTGGTTAGGTTCTATGCTATTGAACTTGCGCTTGTTTGAGACCATAAAATATGTGTGACTTCAAAGTGTGTGCAGATTGTGACAGAGAGCAGAAGGTACACGAAATCTAGATGCTGCAGAAGAGATTGTGCTTAGCAGCGATGAAGAGGAAGAAAATTAAATGAATGTACATTATCTGACATAAGTATCACAGTTTGTAAGGCAAGACTCCTATTATAAAAATAAAGTTAAAATATTAAGTTATTTCTACGATAAAAATTAAGTTTCTGATAGTTATAAAAAAATGGTATATTTTAGTTAGCTTTTGGAACGTAATCCCCTTTTTGTACTGGTTCTTAGTCCTGTATAACACAGTTTCGCATTACACAAGATTTTGTAGGAACCAAACTACCTTGTTATAAGAGGTATTAATGATCTTGATAAAGAATCTACTACCATTTGCAGTACATCCCATTCATTGCCTCCTGTGGTCTTCTCTCAGAAGGGTATCAAAATAATTTTCTAATATAGATAGTCTTGATGCCAAGAGAGTGCCAGGTCTTGGAGGTATTTCCCCTTGTTCTCAAAACCTGGCTTACTCCTGTTCTCTGTTGATTAGCATTAGTAGAGGCATACGATGCAAGAAAGCAAGCTTATGCAGCATCAGCTAAAAAAAAAAAAAAAAAAACCCTCCCACCTCTCCATTCGTTCCAAATGCCTGTTCAGCTCAGCCTTAAATTTATTTAGTGTATGAACTTCCACAGAAAAAGATGGAAGGCTGTTCCACCAATCAACTACCCGCTGGCTAAAGGTAAATTTCTGCACATCTGTTCTACAACTGTCTTTCCTCAATTTGAATCTATGCCCCCTCAAGTTCTTAATCTGAGCAAGAGGAATAATCCCATCAGCATTCAGCTTGCACAACCCATTCAAGGCCTTATACACCTCAATCAGATCAGGTGCCGCAAGTTGCAGAACTTAAGCCTTTCTTGGTAAGAGCACCCCCTTTGTTCAACTCGCCAATCTTGTTGCCCTTCTTTGTACTCGTTCTAGCAACTCTACATCCTTCCTAAAATGAGGCCTCCAGACCTGAACACAGTACTCTAGTTGTGACCTGACCATTGCCTTGTATAACGGAATAATCACCTCCCTGTCCCCGCTTGCAAAATTCCTATATGTCATTGACAAGACTCCATGATATGCCCAGGCTCAGCAAACTACATATTTGACTGCACAATTACCCCCAGGTATTTTTCACTTTCCACTTCCCTCAGTGTAGTACATACCACATAGTTGTGGTACGTACTACACTGAGGTTAAACTTCAGTTGCCACTTCTCAGCCAATTTGCCCAACTTATCTAGATCCAATTGGAGTAGCATACTGGCTTTATCATCGTTAACATCCCAGCCAACCTTTGTATCATCTGCAAACTTGGACATTAAACCTGATATACCTTCATCAATATCATTGATAAATATACAAAACAACAATGAACCCAACACCGAACCCTGGGGAGCTCCACTAATAACATTTGTCCACGAAATGCAGTGTCCATTGATTACCACACTGTCTTCTTCCATCCAACCTCCCTTTATCCATTGTAGCAACTTACCCTTAATGCCATACCTCTCCAATTTGTACAGCAGTCTTCCATGTGCAACAGTATCAAAAGCTTTCCTGAAATCTAAGTATATGATATCAAAATTGTTTTTGGCATTCAGTTCCTTTGTGACCACATCATAGTATTCAATCAAATTGGTCAGACAAGATCTCCCTTAAACAAACCCATGCTGTGTCTTAACTATTACTACAGTCTTGGCTAGATGATCCTGCAATGCTTCTTTAACCAGTGATTCCATTTTTTTACCCGGAACACAAATTAAACTAACAGGTCTATAGTTACTTGTGTCACCTTTTGAACTCCCTTTGTGAATTTGTTATACATTTGCACACCTCTAGTCCATGGTGACCTCCCCTGAGTTCAGGGAAGCTCTCATAATTATAGTTAAGGGTTTGCTTACTTTCTTTGCTGTCTCCTTTAATATAACTGGATAGATCCCATCCATCCCAGGTGCCTTTATGTTTAACTTCAACAATTTCTTCTCCACTTTGCTCTCAGTTATTACAAAATCACTTAGTTCCCTGTTAGAGTTTGAACTTCTGGCACTCCCCCTTTGAATAACCCCTCATGTGTGAATGTAGATGCAGAATACTTATTCAGTTTATCAGCTACCTTAGCATGACCATCTATGTTGTGGTCCAATCTGATTCATCCCTTTCCTTCTAGAGTTTACATAAGTAAAGAACTCTTTGCTGATTTTTCTTTGCATCCCTTGCCAAAGATTTCTCGTAATATGCCTTCGCCCGCCTAAGCTCCTTTGTAACTTGATTCAGATTAGTTTATATCTGCCATAGGCTTCTGCGTGTGCTTTAATGCTAGTGCAATGAAATCCTACTGAATATTGTTTGTTGTTAAGTTCGGTATTTATCAATGATATTGATGGTGTATCAGGCTTAATGTCTAAGTTTACAGACGATACGAAGGTTGGCAGGGTTGTTAATCACAGTAATGATAGTACATTACTGCAACAGGATCTGGAAAAGTTGAGTAGATGGGCTAAGAGGTGGCAACTCAAGTTTAACATTGACAAATGTAAAGTACTGCATATGGGTAGCAGTAACCCCAGAGCAACATATCAACTGGGTGGTACTAGGTAGTGGAGAATGAAAAGGACCTGGAGGTAATTGTGCAGACAGATATGAAGTTTTCTGAGCAGTGCAAAAAGGCTGCAAGAGTAGCTCATGGTGCCTTGTCAATGATATACAGAAATTCTGCTAGCAGGGATAAGGGGGTGATTGTCCCCTTGTATAAGGCAATGGTCAGGCCACACCTTGAGTACTGTATACAGGTCTGGACGCCTCATTTTAGGAAAGATGTAGAGCTGCTGAAACAAGTACAGAGAAGGGCAATGAGATTGGTGAGAAGAACAAAGAGTTGGTGTTACCAAGAAAGGCTTAAGTTCTGCAACTTGCAGCTTCTGGAGACTAGGCACCTGCGAGATGATCTAACTAAAGTGTACAAAGGCTTGAATGGATTGACCAAGCTCAATGCTAATGGAATTCTTCCTCTTGCTCAGATTACTCACCTGAGGGGGCATAAATTCAAATTGAGGAAAGACAATTGTAGAATAGATGTGCATAAATTCACCTGTAGCCAGCTGGTGGTTGATAGTTGGAACAAACTTCCATCTGTTGTAGTGGAAGTCAACAACTTAAATAAGTTTCAAGGCAGAACTAGACAAACATTTGGAGTGAATGGATAGGTGAAATGGGAAAGATGTTTTTTTTTTTTTTTTGGCTGATGCTATATAAGCTTGCTTTCTTGCATCATATGCCCCTACTAATGCTAATGCGTCACCTGATACTTTACATGCATCCCATACATCTTAAGGTCGTAGAAAATGAAAAAGACCTAGGAGTAATTGTGCAGTCAGATATGAAGTTTTCTGGGCAATGCAGACAGGCTGCCAGAGCAGGTCATGGGGTTTTGTCAATGATATATAGGAATTTTGCTAGCAGCGAGAAGGAGGTGATTGTCCCTCTGTATAAGGCAATGGTCAGGCCACACCTTGAGTACTGCGTACAGGTCTGGAGGCCTCATTTTAGGAAGGATGTACATTTACTTGAGCGTGTACAGAGAAGAGCAACATGATTGGTGAGGGGAATGAAGGGATCCTCTTACCAAGAGAGGCTTAAGTTCTACAAATTGCAGTGGCTGGAGACTAGGCACCTGCGCGGTGATCTGATTGAGGTATATAAGGCCTTGAATGGGTTGAGCACGCTGAATTCTGATGGGATCCTTCCACTTGTTCAGATTATGAACCTAAGGGGGCATAAATTCAAATTAAGAAAAGACAGATGTAGAATAGATGTGCAGAAATTTGCCTTTAGCCAGCGGGTGGTTAATTGCTGGAAAAAACTTCCACCTGTCGTGGAAGTTGATAGGTTGAATAAATTTAAGGAGGAACTGGACAGGCATTTGGAGGGAATGGTGTGTTTTTTTTTTTTTTTTTTTGGCTGATGCTGCATAAGCTCATACACTTGCTTTCTTGCATCACTTGCCACTACTACTACTACATTTTTCTTCTCTGCCACAAGCCTCATTAGTTTATCTGACTTTCATTTAGGCCTAAACCTTGAACAATATTTCTTAGTTGGAATGAAAAGCCTAGTAGCCTCCAAAATTAAGTCCCTGAAGGCTTCTCATTTAGAATTCAAAGTTGGTAACATCATCAGTTGATCCCACTGTACAGAATATAAAAACAGTCTGAGACCCCTGTAGTCACCTTTAGGAAAGCAAAACCCTTCCCTTTAGCCTTGATGGTAGTTACATCTCTAAGTAATTCTCACATTACATTGTGATTACTGTCCGCCAGTGGTTCCTTTATCCGAAAATTCTTAATGCATGAATGATCACTGCTGATAATCAGATCAAGAGTATTACTCCCTCTGGTTGCCTCTCGAATATGTTGCTGTAGAAAACAGTCATCCAATAAATCCACAAAAGTCTTGCTAGTGTGTGAGCGACCAACTCAAGTTCCAGTCAATATCTGGAAAGTTAAAATCCTCCATTATAAGACATTCTGATTTACTGGCCCACTATTTCTCTGCACAACTGCTGCTCATTATACTCATCAGATTCATTAGGCCTATGACACACTCCTCTCAATTTTCCTTTCCCAGTGCTTATGTCCCACGAGACAGACTCAACATTGCATTGCCCACCAACATCAATTAGATGCACTTCCTTAGATTTTGTCTTTCTTAACTAACAGTGTAACCTCTCCTTCCTTCCTTTCCTGTTTATCCTTTCTGTACACATTGTACTCCCAAAATTCCAATTTTGCACTGCTTATGTTTGTGTGACACCACTTCTCTGATATCCCAACAATATCTGCCTGTGATGTCTTGAGTAGCACTTCAAGCTCATGAAATTTATTAACTATACTCCTACCATTGGTTTTCATGAAAGTATACATGCACCTGTTTCTTCTGTTAGTTACCCTAACTCAGCCCATGTATTTATTTGTTCTATTTATTTGTTCCGTTACGACTCCCAGCAGTCCTAGAAATCTCCATTGCTTGCTTTCTATGCTTGTGCTCATTCTAATAGCAGTGCAAGAATCACTTTTGCCTCTGCCTGCGGCCACTGTTAACCTTTTAGTCTGTGTATCCCCGAAGTTAGCAGTTTTCCGACCCACCTAACACTGCGCCGATAGAATTAGCAAATATTCTTGCACCCTTTCTATTTTTAAGTGTACCTCATACCTGTAGAAGCACTCTCCCATCAACAAGCACAGACCAGGCTGAAAAAAATTCTACCCCTTGAGCCTTGCACAGTTTCTCCAGGGCTGAATTGATCGACAAGACTCTCATCATATACTCCCTCCTATCGTGTCTGGGCAGAATTGCAGACACTTTCACATTCAACCCTAACTCAAGACTTTTTTTCAACACTGACCTCTACTTGTTGAGTAAATCTGCAGATCTCTTACTCTTAATGTCATTAGTTGTCAGTATAAGTGTATAAAGCCTTGAATGGTTTGAGCATGCTCAATGCTGATGGGATTTTTCCTCTTCCTCAGAATAATCACCTGAGCAGGCATAAATTCAAATTGAGGAAAGAGGCAGGGGCAAAGGTTGATGACGTTGTAGAGCGGATATCATCTTTTAAGGACACAAAAGGTGATATAGTTGTACACGCTGGCACTAATGATATTAAGAGTAGGAGACCGGCGGAATTACTTAGCAAGTACAGGTCACTGTTGAAAAAAAGCCGTGAATTAGGGTTGAATTTGAAAGTGTCTGCAATTCTGCCCAGACATGATAAGAGGGAGTATATAATGAGAGCCTTGTCGATCAATTTGGCCCTGGAGGGATTGTGCAAGGCTCAAGGGGTAGAATTTTTTTCAGTCTGGTCTGTACTTGTTAACAGGAGAGACTGCTTCTACAGGGATGGGATACATTTAAATAGAAAGGGTGCAAGAATTTTTGCTGATGCTGTCGAGGCAGTGTTAGGTGGATCGGAAAACTGCTAGTTGGGGGGATACAAGGACTAATAGATTAACAGTAGCCACTGGCAGAGGTGGAAGTGATTCTTGTACTGCTTCTATTGAAACAAGCAGAAGCCTGAAAAACAAGATGCAGGATATTTCAGAGACTGCTGGGAGTCATTGTGATACAAGTAAACACATGGGTTGTGTTAGGGTAGCTAAGAATAGAAACAGGTGCATGCATACTTGCGTGTACACCAATGCTAAGAGTTTGGTAAATAAATTTGATGAATTTGAGGTATTGCTTAAAACATCAAAGGCAGATATTGTTGGGATATCAGAGACGTGGTGTCACACAGATATAAGGAATGTGTAACTGGAATTTGGGGAATACAATGTGTATAGAAAGGATAGACAGAACAGGAGGGGAGGAGGGGTTATGCTATTAGTTAAGAAAAACATAAAATCCAAGGAAGTGAAGCCAGTCGACATCGATGGACAGGGCAGTGTCGAGTCAGTTTGGTGTGACATAAGCATAGGGAAACCAAAATTGAGAGTAGGAGTGTGCTATAGGCCTAATGACTCCCATGAGTATAATAAGATATTGTACAGGGAAATGGAGTGGACCAGTAAATCAGAGAGTCTTATAATGGGGGATTTTAATTTCCCAGATATTGACTGGAATTTGTGGGTTGGTCACTCACACACTAGCCAGGCTTTTGTGGATTTATTGGATGATTGTTTTCTACATCAGCATGTTCGTGAGGCAACAAGAGGGAGCAATACTCTTGATCTGATTATCAGTAGTGATTCTTCATGCATTAAGAATCTGCAATAAATGAACCACTAGGTTGCAGTGATCACAGTATGTTGAAGTGGGATTTACTCAAGGAGGTAACTACCATCAGAGGTAAAGGGAAGGGTTTTTGTTTTCGTAAAGGTGACTATGATGGTCTGAGACGGTATTTAAATTCTATACAGTGGGACCAACTGATGCTGTTACCAACAGCAAACTCAAAATGGGAAGCATTCAAGGAACTAATCTTGGAAGCTACCAGGCTTTACATACCAACTAAGAAATATTGTTCAAGGTTTAGGCCTAAATGGTTGTCAGATGAACTAATGAGACATGTGGCAGAGAAGAAAAATGCATGGGATACATACAAATTAATGGGCGACATGGAAGCCTATGATAGATATAAGTTGGTCTGTAACCAAGTCACAAAGGAGATTAGGCAGGCAAAGGCAGACTACGAAAAATCTTTGGCAAAGGATGCAAAGAAAAACAGAAAAGAGTTCTTTACCTATTTAAACTCAAGAAGGAAAGGGATGAATCAGATTGGTCCACTGGATATTGATGGTTCAACAGTTGAGGATCCTGCTCAGGTGGCTAACAATCTAAACGAGTATTTTGCATGTACATTGACGCATGAGGAGTTATTCAGGAAGGAGAATGACGTAGGTGAAGTAAACATTGGCAGTGAGCTAGATGATTTTGTAATAACTGAGAGGAAAGTGGAGGAGAGATTGTTGAGGATAAACATAAAAAAGTCACCTGGGGTGGATGGGATCTATCCAGTTATATTAAAGGAGGCAGCAAAGGAAGTAAGCAAACCCCTAGCCATAATTATGAGAGCTTCGTTGGACTCAGGGGTGGTACCCATAGACTGGAGATGTGCAAATGTAACCCCAATTCACAAAGGAGGATCAAAGGCTAACACAAGTAATTATAGACCTGTTAGTTTAACTTCTGTTTCAGGAAAATTAATGGAGGCACTGGTTAAAGAAGCACAGCAGGATCATCTAGACAAGAATTCAGTTATAGGTCAGACGCAGCATGGTTTTGTTAAGGGTAGGTCTTGCCTGACCAATTTGATTGGATACTATGATGTAGTCACAAAAGAACTGGATGCAGGGAATAACTTTGATATTATATATTTGGATCTTAGAAAGGCTTTTGATACTGTTGCACATGGAAGACTGCTGCACAAATTGGAGCAGTGTGGCATTGGAGGCAAATTGCTGCTATGGATAAGGGGATGGTTGAGTGGCAGAAGACAGAGAGTGGTAATCAATGGACACTGCTCAACGTGGACTAATGTTATTAGTGGAGTTCCTCAGGGTTCAGTGTTGGGTCCGTTGTTGTTTTCGGTGTTTATGAATGATATTGATGATGGTATATCAAGTTTAATGTCCAAGTTTGCAGATGATACAAAGGTTGGCAGGGTTGTTAAGGACACTACTGACGCTCTGCTGCTGCAACAGGATTTGGAAAGGCTGAGCAGATGGGCTGAGAGGTGGCAAATGAAGTTTAACATTGACAAATGTAAAGTGCTTCATATGGGAAACAGTAACCCCCAGAGCAACGTATCAATTCTGCGGTACTACACTGACAGTGGTGGAGAATGAAAAGGACCTGGGGTTAATTGTGCAGGCAGATATGAAGTTCTCTGAGCAGTGTAGACGAGCTGCAAGAGTAGCTCATGGTGTCTTGTCAATGATATACAGGAATTTTTCTAGCAGGGATAAGGAGGTGATTATTCCCTTGTATAAGGCAATGATTAGGCCACATCTTGAGTACTGTATACAGGTCTGGAGGCCTCATTTCAAGAAGGATGTAGAGCTGCTGGAACGGGTACAGAGAAACGGCAACAAGATTAGTGAATGGAACAAAGGGTTGCTCTTACGAAGAAAGGCTTAAGTTTTGCAAATTACAGAGTCTGGAGACTAGGCACCGGCGAGGTGATCTGATAGAGGTGTATAAGGCTTTGAATGGTTTGAGCATGCTCAATGCCAATGGGATTCTTCCTCTTGCTCAGAATAATCACCTCAGAGGGCATAAATTCAAATTGTGGAAGGACGGATCTCGGATAGATGTGCGGAAATTTGCCTTTGGCCAGCTTGTGGTTGGTAGGTGGAACCGACTTCCATTCCTTTTTGTGGAAGTTGATAGCCTAAATAAATTTCAGGCTCAGCTGGACAGGTATTTCAAACATACGGAGGGGTGAAATGGGAGTTTTTTTTTTTTTTTTTTGGCTGATGCTGCATAAGCTTGCTTTCTTGCATCATATGTCTCTACTAATGCTAGTTGCAACATTGTACAACAATATCTACTTTTGCCACTGGCAGACATAATTAGCATTAGTACAGGCATAGGATGCAAGAAAGCAAGCTTATGCAGCATCAGCCAAAAAAAAAAAAAAAAAACTTCCACTTCACCCCTCCATTCATTCGAAATACCTGTGCAGCTGGGCCTTAAATTTATTTAGGCTATCAACTTCCCCAACAAGGCATGGAAGTCTGTACCACCAACCAACTACCCGCTGGCTAAAGGCAAATTTCCGCACATCTATCCTACATCTCTTTCTTCAATTTGAATTTATGCCCTCTCAGGTGATTATTCTGAGCAAGAGAAAGAATCCCATCAGCATTGAGCATGCTAAAACCATTCAAGGCTTTATACACCTCTATCAGATTGAACTAATGATTTGTTCGATCAGGTGAACTAATGAACAGATTCATTAGTTCACCTGAGCTACTCTTGCAGCCCGTCTGCACTGTTCAGAAAACTTCATATCTGCCTGCACAATTACCCCCAGGTCCTTTTTATTCTCTACCACTGGCAGTGTAGTATCACAGAGTTGATACGTTGCTCTGGGGTTGCTGTTTCCTACATGTATTACTTTACATTTTTCAATGTTAAACTTCATTTGCCACCTCTCAGCCCATCTGCTCAGCCTTTCCAAATCCTGTTGCAGCAGCATAGCATCAGTATTGTCCTTAACAACCCTGCCAACCTTTGTATCGTCTGCAAACTTGGACATTAAGCTTGATATACCATCATCAATATTATTTATAAATACAGAAAACAATAATGGATCCAACACTGAACCCTGGGGAACTCCACTAATAACATTAGTCCATGATAAGCAGTGTCTATTGATTTCCACTGTCTTCTCCCCCTCAACCACCTCTTTATCCATAGCAGCAATTTGCCTCCAATGCCACACTGCTCCAATTTGTGCACAGTCTTCCATGTGCAACAGTATCAAAAGCCTTTCTAAGATCCAAGTATATAATATCAAAGTTATTCCCTGCATCCAGCTCTTTTGTGACTGCATAATAGTATCCAATCAAATTGGTCAGGCAAGACTTTCCCTTAACAAAACCATGCTGTTTTCGAGCTATAACTGAAGTCTTGTCTAGATGATCCTGCAGTGCTTCTTTAACCAGTGCCTCCATTAATTTTCCTGGAACAGAAGTTAAACTCACAGGTCTATAATTACTTGTGTCAGACTTTGATCCTCCTTTGGGAATTGGGGTCACATTTGCACAACTGCAGTGTATGGGTACCTCCCCTGAGTCCAAGGAAGCTCTCATAATTATGGCTAATGGTTTGCTTACTTCCTTTGGTACCTCCTTTAATATAACTGGATAGATCCCATCCACCCCAGGTGCCTTTCTTGTGTTTATCTTCAACAATTTCTCCTCCACTTAACTCTCAGTTATTACAAGATTATCTAGCTTACTGTCAGAGTTGAATACACCCCTGGCATTCCCCTTGCCGAGTAACTCCTTATGTGCGAATGTCGATAGAGTATTCATTTAGTTTGTTAGCTACCTGAGCAGGATCATTAACAGTTGAACCATCAATATCCAGTGGACCAATCTGATTCAACTCTTTCCTTCTAGAGTTTACATAGGTAAAGAACTCTTTGCTGTTTTTCTTTGCATCCTTTGCCAAAGATTTCTCATCTGCCTTTGCCTGCCTAACCTCCTTTGTGACTTGGTTACAGAGCAGCTTATATCTATCATAGGCTTCTGTGTCACATGTTAATTTATATTTATCCCATGCATTTTTCTTCTCTGCCATGTGTCTCATTAGTTCATCTAACATCCATTTAGGCCTAAACCTTGAACAATATTTCCCTGTCCTGTTCCTTCTTACATAGTATATTCCCCATCTCCCTGACAGTAGTCACCAACAATAACTAGTTCCTTTGGTACTAGCAAATTCTGCCTTGGAGATTGTCTCTGTGTTGCCTGATGCACAGGCGTGAACTCTGCCATTGAACTGGGCAGCTGAGAGCTTGATGGGCCTCTCATTAACTTCTTCAAGGGCATTTATCCTACTACTCAAGCTCTCATAATGCCCATCAGAACGTTGAATTGCCGGCTAATTTCTTGACACTAGACACCTAGCACACACAATGGCATCCTCCTTGGCTAGTTCATGTCCTGTTTTAGAAAGGTAAACATTTCATATTTTGCATATTTTTTTGAAACTGTGATACATTGGAGAATTGCCCCTTTGTGTCTTTCTCGTTTCACAACTCTAGTCTGGCTCATGATTGCCATTTAAATATATTTTTAATTAACAATGAAATTTAATAAGATTAATAATATTTTAGATTAATTGATAATACTATACTAAGCTAACAGATTCCTAATTCCTCTGTATTACGCTATCTAGTTTTACTTTATACTTTTGCTATCAGTTTGAGATATATATACGTTAAGCTATTTCTTATCAACTACAATATGGTGGCTAGTTCAACAATATTGGCGCCAACACAGGGATTTGCAACTTCCAAAAATCACTAGTTAAATTCAAAATAAGAAGCTAGCAAACACTACTAAACCTACTCTGTAAAACACAATGTAGTATATTACTTAACAAAGAATACAGTAAAAATTAAAAATACTTATCCCTTTACAGCAGTCAAAAACCCACCAACTCTTCTCTTCCATGACTAGAGCACCCTCTCTGTTTGTTTTTCACTTGTTTTCATTTTCTAATTCCACAGGCATTTTCCCTTCTGCTTGGAAATATGCTCATATTCAGCCAGTTCCTTAAATGGGTGACAAATCCCGCCCATTCAATATCATCCCATTGCACTTGCTTATACTCGTTTCTAAAATAACGAAGAACCCTATTAATTGCTATAAACTATCTAACTATCTTCTATCTGATCAATGATTGCTGGTATGGATTCCAACAGTGTCAATCCACTGGTGATAAACTGGTTTATGTTACACATTTGTGAACAGATTCATTGGAATAGTTTTGTGAAACACAAGCAGTTGCTCTTGACATTTCAATAGTTTTTGATTGTGTTTGTCATAAAGATCTTCTAAATAATCTTCCATCTTATGGTTTGCCAACAGTGTTTTGTAATTGGTTATCCAGTTTTCTCTCATTGCTCACTGTAGGCGATGGTATATGACTCTCTGTCTAACTTCCCCACTGATGCAGTTTTTCCCCAAGGTTCAGTTCTTTCTCCACTCTTTTCCTTTTGTATATTATTGACCTTCTTCCGTTGGCCAGAAATTCTGTAATGCATGGCAAGAGGCGAGCACAGTGTATTCAGTAAGTACAAAGATTGTGAAATGGCAGGGAGAAAAGACAGATGAATTAGGATTGTCTATTGCACAGGCTCTCTGGCAGCTGCAGATGAACAGTGATCTGAAGGTATGGAGAATTACACATAACTAGTGCAAAAAATATTGATGTACATGGCAAGAAGGCCATTATCATCTTTGTTTCAGTTCCACGGCTGCAGTTATACCATAAAATCCAAACAAGGTTGATCATCAGAGAACTTGAAAAGAAATTCAGTAGGAAACATGGTTTTTATTGCTAAGCAAACTATGCTAAGAAAGCCAACCCGAAAGATAAAAATTAAAAAGAAACAAAAGAGACCAAAAAGCCGAACAGTGACATCCATGCATGAATCTTAGAAGATCTAGTATACCCAGCAGAAATTGTAGGGAAAAGAATACGTATAAGATCAGGCGAGTCACGCATAACAAAAGTTCATCTTGATAAGAACCAGCTGACTAATATTGAAAATAAAATTGACATTTTTGCAACTGTGTACAAGACACAAAAACTGTCTATAGTTTTGCTAATGATAGCACAAGCACATCAGAAATATTTCTCCCTCTGCATCTAAACAAACTGGGTTTTCTCTTTCATTCTCTCAATTTACCTTTCTTCCAAACAGCTGTTCACTCTGTACAAATCACAAGTACACTATACCATGAAATGTTGTTCCCACATCTGGGGCAATGCTCACAAAACGTCTCTCAGGCTTCTATATTCTGTTCAGAAGAGGGCAGTTAGGTTAATTAATGACTCATATCTCTCTCTCTCTCTCTCTCTCTCTCTCTCTCTCTTAGACATTCTGTTTCTGCTGCATGCATTTTCTACAGAAATCCCATGTGCACTTTTCTTCTGAATTGGCTTCTATAATTCAAATTTTCTCTTCCAAGCCTGTCCAGACCAGTGTTGCCATTTTAGCGGTTTTCCCGCTAGATTTAGCGGAATTGCTTCAGGTTTAGCGGATAAAAATATGAAATAGCGGATAGCGGATTTTTTAGCGGGAGGAGTGTAAATGTTTAGCATTTTATGTAATTTGGCAATGTAACATTTAAATTAAGAAATATTCATTTAAGAAATCTTAAATTAATTGTTCAATTGATTATTTAATTAATAATAAAAATAATTCATAATTGAAATAGTAGGGATATCATATTTCATAGTTTTTTTTTTTATAAATCGAAGAATCGGTTTTATATTATTCTGGATTTCCCTGAGGAGAACCCCAACAATTTTACATAGTTACGCTCGCGGTCAAACGACCTGATCATTGGGTCATAGCTTTAAATTGTTGGATCAAATCTAAAAATGTGGAAAAAATTCTAATGACGCCTTTTTTTGAAACTGCGAAGGAATGGCATTGGATAATTTTTCTTCGTCGTATTTGTTTGGCTTCAAAGAAATGCGATCCGAATTACCGACATCTCTTTCAACGTTTCTAATAACCACAGAGCAATAAGTAATAAGAGTAATAAGTAATAATTATTTCTAATAACCACAGTGTAATAATATCTTAGTATAGTCAGTCCTCGTATAGTACGATAGTTGTATTCCTAGAAATCCTCGTGCAATATAAACAACAGGCCCTATGGGAAAAATTGGGTTAGGTGCCGACCACCCAAGATTGAACACACATTTGTAACCAAAACATTACCAAACACAATAAATAATCGTAATAAAATACTTACGTATTTTATTACGATTATTACGTATTTTTTTATTACGTAAAGGTCGTAATAAAATATTGCTAATGCTTTTGCTTCTATCGTAAGCAAACTTGTTTTTTGTTTGATTTTCTATCCAAACAGATGACAGCCGTTCCATCTCTTCCAATTCTTTGTCTTAATCTAATGGATTTTAATTACACTTAGTTGTTCCTGCTATCAAAGTTGTTTTTATTTTCTCCGCATTCTTTGTAATTCTCGGCGTTGCCTCTCATTTAGGTCTGTAGCACGTGCAATATCACATGGTCTTTCATTTCGCTCAAAGCGTTTCACGATTTCATATTTTTTTCTCTATCGATAGAGGCGAACTGGCCATAAGCCTTACCTTACGGGATGGCGGACAAAAACAAAACGAAATATACCCAAAATTTTCGGAAGGAATGGTTAGCTTTTCCACAATTCAAAGGCTGGTTAGTAGAGATTCCAGGACATCCAACTCGAGCAAGAAGTAAATATTGCAAGTCTGATTTTACTGCTAAAATTTCGGACATTAAAAGTCATTTAAAAACTTTCAAACCTATTAAGTCAGCAGAACCATTTTCACCTAATAGATCAGGCAACCAATCTAACTTAAATTTTCCCACCAAGAATTTACAAACAGCGGAAGCTGAAGCAAAGTTAAGTTTGTTTGTTTGTGCTCACTCGTCAATACTGGCAATAGACCACCTTGGTGAATTATGTAAGAATGCATTCCAAGATCAAACAGCCAAAACTTTAAAAATTCATCGAACAAAATGCAGCGGCATTATAAAATATATCCTACACCCCCGCTTTCAGAAAGATTTATTGAAGTCAGTGCTCAATGGCTTTTCAAACTATAGTTTGTTACTAGATGAATCAAACGATATTAGTGTAACAAAACTATTAGGTATTGCAATTGTGTATTATGATGAGCAATTCGATAAAAGAGTTTCTACATTCTTAGCTCTTGTAGAATTAGATAAGTGTAACGCTGAAAATATTTCAAATTCAATTAAAATAACGCTGGGAAATTTTAAACTTCCTTTAAATAATCTTGTGGCATTGGGACAGATAATGCTAGCGTTATGATTGGAGTTAATAACAGCGTTTATACACATTTGAAGTCCGATGTACCGAACTTGATATTAATTAAATGCGTATGTCATTCTTTGCAATTAGCAGTATCTCATGCAACCCGCGAAACATTCCCTAGAAGTCTAGAATTCATGATAGCTGAAACTTATAATTGGTTTAGTAAATCCACCAGCCGACAAAATCAATTCAAATATTTATACAGTGCCATAAACGATGGTGCAGATCCGAAAAAGATAGTTCATTCGTGTCAAACAAGGTGGTTATCCATTGAAGTTGCTATAACAAGAATTTTAGAACAGTATATTGAATTAAAAGCCCATTTTGAAATAACTCGTTTGACTGACAAATGTTATACTGCAGAACTTCTTTATTCAATGTTTAAAGATTAAAGTAATTTAGCGTATCTTTTATTTTTGAAACCTGTCTTATCTGAAGTACAAAGAGTAAACAAATCTTTTGAATCAAATACTGCCGATCCTACATTATTACTACATGATTTAAACACGCTATTGTCGATGATTGCCAATAAAATGTTTTTACCAAATACACATATTGAAAGGATAATAATAATTATTTAGACCCTAATCCATACCAATTTGAAAGAAAAATAAATGAATTAATAATGAATAAACTTATCACAACAACAGATGAAATGGCAATAAGAGAGAGATGCCGTAATTTCTTGATTGGTTTGTATCAACAATTAAAACAACGCCTTCTAGACAACATAAAAGAATTAGAAAAAATATCATTAATCTCAGTTAACAATATATTAAAGAAAAATTTTCTGTTAAATTTATTACAAAAACTTAAAATTGTCTGAAGTAGAAATTGAAAAAATTGAGAAACAGTATATAAACATTACTCTCATTAAATGGGAAAACTTCAACAATACAATGAAGTTTTGGTTAGAAGTTTCGAAATATCGATATGCAAGCGGTGAAAATCCATTTAAAGAAATTAGCGAATTTGCATTGGGTATTTTAATTTTGCCATTATCCAATGCAGATGTGGAAAGAATATTCAGCAACTTAAATCTAGTAAAAAACAAAACACGCAACAGAATGAGTGTTGGCACGGTTAATGCAATCTTATCAGTACGATACGGGCTCAAATGAGTTGAAAAGTGTTGTAAAAATTATGTTTTACCTGAAGAAGGTAAAAGATGAGGCGGTATTGAATTTCGAAATTAATTTAGATTTTTAGATATTGATTTTATATTAAAAAGAGAAAAATAAATAACTATTTATATGTACTATTTGTTTGTTTGTTTTTATTCACTACAAAGTACAAACAAATGAAAATTTAAAAAAATTGGCGGGTCAAGTGCTAAAAATAGCGGATTTTGAGTATGCGGCTAGCGGGAAATATTATTAAGAGTTGGCAACACTGGTCCAGACACATGTTGCCACAGTCAGCATCCTTTTATTGTCCAAATACAAATTCACGGAAGCAGTGATTCTTCTTCCTCATTTATTCCTTCGACTTCTGTTTTCTGGAACAACCTCCATTCATACATATTTCTCGAAAATTACAAAATACAGAAATTCAAGTCTAATATCAACAAGTATCTTCTTTCATATTTTCATGCTTGGGGTTTTCATTAAAAAAAAACCAATTAAGTCAAGTAATGTAGATGTCTGTCTTTGGTTAAGAAAGAAACTCCCTATCATTGTAGGCCATTTCTGAGGATGAGTTGTGTACCTCAAATTGATTTAAATAAAAATATATATGTATTCATTCACCCTTCATTCTTTATAACCACTTTCATATTATGAAAGAGTTCATAAAGAATGAAGCATATGAATATATTCTCTTTTTGTTAGGCATTTAGTGGAAAATGGTTTAGATATATTAAGGAAGTGAATGCTAATAATTTGTGACTGAGACAGATAAAACTGGTCTAGCCATAGAGAAAGACCATCTTTGACTGTTTAATTTTGCAATAAGAAATGTACATTTTACATCATTTTTGAAATGTTCATTTTGTGAACAAAAAAATGTATGAAGTAAACCTCTATTCAGTTTTAAGTTTTGGAATTAAGAAATGTTAATGATTTAAAGTCACAAAGTACATTAGGCAAACAAAGGCAGATTATGAGAAATCTTTGGCAAAGGATACAAAGAAAAACTGTAAAGACTTATGTAAACTGTAGAAGGAAGGGGATGAATCAGAATGGTCCGAGACATCGATGGTTCAACTGTTGATGAACATGCTGAGGTAGCTGACAAACTGAATGAGTATTTTGCATCTAAATTCACACATGAGGAAGTAGTAGTGGCACGTGATGCAAGAAAGCAAGTGTATGAGCTTATGCAGCATCAGCCAAAAAAAAAAAAAAAAAAAATCGCACCATTCCTTCCAAATGCCTGTCCACTTCCTCCTTAAATTTATTTAATCTATCAACTTCCACAACTACAGATGGAAGTTTGTTCCAGCAATTAACCACCTGCTGGCTAAAGGCAAATTTCTGCACATCTATTCTACATCTGTTTTTTTCTTAATTTGAATTTATGCCCCCTTAAGTTCGTAATCTGAACAAGTGGAAGGATCCCATCAGAATTCAACGTGCTCAATCCATTCAAGGCCATATACACCTCAATCAGATCACAGCGCAGGTGCCTAGTCTTCAGCCACTGCAATTTGCAAAACTTAAGCCTCTCTTGGTAAGAGGATCCCTTCATTCCCCTCACCAATCTTGTTGCCCTTCTCTGTACATGCTCAAGCAAATGTACATCCTTCCTAAAATGAGGCCTCCAGACCTGTACTCAAGGTGTGGCCTGACCATTATACAGAGGGACAATCACCTCCTTTTCCTTGCTAGCAAAATTCCTATATATCATTGACAAAACCGCATTACCTTCCCTGGCAGCCTGTCTGCATTGCTCAGAAAACTTCATATCTGACTGCACATTTACTATCAGGTCTTTTTCATTTTCTACCACCTTAAGTGTAGTACCACACAGTTGGTACGTTTCTCTAGGGTTACTTCTACCCATATGCAGTACTTTGCATTTGTCAAGGTTAAACTTCAGTTGCCACTTCTTAGCCCATCTGCCCAAATTATCTAGATCCTGTTGCAGTAGCACACTGCCATTACTGTCATTAACAACCCTGCTAACCTTTGTATCATCTGCAAACTTCGACACTAAGCCTGATATACCTTCATCAATATCATTCATAAATATACAGGGAGGTGGAGAACAGAAGCTTATCAAACTCTGGCAGGGAGCTAAATGATTTTGTAATAAGAGAGAACAAAGTGGAGGAGAAATTGTTGAAATTGCACATAAGAAAGGCACCTAGGGTGGACGGGATCTATCTAGTTATATTAAAGGAAGCAGCAAAGGAAGTAATCAAACCATTAGCTATAATTATGAGAGCTTCCTTGGAGTCAGGGGAGTTCCCCATTGACTGGAGATGTGCAAATGTGACCCCAATTTACAAAGCATTAGCATTAGCATTAGCATTAGTAGAGGCATTTGATGCAAGAAAGCAAGCTTATGCAGCATCAGCCAAAAAAAAAAAAAAAAACCCACTTCCACTTCACCCCTCTGTTCGTTCAAAATACCTGTCCAGCTGAGCCTTAAACTTATTTAGGCTATCAACCTCCACCACAAGGGATGGAAGTCTGTTCCACCAACCAACCACCCGCTGGCTAAAGGCAAATTTCCGCACGTCTATCCTACATCTGTCTTTCCTCAATTTGAATTTATGCCCTCTCAGGTGATTTTTCTGAGCTAGAGGAAGAATCCCATCAGCATTGAGCATGCTTAAACCATTCAAGGCTTTATACACCTCTATCAGATCACCTCGCTGGTGCCTAGTCTCCAGACACTGTAATTTGCAAAACTTAAGCCTTTCTTCGTAAGAGCACCTCTTTGTTCCATTCACTAATCTTGTTGCCCTTCTCTGTACTCGTTCCAGCAGCTCTACATCCTTCTTGAAATGAGGCCTCCAGACCTGTATACAGTACTCTAGGTGTGGCCTGACCATCGCCTTATACAATGGAATAATCACCTCCTTATCCCTGCTGGAAAAATTCCTGTATATCATTGACAATACTCCATGAGCTACTCTTGCAGCCCTTCTGCACTGCTCAGAGAACTTCATATCTGCCTGCACAACCACCCCCAAGTCCCTTTCATTCTCTACCACTGTCAGTGTAGTACCACAGAGTTGATACGTTGCTCTGGGGTTGCTGTTTCCCATGTGTAGTACTTTACATTTATCAATGTTAAACTTCATTTGCCACCTCTCAGCCGATCTGCTCAACCTTTCCAGATCCTGTTGCAGCAGCATAGTGTCAGTAGTGTCCTTGACAACCCTGCCAACCTTTGTATCGTCTGCAAACTTGGACATTAAGCCCGATATACCATCATCAATATCATTTATAAATACAGAAAACAATAATGGACCCAACACTGAGCCCTGAGGGACTCCACTAATAACATCAGTCCACGATGAGCAGTGTCCATTGATTACCACTCTCTGTCTTCTCCCCCTCAACCACCCCTTTATCCATAGCAGCAATTTGCCTCCAATGTCACACTGCTCCAATTTGTGTAGCAGTCTTCCATGTGCAACAGTATCAAAAGCCTTTCTAAGATCCAAGTATATAATATCAAAGTTATTCCCTGCATCCAGTTCTTTTGTGACTGCATCATAGCATCATAGTATCCAATCAAGTTGGTCAGGCAAGACTTCCCCTTAACAAAACTATGCTGTGTCTGAGCTATAACTGAAGTCTTGTCTAAATGATCCTGCAGTGCTTCTTTAACCAGTGCCTCCATTAATTTTCCTGGAACAGAAGTTAAGCTCACAGGTCTATAATTACTTGTGTCAGCCTTTGATCCTCCTTTGTGAATTGGGGTCACATTTGCACATTTCCAGTCTATGGGTACCTCCCCTGAGTCCAAGGAAGCTCTCATAATTATGGCTAAGGGTTTGCTTACTTCCTTTGCTGCCTCCTTTAATATAACTGGATAGATCCCATCCACCCCGGGTGCCTTTCTTGTGTTTATCTTCAACAGTTTCTCCTCCACTTTACTCCCAGTTATTTCAAGATTCTGTAGCTTACTGCTAGAGTTGAATACACCTCTGGCATTCCCCTCGCTGAATAACTCCTCATGTGTGAATGTTGATGCAAAATATTCATTTAGTTTGTTAGCTACCTGAGCAGGATCATCAACACTTGACCCATCAATATCAAGTGGACCAATCTGATTCACCCCCTTCCTTCTAGAGTTTACATAAGTAAAGAACTCTTTGCTGTTTTTCTTTGCATCCCTTGCCAAGGATTTCTCGTAATCTGCCTTCGCCTGCCTAACCTCCTTTGTAACTTGGTTGCATATCAACTTGTATCTATCATAGGCTTCTGTGTCATGTGTTAATTTGTATGTATCCCATGCATTTTTCTTCTCTGCCATATGCCTCATTAGTTCATCCGACATCTATTTTGGCCTAAACCTTGAACAATATTTCTTAGTTGGTATGTAAAGCCTAGTAGCTTCCAAGATAAGTTCTTTGAATGCTTCCCATTTTGAATTTGCTGTTGGTAACATCATCAGTTGGTCCCACTGTATAGAATTTAAATACTGTCTCAGTCCATCATAGTCGCCTTTACGGAAGCAATAACCCTTCCCTTTACCCCTAATGGTACTTACCTCTTTGAGTAAATCCCACTTCCGCACACTGTGATCACTGCCACCTAGTGGTTCATTTATCTGCAGATTCTTAATGCATGAAGAATCACTGCTGATAATCAAATCAAGAGTATTACTCCCTCTAGTTGCCTCCCGAACATGCTGATGTAGAAAACAATCATCCAATAAATCCACAAAAGTCCTGCTAGTGTGTGAGTAACCAGCCCCCAAATTCCAGTCAATATCTGGGAAATTAAAATCTCCCATTATAAGACACTCTGATTTACTGGCCCACTCTATTTCCCTGTACAGTTCCTTATTATACTCATCAGAGTCATTAGGCCTATAGCACACTCCTACTCTCAATTTTGATCTCCCAATGTTTATGTCACACCAAACTGACTCCACACTGCACTGTCC
This sequence comes from Mastigoproctus giganteus, assembly GCF_048544385.1. Lineage (NCBI taxonomy): Eukaryota > Metazoa > Arthropoda > Arachnida > Uropygi > Thelyphonidae > Mastigoproctus > Mastigoproctus giganteus. Next base: position 114,562,224 of record NC_143577.1, on the reverse strand, counting down.
AGCGATGTCGACTGGCTTCACTTCCTTGGTTTTTATGTGTTTCTTAACAAATAACATAACCCCTCCTCCCTTCCTATCCTGTCTATCCTTTCTGTAGACGTTGTACTCCCCAAATTGCAGTTCTGCATCCCTTATATCTGTGTGACACCACGTCTCTGAAATCCCAACAATATCTGCCTTCGATGTTTTGAGCAATACCTCAAATTCATCAAATTTATTTACTAAACTCCTAGCATTGGTGTACACGCAAGTATACCTGCACCTGTTTCTATTCTTAGCTACCCTAACACAACCCATGTGTTTACTTGTACCGCAATGACTCCCGGCAGTCTCTGAAATACCATGCATCTTGTTTTTCAGGCTTCTGCTCATTCTAATAGAAGCAGTGCAAGAATCTCTTTCACCTCTGCCAGTGGCTACTGTCAATCTATTGGTCTTTGTCTCCCCCCAAGCTAGCAGTTTTCCGACCCACCTAACACTGCCTCGATAGCATCAGCAAATATTCTTGCACCCTTTCTATTTAAGTGTATCCCAATCCTGTAGAAGCAATCTCTCCTGTTAACAAGTACAGTCCAGGCTGAAAAAAATTCTACTCCTTGAGCCTTGCACAATCTTTCCAGGGCCGAATTGATCGACAAGGCTCTCATCATATACTCCCTCCTATCGTGTCTGGGCAGAATTGCAGACACTTTCAAATTCAACCCTAATTCTCGGCTTTTGTTCAACAGTGACCTGTACTTGTTAAGTAATTCTGCCGGTCTCCTACTCTTAATCAAAGGAGGATCAAAGGGTGACACAGTAATTGCAGACCTGTTAGTTTAACTTGTGTTCCGGGGAAATTAATGGTGGAGGCACTGGTTGAAGAAGCACTGCAAGATCATCTAGACAAGACTGCAGTTATAGCTCAGACACAACATGTATTTGTTAAGAGGAAGTCTTGTCTGACCAATTTGATTTGGATACTGTGATGTGGTCACAAAGGAACTAGATGCAAAAATTTGCTATCATATACAGTAGACTTTCAGAATAACGGCACCTTTGGGGATTCAAGATGCCATTATCTAGAAAGTTTTTTATTTTTAATATATTTAATGCAAAATAATAAGGCTAAATAAGAAATAGAGATATTAAGAATGCAATGTTATGAACTGCATATAAAAAAACATAAACATTTTGATGATCCAATGTTATATTCTGCCATTAATATATTCCTACTTATGCCCTGTTCTATTTTCTTCATTATATCAAATTTAGTCTGCATGGGTAGTACAGTGGTATTGTCACTGTCCTCCCCACACCGAGTTGAAAAGACCTGGGTTTGAATCCCGTCGATCACACAAGGAACTTTTATGCGGTTTTTTTCACTCCGTGGCTGAGTTAGATGGTCTCAGGCATAGATAGCCAAGATTTCCCTCCCAGAAACTGGGGTTCTTTGTCCAGCAAAACAGGCAAATCGAGTAGAGAGCACACACAATTTACAAACACAATACATGTGGGTATATAAATTAACTTTTCCAAGTGACCTTATTGTAATAGTTTGGATTATATCAAGTTTGTCACTAAGCTTTAATGTTGTTTTACTTTTCTTCTGTGTATGAGGTTTATTAACCATTGTGAAGGGATTTTTAATTTAAAATAAATGTAAAATAGTGGTATAATCTGTGATATCAGTACAGAATTCATTTTCAAAAATGTGACTTTTTTTTTTTTTTTTTTTTGGCACTGCAAGACATCTGAGGTGTATGTAAACATCTGATCTCAATGTGCCCTTACCTTGAATGTTCTGTTATTTGGGGTGTCGTTATTTCGACAGTCTGCTGTACTTGGATTTTGGGAAAGCTTTTGATACTGTTGCACATGGAAAACTACTGTACAAATTGGAGCAATATGGCACTAAGGGCAAATTATACAATACTTTCTTGTATAAAGTGGTGGTTGAGTGGGAGAAGACAGTGGTAATCAATGGACACTGCTCTGTGTGGACTAATGTTATTAGTGGAGTCCCCCAGGGTTTGGTCTTGGGCCCATTGTTGTTTTCTGTATTTATCAGTGATATTGATGAAGGCATATCAGGGTTAATGTCCAAGTCTGCAGACAATATGAAGGTTAGCAGGGTTGTTAATGACATTGACAGTACACTACTGCAACAGGATCTGGAAAAGCTGAGCAGATGGGATGAGAGGTGGCAACTGATGTTTAACATTAACAAATGTGAAGTACTGCATATTGGTAGCAGTACCCCAGAGTAACATACCAACTGGGTGGCACTACAGTCAGATATGAAGTTTTCACCTTGAGTACTGCATATAAGTCTGGAAGCCTCAGTTTAGGAAGGATGTAGAGCTGCGGAACGCGTACAGAGAAGGGTAATGAGATTGGTCATGGGAACAGTGTTGCTGTTACCAAGAAAAGGCTTCAATTCTGCAAATTGGAGTGGCTAGAGACTAGGCACCTGCGATGTGATCTAATTGAGTTGTATAAAGCCTTGAATATTTGAGAAACCTCAATGCTGATAGGATTCTTCCTCTTGCTCAGATTACTCATCTGACAGGGCATAAATTCAAATTGAAGAAAGACAGTTGCAGAATAGACTTGTGGAAATTTGCCTTTAGCTAGTGGGTGGTTAATAGTTGGAACAAACTTACATCTGTTGTAGTGGATGTCAAATTAAATAAGTTCAAGGTAGAACTAGACAAACATTTGAAGTGAATGGATGGGTGAAATGGGAAAGGTTTTCTTTCTTTCTTTCTTTTTTTTTTTTTTTTGGCTGATGCTATATAAGCTTGCTTTCTTGTATCATATGCCTCTACTAATGCTAATAATAATTAAAACTTATTAGCATTAGTAGAGGTATAGGATGCAAGAAATCAAGCTTATGCAGCATCAGCCAAAAAAAAAAAAAAAAAAAAGAACCCATGTCCATTTCACCCCTCCGTTCGTTCGAAATACCTGTCCAGCTGAGCCTTAAATTTATTTATTTATGCTATGAACTTTGACAACAAGGGATGCAAGTCTGTTCCACCAACCAACTACCTGCTGGCTAAAGGCAAATTTCCACATATCTATCCTAATCTGTCTTTCCTCAATTTGAATTTATGCCCTCTCAGGTGATTATTCTGAGCAAGGGGACGAATCCCATCAGCATTGAGCATACTCAAACCATTCAAGGCTTTATACACCTCTATCAGATCACCTCATCGGTGTAATTTGCAAAACTTAAGCCTTTCTTCGTAAGAGCAACTCTTTGTTCCATTCACTAATCTTGTTGCCCTTCTCTGTACTCGTTCCAGCAGCTCTACATCCTTCTTGAAACAAGGCCTCCAGACCTGTATACAGTACTCAAAGTGTGGCCTGACCATTGCCTAATACAAGGGAATAATCACCTCCTTATCACTGCTAGAAAAATTCCTGTATATCATTGACAAGACGCCATGAGCTACTCTTGCAGCCCATCTGCACTACTCAGAAAACTTCATATCTGTTTGCACAATTACGCCGAGGTCCTTTTCATTCTCTACTACTGTCAGTGTAGTACCACAGAGTTGATACGTTAATCTGGGGTTACTGTTTCCCATATGTAGTACTTTACATTTGTCAATGTTAAACTTCATTTGCCACCTCTCAGCCCATCTACTCAACCTTTCCAGACCCTGATGCAGCAGCAGCATACTGTCAGTAGGCTCCTTAACAACCCTGCCAACCTTTGTATCGTCTGCAAACTTGGACATTAAGCTTGATATACCATCATAAATATCATTTATAAATACAGAAAACAACAATGGAGCCATCACTGAACCCTGAGGGACTCCACTAATAACATTAGTCCATGATGAGCAGTGTCAATTGATTACCACTCTCTGTCTTCTCCCGCTGAAACATCCCTTTATCCATAGCAGCAATTTGCCTCCAATACCACACTGCTCCAATTTGTGCAGCAGTCTTCCACAGCATGGTTTTTGCTAAGGGGAAGTCTTGCGATATCACAGTTATTCCTTGCATTCAGTTCCTTTGTGACTACATCATAGTATCCAATCAAATTGGTCAGACAAGACTTCCCCTTAACAAAAACCATGCTGTGTCCGAACAATAACTGAAGTCTTGTCTAAATGATCCTGCAGTGCTTCTTTAACCAGTGCCTCCATTAATTTTCCTGGAACAGAAGTTAAACTCGCAGGTCTATAATTACTTGTCAGCCTTTGATCCTCCTTTGTGAATTGGGGTCACATTTAGGTACCTCCCCTGAGTCCAAAGAAGCTCTCATAATTATGGCTAAGGATTTGCTTACTTCCTTTGCTGCCTCCTTTAATATAACTGGATAGATCCCATCCACCCCGGGTGTGCCTTTTTTATGTTTATCCTCAACAATTTCTCCTCCCCTTTCCTCTCAGTTATTACAAAATCATCTAGCTCATTGCCAGAGTTTATTTCACCTGGCATTCCCCTTCCTGAATAACTCCTCATGCGTGAATGTAGATGCAAAATACTCGTTTAGTTTGTTAGCCACCTGAGCAGGATCCTCAACTGTTGAACCATCAATATCCAGTGGACCAATCTGATTCATACCTTTCCTTCTAGAATTTACTTAGGTAAAGAACTCTTTTTTTGTTTTTCTTTGCATCATTTGCCAAGGATTTCTCATAATCTGCCTTTGCCTGCCTAATCTCCTTTGTGACTTGGTTACAGACCAGCTTATATCTATCATAGGTTTCCTTGTCACCCATTAATTTATATGTATCCCATGCATTTTTCTTCTCTGCCATATGTCTCATTAGTTCATCTGACATCCATTTAGGCTTAAACCTTGAACAATATTTCTTAGTTGGTATGTAAAGCCTAGTAGCTTCCAAGATAAATTCTTTCAGTGCTTCCCATTTTGAATTTGCTGTTGGTAACATCATCAGTTGGTCCCCCTGTATAGAATTTAAATACTGTCTCTGACCATTGTAGTCGCCTTTACGAAAGCAAAAACCCTTCCCTTTATCCCTGATGGTAATTACCTCTTCAGTAAATCCCACTTCAGCACACTGTGATCATTGCCACCTAGTGGTTCCTTTATCTGCAGATTCTTAATTCATGAAGAATTACTACTGATAATCAGATCAAGAGTATTACTCCCTCTAGTTGCCTCGCAAACATGCTGATGTAGAAAACAATCATTCAATAAATCCACAAAAGCCTTTCTAGTATGTGAGTGACCAGCCCACAAGTTACGTCAATATCTGGGAAATTAAAATCCCCCATTATAAGACTCTCTGATTTACTGGCCCATTCTATTTCCCTGTACAGTTTCTTATTATACTCATGGGAGTTATTAGGCCTATAGTACACTCCTACTCTCAATTTTGATCTTCCAGTGCTTATGTCACACCAAACTGACTCGACACTGCACTGTCCAGTGATGTCGACTGGCTTCACTTCCTTGGATTTTGTGTTTCTTAACTAATAGCATAACCTCTCCTCCCTTCTTATCCTATCTATCCTTTCTGTACACATTGTACTCCCCAAATTCCAGTTCTGCATTCCTTATACCTTGGGATATCAGAGATGTGGTGCCCACATCTCTGATATCCCAACAATATCTGCCTTTTGATGTTTTGAGCAATACCTCAAATTCATCAAATTTATTTACCAAACTCCTAGCACTGGTGTACACGCAAGTATCCATGCACCTGTTCCTATTCTTAGCTACCCTAACACAACCCATGTGTTTACTTGTACTGCAATGACTCCCATCAGTTTTTGAAATACCCTGCAGCCTGTTTTCCAGGCTGCTGCTCATTCCAATAGAAGCAGTGCAAGAATCACTTTCTCCTCTGCACAGTGGCCACTGTTAATCTATTAGTCCTTGTATCCCCCCCCCAAGGTAGCAGTTTTCCGATCCACCTAACACTGAATTGATAGCATCAGCAAATATTCTTGCACCCTTTCTATTTAAGTGTATCCCATCCCTGTAGAAGCAGTCTCTCCTGTTAACAAGCACAGACCTGGCTGAAAAAAATTCTACCCCTTGAGTCTTGCACAATCTTTCCTGAATTGATCGACAAGGCTCTTAACATATACTCCCTCCTATTGTGTCTTTGCACAATTGCAGACACTTTCAAATTCAACCCTAATTCACGGCTTTTTTTTTTTTTTTCAACAGTGACCTGTACTTGTGAAGTAATTCCGACAGTCTCCTACTCTTAATATCATTAGTGCCAACGTATACAACAATATCACCTTTTGTGCCCTGAAAATATGATATCCGCTCTACAACGTCATCCACCTTTGCCCCGGCAGACATGGCCTGGTCCTGTTCCACCTATCCTTTTTACATACCATGTTCCCCGTTTCCCTGACAATAGTCACCGATAGCTACTAGTTCCTGTGGGACCAGCGCATTCTGCCTTGGGGGTTGCCGCTGTGTTGCATGATGATCAAGTGCAGGCTCTGGCATTGATGTGGGAGCTTGACAGCTTGATGGGCCCCTCAATTTAGATCCTTCGAGGGTATCCACCCTGTCCTTCAAGCTCTCATATAGGCCCTTAACAACACTGAGTTGTCACCTGATTTCCTTACATCGTGCGCACACAAAGACATCCCCCCCATGGCAATATCATGTCCAGTACCAGATTGCTCCACAAACATCAAGCAAGCAGTGCATTTTAAAAGGCTGTGATTCAGAGGGCAACTGCCCCCCCCCCCCCCAGTTCTCCCCTGAGCCACAGCACTCCCAATAGTGGCGCCTCCGTAGCCAGGTGGGAAGGAGCAGCAGTGCGTAGCACACGCTTCTTGATTAGACCGGGGTTCGAGCCCGTGACCACCACCAAATACGGAGGATGCGGAAAGGTCAGGTAATGACCACCGCATATCCCGGAGCAATATGGCCTTAGTTGCTAATGCTCCTAAAAACCAAATAACTAACTAACTCCCAATAGCTTGAGCCTTTTGGTTTTCTGCTCTGGTCTGAGTCATGATTTCGATTTAATTTCAATAAAATTTCAATTTCAGTACAAAATTATAACCCTAAACTTGTATCCCAACACAGTTATAACTCTATATATCTATATATATATTTTTCAGAATCGAGTATTATCTACGAGTTCCGTTTATATAACTTCCGGATCAAGTTATGTATTAATTAATTATGTTACGTTTGTAAAATCTAGGTCGTTATATGTATTTAGTTAAAAAGTACAATTTAATCTTGTTAAACAATGAAGTTTAACAAGATTAATAGATTTTACTGTTTAATTGACACTATACTGTACTATACAGCGCCTCCGTAGCCAGTTGGGCAAGAGTAGCAGTGCATAGCACACGCTTCTTGATTAGGCCAGGGTTCGAGCCTGTGAGCCACCAAATATGGAGGATGCGGAAAGGTCAGGGAATGACCACCGCATATTCCCGGAGCAATATGGCCTTAGTTGCTGATGCTCCTAAAAACCAAATAACTATACTATACTATACTATACTAAACTAAGTCAACGCTATCTAGTTCGGGATATAACGTATCATATAACAATGGTGACGAGTTATGAACAGTAAATCTACGGACACTTAAATATAAATTAACTTCCAAAATCTTGCTGTCTCAATTCAGAATAAACCAAGGATCTTGACTAGGTCTAAAAGCTACTTATAGAAAATAATTTAATATAACAATTGGTCAATAAAGCGGCTAAATATGGCTAAAAAACTTCTCGTTCAGCGTAGCTGCAAAACTTGTAACACGTGGATTGGATACCCTTACCGATTACTAAGTAATAACATACAAAATCTCTCACTTTAAACTAAGTATCGTAACTATGAAAATAAAGCTACTCTAGAAAATAAGTTAATATGCAAATTTAAGCTATTAAAACAGAAAAAACTTATTTCCAGGAGCAGTAAAAACTTCGCCTGAACAAGGCTACTCTCGTTCCCAAAAAGTTGTGGCATAGTTTAAACCTTCAGAGAGAAACTTCTAGCATGACAGGAGATTTTTTTTTTTTTTTTCCCTTTTGGAATAAGTTTTGTCTTGTGGCTTTCCAATTGGTAATGTGAAGGTTCTTCAGAACTTCACAAGCTTATATAAGCTGGTATTTTTTCATCTCTCATGGTAATGTGGTCACTTTTTTAGAAGTATTTTCTAGAACTTCGAAGAATATTGTCACCTTTCATTTGTCACTGACCAGCTTTGTGTACAAATAATCAAAATTAAATCAGAATAAATGTTAGAAGTGCAGTTTAAGAAAATGGAATTAGAGTAATTTAACTTTAAAATCGCAGTAGTTTCTTACGATGAAAGCTGCAATGGTTTATTTCCTGAGCATATTGCTAAGGTGAAATACTCAATAGCAACGATTCCCAACCTTTTTGACCCGCGGAGTCCTTTTTAGAATAAATTTCTATGGAGGAGCTCCTTAGGCTTACCCTATGTTTTCAAGCTAATGTTATTTAAGAGTAGTGTTACGGGGGGGGGGGGGGGGGAAGAGGGGATAGATAATAAGGGAGAGTAAAGTAAAGAGATATTTAAACAATTGTACAATGTCCATGCAATAAAATTATTATATTTTACAGTAAGCCTAAATTAAGACAACGTATAAATACGTTATTTTATTTTATGTCTCCGCAGAGCACAGGTTGGGAACCACTGCTCTATAGGATACATATATCATATATAGCCTATTTCGTATAAATATATCTTATGTAATTGAGGATGTTATTGAGGCAAAATATATTTATTTTATATAAAATTTTTTCCTAAGCATATTATTCAAGATGAAATTTTCATCTTTATTGATATAAACAAATGATTTGTGCCATTCATCACAAATACAATTCACTCCTTAAATTGTGATTGGTTTTTTGCATCGAAACACTAGGAATTGAGTTTCTATGGAAGATTATATTATTTATAATCTTCCATAGAAACTTAATATATAGACCTATTTGGTGTTGCTTGCATCATTCATTATTGAAGCTCAAGAAAATTGTTTGAATAAGTTGAGCTATATAATGAGTTCAGGGGAGGACACCACTCCAACCCATCCTGTTTTAGGGACGTGAGTAAAAAAAGTTTGAGAACCACTGCTCTAATAATGCTTATGATTTTTGTTTGAATTTTATTTCAGTTTGATCCAGCTGTACAGCGATTTTTGGCTATGCGTAATACACAGTTTAAGCATTGGAAACCAACATTCAGTGGATTTGCTACTTATGTTGTAACAACGATACTTCCAGTTGTAGGATTTATTTATCTTTTTAAAACAAGACGGGTAAGTTTGTTTTCGTATGTTCATGCATACGTGTTATTTATATATTTATATACGTGTTATTTATATTATATATAAATGTGTGTTATTTATATATTTATCCTCATTGTTCCTAATGTAGAATATTACTGTACTAATTGTAATTTGTTGCATTTTTCTGTATACTTTTTTCTAAACCAAATATTTTCTTATTAGACAGCTCTATGAAAAAGCTTGGTACTATACCAAGCTCAGTTTTATGAAATCCTTAACTTATTATATTTGCCAGACAGTAAGGTGTGATAGACCCTAAGATGCACGCAGGTTTTAGGAGAATTTTAGGAACAAATGTTTGTTTCCATATATGTGAAACACAAATTAACAAGCAAAGGTGGCATTTTATCGGTTGGAGAGGGGGGTGACCAAAAAATGTCTTTCAGCAGCCCTCTTTCTGTGTTCTTTGCTATAATTTAACACCTCCAATTTGATGCCACTAGTGTACAAAAACTTCTGCCTTGTAATTTTGTGAGAGCACTGCATATCGTTGCACATTTAGCTGTCAGTGGAAAGAAGCAGGGAAGTAAGGATGGGGTGTGGTCAGCGTCTCATATTGAATGTAGAGCACAGCTACATAATTCCATGTAATCCTTTCTAGAAAGAAGTGGGGCTTTTCTTTTATCATTTAAATAAAAAGCAAGTTCTAATGAGATGTGTAAGACCTTGCTTAGATGTGCTATGCAGTAACCCGAGTTGGCCAACCTTTTCCCTGCAGCTTCTCGATATGCCTTGGCAGCATGTGCCACACATAATATTAAAAGTGCACAATGCCACCTAGAGGCATATCCATATTCTACTAGAATCAATACCCCCTCCAACTGCTGATCTGCCACAAGATGTTTTTGCTAACTACGTAAGGAATTATTATATCTGCTAAGCACTTGTAATAAAAAAAAAAATAATAATAACAAACATTACATTTATAAGATAAACTTAATACAAGGGCTGTACTGTTTGCTATTTATAGCCGAGCTGCAGAATTTAAGACTAAACCAAGCTGCATCACACAGCAGCTGCACACATGACTCTATCAACAGTGTCACCTTGGCAGTTGATGCCTGTTCGGTTTTCACCTACATAACAATGGACATGACACACAAGGAACAGTATGCGGCTCTCAAATTTTGTTTCTGTCTCAAGAAAATATCAGCTGAAGCATATGAAATGTTAAAGGAGGCTTATGATGAATCTCTGCTTTTGTATAGCACAGCTCACGGGTGGTTTAGAATGTTTCAAGATGGATGACACAAAAATCAGCGGCCCTGGAGCTCCAACTACTGCTGTCACCACAGAAACCATAACCCTTTCTGTAATCGTGAAAGAATATTGTTGTATAATGTAAATGATTTAATCCATTGCGGAACCTGTGGAATGTTTTCCAAGGACAACCTGGTGACTAATTATAGCTGACCTGGGGATTCTTTTCTTTGTGATCGATGTAAGGAGTGCACCGATCTTAAATTACAATTTGGTGCACTGATGGAACAATTTGAGTCACTGAAAAAATGGGTGCTTGCCCTCGAGAATAATGCATCTGGGAGCTCGTCAGGGACTTAAGACTCCAGCAATCTACCAAGTGATGCACTCCTGATTCATGCCTCAAAACAGAAAATCCAAGTGCAAACTACTCTGGTTCAAAAGGACTTTGTTTTTTTAGGAGATTCTATTGTCAGGGAAATGGAGAATATTTTTTGTAATAAGGACAGGTGGAGTAGAACAAGGGTATGTCTGCCGGGAGCAACTATTTTGCCCAGACACAATAGGGATTATATGTTAAACGCCTTGTGGATTAACTCAAGACTTGAAGGACTCTGCAAGGCTTTGGAGGGGGAAATTTCTATCAGCTTGGCCCACACTTGTAGGTAGAAGGAATTTGTTTTGTGAGACGGGATACACTTCAACAAAGGTGGTGCAAAAGTTTTTGCCAGTATTATTGAGGATACCTTAAAGGTTCAGGGAAAGTGCTAGTTAGGGGGGATGTGGGTAATACTGACACATGTTTATCTGATAGTATTGGTCAAAGTAACTCTTGCACATACCTCAAGAGTTCTTATCTGTTATCCCAACTGGACATATTATCTAGATGTTCTGGGGGCAGAAATGTTTGAAGTGAGTGGATAGCTAATGCCAGGAAAGAGAGCCTAAAAAACGTCAAGGGTTGTGTTAGGGTTCTTAAATATACAAGAACAGAAAGTCTTAATTGTTTACATAGTAATGTTAGAAGTGTCATCAATAAAATGAGCGAATTCGAACTGCTGGTTAAAACAAGTTATGCGGACATAATAGGGCATACGGAAATGTGGTGCCACCCGGAAATAGGGGATGATGAGTTTCAGTACGGCTTGTATAATGTATTTAGGAAGTATAGGGTAGATAGAAGGGGTTGTGGGGTAATGCTTCTTATCAGAAGCAGCCTGAGTGTGACGATAGCTTTCCCTTTGTATGGTGTGAGAAACAAAGGAATAATGCGAGTAGGAGTAATCTACAGACCAGGTGATTGTGAAGATTATGACAAAAGCCTCTACATGCAAATGGAATGGGCAAGTAGCATCAATGTCTTATGGGTGATTTTAATTTGCCTCTAATTGATTGGAGTAAATGAGAAGGAAACTCGACATGAACAAAATTTTTAAATCAACTAGACAACTGTTATTTGTATCAACATGTCAGTGAAGGTACTAGAGAAAAGAATATCCTAGACCTTATCATCACCCATGAATCAGATGACATAACAGGGCTGACAGTAGAGGAACCAGTAGCAGGAAGTGATCAGAGTTCTACAGTGGATGATGAAGAGAGGTAGCAGTAGGTAAAAGGCAAAGGAATGGGTTATAATTTCAGAAAAGGAAATTATGATGCCTTAAGGTGCTACATGGCCTCTATTAATTGGGTAGATATCGCACAGAATGAATACAATTGAACTGTGATATGCTTTTAAAACATTAATCACAGATGCCTTGAATGTGTATTTACCATTAAAAAAATACTCCACGAGGAGGGTTCCAAGTTGGATGAATAGTGAAGTTGCCACACTACTTGAGCAGAAAAAGGTGGCATGGAAAAGTTATAGAGCAATAAAAAGTACTGAAGCCTATAACAGCTACAAGATGATCTGTAATAGAGCCATAGAAAAGGCTCGGCAGGCAAAAGCAATTTATGAGAAATCGCTAGTACACAGAGCAGGGGGGGGATAAGGAATTCTTCACATATATAAATGCTAAGAAGAGCAGGACAAACCAGATTGGACCTTTGAGTAAGGGAAAGGGGATAGTATTAAATACACCAGCTGCCGTTGCAGATGAACTCAACAGTTATTTTGCATCGATATTATAAAACCTTTTGTGGCAATGGGAAATTGTGGGAGCAAAGTTGAAAAAATATGTAATTAATGATATTGAAATTTCACAAGATTATTTAATGAAAAAACTTTCGAGCCTACAGACCAGTAAGGCTCCTGGAGTTGATGGAATATACCTTATAATCTTAAGGGAGGCGGCAAGTTAGTGCATTGAACCATTGATGCTAACTATGCAAGCATCACTAGACTCTGGGGAGATTCCGTTGGATTGGAAAAGTGCCAATGTATCTCCCATACATAAGGGTGGTTCTAAGAGTGAAGTGGGAAATTATCGACCTGTCAGTCTGACTTCAGTGGTAGGGAAAATCATGGAGCAATGATCAAGGGTGGAATTCAGGATCATTTGGATAGAATTGAAATTCTCAAGGATACTCAACATGGTTTTGTAAAGGGAAAATCATGTTTAACAAATCTGGTTCGCTATTTTGAAAGGGTCACTCATGAGCTGGATTTAGGAAATAATTTCAACGTTGTTTATTTAGATTTCAGCAAAGCTTTTGAATCAGTCCCACATGAGCAGTTGTTTTATAAGCTGGAACAGGTTGGAATCACTGGGAAAATCCTTAGATGGATATCAGGATGGCTTCAGGGCAGGTGGCAGAGAGTTGTGATAAATGGCTATTTCTCATATCGGGTTGATGTAAGAAGTGGGGTTTCCCAAGGATCAGTATTAGGACCATTTGTTTTTAATTTTCATAAATGACATTGATGAAGGGATGGAGGGAATGATGTCTAAATTTGCAGATGTTAAAATTGGTAGAGTAGATAATGGTCACTGTCAAGCTGAGCTTCTTCAGAGAGACCTAGATAGATTTCAGGAATTGTCAGAAAAATGGCAGCTATGCTGTAATCCAACAAAGTGTAAGGTATTACACCTGGGAAACAGTAATCTCAAAATAACTTACTCACTTGGAGTTTAACTAAACCCAGTATTGGAGGAAAGGGACTTGGGTGTTACGATATGTTCAGATGAAATTCTCTGAGCATTGTAAACAGGTTGCAAGGAAGGCCCATGGTGCCGTATCGATGATCTATAATCCCATTATAGATCATCGATATGACATCTCATTATATAAGGCTTTGGTTAGACCACATTTGCCGACCGGGTTAGCCGGGTGGGTATAAGTGTCTGCCCAGCAACCCAAAGGTCGCGGGTTTGAATCCTGCCTCGGGCTTGGATCAAAGTACTGCAAAAACCTTGGGAGGTGCATTATATGGCCACAGAAGCCTGATGCGCCAACAACTACCAAAAAAAAAAAAAAAAAACCACACTTGGAATACTGTGTTCAAGTTTGGAGACCGTACCTAAAGAAAGATATCGAGCTTCTTGAAAGGGTGCAAAGACGAGTAACTCACCTGGTGATATTGGCAAAAGGGCATCCTTATGAAGAAAGACTTCGAATATGTGGGTTGCAGAGTTTGGAAACTAGACACCTTAGAGGAGATTTGATTGAGGTGTTTAAGGCTCTAAAAGGCATCAGTAAAATGAATGAGGATGAAATTTTCAAGGGGAGCTGTTTAGATTAAACTGCAGGAAGTTTTATTTTAGCCAGAGAGTTATAAATTACTGAAATAAGTTGCCTACATGGGTGGTACAGGCTGATAGTTTGGGGAAATTCAAAGGACATCTGGATAGTACCTTCGAGTGAGGGAAACGCATAGGATGATGGGTTTAATTTCCTTTTTCTTTTATTAATAATTAGTTTTTTTTTTTTTTTTTTATCATTGTTTTATTCAGTTTTTTTTTTTTTTTTGGTTGGTGCAGCATATGCCATAGGCTTTCTTGCACCATGCAGCCATTACTAATACTAAATACTAAAGATACTGTATAATATAAAGCAGCTGGCAGAGGTGTTGAAAATATGAGTAGGAAGCATGCACGGAATTCTCCATAATCATTTGCATATGATATTTGTGCATGCTGGATTCCAAGGCTACTCACACCTGAGCAACAGCAAGTTGGTACAGAGGTTTATCAGAAGCTGCAACGGATGGTTCTGAAGATGATGAGGTTCTGTACAAAGTGATAATGGCAGATGAAACATGTCTTCATTTCGAACCAGCTCTGTTTGGAAGCCTTCATCATCACCAACACGAAAAAAAGTAAAAGTTGTGGCTTCTGCAGGAAAGGTTATAATCATCTCTTTATTTGACATTCAAGGAATGGTTTACCAGGATATTGTGCGATGTCATACGACTCTTATGGAACCTTACTAAAGAACTGTAATGCACACTTCGCATGATGAGATTTGTCACAAACAGACCCAACTACATGTAGGTGGGTGGATGCTGCATCACAACAGTGTGAGACATCACATTGTTCATACTGTGATCAAGTACTTAATATTAATGTACTCCGTATTAATGTTAAATGTGCTCTTCATCTGCCCTACACCCCTGACATTGCACACTGCAATTTTTATTTCTAAAGTTAAAGGAGCTGCGAGGAAAACTTTTTCTGTGGTCAGAAGAAGTTGTAAAGACGTCAGAGGTGATTCTGAAATGCATGTCAAAAATTGGCCTCCACCATGTTTTAGAAGAATGGCAGAAAGGTTGGAGTAAGTGCATTTCATCAAATGGGGACTACTTTACAGAGGACCATCACAATATGGATTATCAGTTAAGGTATGTTTTGAAAAATTATGATCATTCTTTATTGAACAACCATTGTATATAGGTTAACAAGTAATTTTTGTACTTTTAGAATCAATGTCATGAGGAGTTTTCTGATTCCTTACTTATGTTAAATTAATATAACATCTTAATATTGGTCTATTTTATGCTGTTGTGAATTTTGTCTAGTTGATATAACATAGTTTTTAATTTATAAATTTAAAAATGTCTCCCATTCACAAAAGGGGTGGGGTCAGAAGGCAGAGTGAGTAATTACATGACTGTAAGCTCAATTTCTGTTCCAGAACAAATAGTCAATGGTTAAAGGAAGTAAGTGCAGTCAAAACCTGAAAAGGTCATCTCAACAAGAATGGAATTATGTTAAAATCACAGCATGGATCTGTTAAGGGGTGTCTTGTCTGGATAATCTGATTGTATACTATGCACACAATAATAAAGAAATTAGATCAAAAGAATAATTTTGATATCATATAGTTAGATTTCAGTAAATCATTTAACATTGTTCCACAAGAAAGGCTGCTGTGCAAATTAGAGCATAATGCCATTAGGGACAAGAGACTGCTATTAATAATGGATGATTGAGTGACTGTTTTTTTTTTTTTTTTTAATTGAAAACCTCAAGCAAGGGACATTAGAATCTATAGTACATGTTATGAAAATGGATAATAGCAGAACAACTAAGAGTATAATGAAATGGAAACCTACAGGGAGGAGGAGGAGGAAGACCGAAAAAAGATGGATGGATGATGTAGAAAACAATCTAAAAGACCATGAGAATAAGAAGTTGGAGAAATTTGACTTCTGGGAGGGCTCATTGGTGGAACATTGTTGAGAAGGCTAAGACCCACCCTGGGTTATAAGGTTAAGAAGACACTTGTTGACATTAGCATCGGCATTAAAAATAAATAAATAAATTTTCTGTTTATACTCCGGGACGATCAAACAGTCAGAGGAGTTAACAAGAGAGACAGAATACAAGAAACAGCACCGTATTCAGCAGTCACGGGCTTGAACCCCGGTCGCTCAAGGCACGTGTACTTATACACCCGCGCGCCTGACCACTAGGCTACGGCGGCCTTAGTAGCGGCATATGATGCAAGAAAGCAAGCTTATACAGCATCGGGCAAAAAAAAAAAAAAAAAAAAAAAACACCTTCCCATTTCACCCATCTATTTGCTCCAAATGTTTGTCTACTTCTGCCTTGAATTTCTTTAAACTTCCACTACAATGACAACAAAAGACGGGAGTTTGTTCCAGAAATCAATCACCTGCTGGATAAAGGCAAATTTCTGCACATCTATTCTACAACTGTCTTTCCTCAATTTGAATTTATGTCCCCTCAGGCAATTTAATCTAGGCAAGAGGAAGAATCCCATCGGCATTGAGCTTGCTGAAACCATTCAAAGTCTTATACGCCTCACTCAGATCACTCGCAAGTGCCTAGTCTCCAGCCATAATAATTTGCAAAATTTAAACCTTTCTTCGTAAGAGCAACCCTTTGTTCTGTACACTAATCTTGTTGCCCTTCTCTGTACCCATTCCAGCAGCTCTACATCCTTACTAAAATGAGGCATCCAGACCTGTATAGAGTACTCAAGGTGTGGCCTGGCAATTGTCTTATACAAGGGAATAATTACCTCCTATAAAAATTCCTGAGTGTCATTGACAAGACACAATGAGATGCTCTTGCAGACCATTTGCACTGCTCAAAACTCTTCATATCCAACTGCACAATCACCCCCCAGGTCCTTTTACATTTTCTACCACTCTCAGTGTAATACCATACAGTTGATACGTTACTCTGGGGTTACTGCTACCGATATGAACTACTTTACATTTGTCAGTGTTATACCTTCAGTTTCCACCTCTCCCCCCCATCTGCTCAACTTTTCTAGATCCTCTTGCAGTAGTGTACTTTCATTAGTGTCATTAACAATCCTGCCAACCTTCGTATTGTCTACAAACTCAGACATTAAGCCTGATATACCTTCATCAATATCATTAATAAATACAGAAAACAACAATAGACTCAACACTGAACCCTGAGGGACTCCACTAATAATATTAGCCCACGAAGAGCAGTGTCCATTGATTACATACTCAACCATCCCTTTATAATAGCAGCAATTTGCCCCCAATGCCACACTGTTCCAATTTGTACAGCAGTCTTCCATGTGCAACATATTAAAAGCTTTCCTAAGATCTAAATATATGATATCAAAATTTTTCTTTGCATCCAGTTCCTTTGTGACCACATCACAGTATCCAATCAAATTAGTCACATAAGACTTCCCCTTAACAAACCGATGCTGTGTCTGAGCTATATCTGAAGTCTTGTCTAGATGATCCTGCAGTGCTTCTTTAACCATTGCTTCCATTAATTTCCCCAGAACAGAAGTTAAACTAGCAGGTCTGTAATTACTTGTTATCCTTTGATCCTCCTATGTGAATTGGGGTCGCACTTGCACATCTACAATCCATGGGTACCTCCCCCTGAGTCCAAGGAAGCTTTCATAATTATGGCAAAGGGTTTACTTACTTCCTTTGCTGCATCCTTTAATATAACTTGTTAGATCCCATCCACCACAGATGCATTTCTTTTGTTTATCCTCAACTGTTTCCCCTCCACTTTGCTCTCAGTTATTACAAACAGTGGACGCAGGCAGAGGCAAAAGTGATTCTTGCACTGCTTCTATTAGAATGAGCAGCAGCCTGGAAAGCAAGGTAATGGAGATTTCCAAGACTGCTGGAAGTCATAGTGGAAAAAGTAAATACATTGGCTATCTTAGGGTAACTAAGAGTAGGAACAGGTGCATGTATGCTTGCATGTACACCAATGCTAGGAGTATAGTTAATAAATTTGATGAGCTTGAAGTGCTAGTCAAGACATCAAAGGCAGATATTGTTGGGATATCAGAGACTTGGTGTCACACAGACATAAGCAGTGCAGAATTGGGATTTGGGGAGTACAATGTGTACATTGTAGGAAGGGAGGAGAGGTTTTGCTGTTAGTTAAAAAAAAATAAATTCTAAGGAAGTGCATCCAATTGATGTTGGTGGATAATGGAATGTTGAGTCTGTTTGGTGTGACATAAGCATTGGGAAAGGAAAAATGAGAATTGGTGTGTGTTATGGGCCTAATGATTCTGATGAGCATTATTAGCAATTGTGCAGAGAAATAGTGGGCCAGTAAATCGGAATGTCTTATAACGGGGGACTTTAACTTTCAAGATATTGACTGGAACTTGTGGTTTGGTCACTTGCACACTACCAAGACTTTTGTGGATTTATTGGATGACGGTTTTTTACAGCAACATGTTTGAGAAGCAACCAGAGGGAGTAATACCCTTAATCTGATTATCAGCAGTGATTATTCATGCATTAAGAATTTGCAGATAAAGGAACCACTGGGTGACAATGGTGACAGTGTACTGATGTGGGAATTACTTAAAGATGTAACTACCATCAAAACTAAAGGGAAAGGCTTTTGCTTTCATAAAGGTGACTACGGGTCTCAGACAGTATTTAATTATGTACAGTGGAATCAACTGATGTTACCAACATTGAATTCTAAATGGGAAGCCTTCAAGGACTTAATGTTGGATGCTACTAGGCTTTTCATTCCAACTAAGAAATACTGTTGAAGGTTTAGGTCTAAATGGTTGTCAGATGAATTAATGAGGCTTGTGGCAGAGAAGAAAAATGTATGGAATGCATATAAAGTATCAGGTGACACAAAAGCTTAAGGCAGATGTAAACTAGTCTGTAATCAAGTCACAAAGGAGGTTAGGCATGCAAAGGCAGATTATGAGAAATCTTTGGCAAAGGATGCAAAGAAAAACAATAGAGTTCTTTACTTATGTAAACTCTAGAAGGAAAGGGATGAATCAGATTGGACCACTTAACATAGATGGGTTGACTATTGATGATCGTGCTCGGGTAGCTGATAAACTGAATGGGTATTTTGCATCTACATTCACACATGAGGTGTTATTCAATGAGAAGAATTCCAGAAGTTTATCAAACTCTAACAGGGTGCTAAGTGATTTTATAATAACTGAAACCAAGTGGAGGAGAAATTGTTGAAGTTAAACAAAAAAAAAAAGCACCTGGGGGGGGGGACAGGATCTATCCAGTTATATTAAAGGAGACAGTAAAGGAAGTAAGCAAACCTTCAGCCATAATTATGAGAGCTTCCTTGGACTCAGGGGGAGGTCCCCATGAACTGGAGGTGTGAAAATGTATCCCTAATTCACAAAGGGGTTTCAAAAGGTGACCCAAGCCATTATAGACCTGATAGTTTAACTTGTGTTCTGAGGAAAATAATAGAATCACTAGTTAAAGAAGCATTGCAAGATCATGTAGACAAGACTGCAGAAATAGTTAAGACAGCATGGGTTTGTTAAAGTGAGGTCTTGTCTGTCCAATTTGATTGGATACTATGATGTGGTCACAAAGGAACTGAATGCCAAAAATAATTTTAATATCATATACTTCAATTTCAGGAAAGTTTTTGATACTGTTGTACATGGACGACTACTGTACAAATTGGATAGGTATGGCATAAATGGTAAGTTGATACAATGGATAAAGGAATGGTTGAGTGGTAGATGACAAAGAGTGATAATCAATGGACACTGCTCTTCGTGAACAAATGTTGTTAGTGGAGTTCCTCAGTGTTCGGAGCTGGGCCCATTGTTATTTTGTATATTTATCAGTGATATTGATGAAGGTATATCAGGTTTAATATCCAAATTTGCAGATGATACAAAGCTTGGCAGGGTTGTTATCAATAGTAAAGACAGTATATTACTCCAACTGTGGATCTAGATAAGTTGGGAAATGGGCTGAGAAGTGGCAACTGAAGTTTAACATTGACAAATGCAAAGTACTGCATGTGGGTAGCAATAACCGAAGAGAAATTTACCAACAGTGTGGTTCTACACTGAGGAAAGTGGAAATTGAAAAAGACCTGGGGGTAATTTTGTAGTCAAATATGAAGTTCGCTGAGCAGTGCAGACAGGCTGCTAGGGCAGGTCATGGAGTCTTGTCTGATATATAGGCATTTTGCAAGCAGGAACAAGGAGGTGATTATCCTGTTGTACAAGACAATGGTCAGGCCGAAACTGACCATTGTCTTGTACAATGGGATAATCACCTGTTGTGTACAGGTCTGGAGGCCTCATTTTAGGGTGCCTTTGTAGCCAGGTGGGCAGGAGCAGCAGTGTGTAGCACACGCATTTTGATTAGACTGGGGTTCGAGCCCATGGGTTGACCGGAACTTAGCTCTGGAGACTAAACATGGGTTCCTGCACTTCAAGCCTCCAATAAGCAGAGTGGTGGTATTTCACCGGTTGATGACAGTCATAGAGTCATATGCCCCCTAGTATTGCCTGACAACACAGAGGGGTGGCATTCCTCCATATGGTTCGGGTGCCACACCTCACCCCCTGCTTACGCCTTATTGGTTCAAGCCTGGATGGTCACCCACAGTGTGCATTGCATGGAGGATATACCCAGGGTTGCTAACAGTCCCACCATCGTGAAGGCGCAAGCAGAGGATTTGGCTGTCACAGACCATCAAGACTTCGTTGAACTTGACTTGAGTGTCACACGAATATCAGTTCCGTCAGTGTTTTAGACTCCCACGTAGTAAGTACAGCTTGTCTGGCATATCTGAGAGAATGTCTGTGACAGCCTCAATGACAAATGATTTTTATTTTAACAGAGCAAAGTGGTTTGAGGAATTGTTTAAGTTAAACCTAAGAAAGTCACCTGAGGTAGTAGTAGTAGTGGCATGTGATGCAAGAAAGCAAATGTTATGAGCTTATGCAGCATCAGCCAACAAAAAAAAATCACACCATTCTCTCCAAATGCCTGTCCAGTTCCTCCTTAAATTTATTCAACCTATCAACTTCCACAACAACAGATGGAAGTTTGTTCCAGCAATTAACCACCCGCTGGCTGAAGGCAAATTTCCGCACATCTATTCTACATGTCTTTTCTTAATTTGAATTTATTGCCCCCTTAGGTTCGTAATCTGAACAAGTGGAAGGATCCCATCAGAATTCAGCGTGCTCAACCCATTCAAGGCCTTATATACCTCAATCAGATCACCGCGCAGGTGCCTAGTCTCCAGCCACTGCAGTTTGCAGAACTTAAGCCTCTCTTGGTAAGAGGATCCCTTCATTCCCCTCACTAATTTTGTT
This sequence comes from Mastigoproctus giganteus, assembly GCF_048544385.1. Lineage (NCBI taxonomy): Eukaryota > Metazoa > Arthropoda > Arachnida > Uropygi > Thelyphonidae > Mastigoproctus > Mastigoproctus giganteus. The sequence goes on along the minus strand of NC_143577.1, from coordinate 114,540,751 downwards.
GCCCTTCTCTGTACACGCTCAAGTAAATCTACATCCTTCCTAAAATGAGGCCTCCAGACCTGTACGCAGTACTCAAGGCATGGCCTGACCATTGCCTTATACAGAGGGATAATCACCTCCTTTTCCCTGCTAGCAAAATTCCTATATATCATTGACAAAACCCCATGACCTGCCCTGGCAGCCTGTATGCATTGCTCAGAAAACTTCATATCTGCCTGCACAATTACTCCCAGGTCTTTCATTTTCTACCACCTTAAGTGTAGTACCACACAGTTGGTATGTTTCTCTGGGGTTACTTCTACCCATATGCAGTACTTTGCATTTGTCAAGGTTAAACTTCAGTTGCCACTTCTTAGTCCATCTGCCAAATTATCTAGATCCTGTTGCAGTAGCACACTGCCATTACTGTCATTAACAACCCTGCCAACCTTTGTATCATCTGCAAACTTCGACATTAAGCCTGATATACCTTCATCAATATCATTGATAAATATACAAAACAACTGTGGACCTAACACCGAACCCTGTGGGACACCACTAATAACATTAATCCAAGAAGAGCAGCACCCATTGATTACCACCCTCTATCTTCTCCCACTTAACCATCCTTTTATCCATTGTAACAACTTACCCTTAATACCATTCTGCTCCAATTTGTACAATAGTCTTCCATGCGAAGACTATTGACTATTCCAGGTGAGTGGAATCTATCTAGTTATATTAAAGGAGGCAGCAAAGGAAGTAAGCAAACCCTTAGCCATAATTATGAGAGCATCTGTGTACTCAGCTGAAGTCCCCACGGACTGGAGATGTGCAAATGTATCTCCAATTCATGAAAAGGGATCAAAGGGTGACATGGTTAATTACTGACCTGTTAGTTTGACTTCTGTTCCAGGGAAAATAATGGAGTCACTGGTTAAAGACGCATTGCAGGATCATCTAGACAAGACAGCAGTAATAATTCAGACACAGCATGGGTTTGTCAAGGGGAAATCTTGTCTGACCAATTTGATTGGATACTATGATGTTGTCACAAAGGAACTGGATGCAAAAAAATAATTTTGATATCATATACTTGGATTTCAGGAAAGCTTTTGATACAGTTGCACATGGAAGACTATTGTACAAATTGGAGCAGTATGACATTAAGGGCAAGTTGCTGCAATGGTTGAAAGGATGGTTGAGTGGGAGAAGACAGAGTGGTGGTTAATGGGTACTGCTCTACGTGGACTAATATTATTAGTGGTGTCCCTCAGGGTTTGGTGTTGGGCCATTGTTGTTTTGTATATTTATCAATGATATTGATGAAGGGTTGTTAATAACTGTAATGATAGCATGCTGCTGCAAGAGAATCTGGAAAAGTGGGGTAGATGGGGTGAGAAGTGACAACTGAAGTTTAACATTTACAAATGCAAAGTATTGCATATGGGGTAGCAGTAACCCCAGAGAGTACCAACTATGTGGTGTTACACTCAGGTTATTTGAGAATGAAGGAGACCTGGGGGTAATTGTGCAGTCAGATATGAAGTTTTCTTACAGTACAGACAGGCTGCCAGAGTAGGTCATGGGGTCTTGTCAATGATATACAGGAATTTTGCACGCAGGGATAAGGACGTGATTATGCCCTTGTATAAGACATTTAATCCACACCTTGAGTACTGTGTACAGGTCTGAAAGCCTCATTTTAGGAAGGATGTAGAGTTGCTAGAACAAATACAGAGAAGGGCAACAAGAATGGTGAAGGGAACAAAGGGGTGCTATTATGAATAAAAGCTTAAATCGTGCAAATTGCAGCTTCTAGAGACTAGGTGCCTGCGAGGCAATCTGATTGAGGTGTATAAGGCCTTGAATGAGTTGAGCAATTTGAATGCTGAATTCTTCCTCTTGCTCAGATTAAAAACCTGAAGGGGGCATCGATTCAAACTGAGGAAAGACAGTTGTATAATAGATGTGTGGAAGTTTGCCTTTAGCCAATGGGTAGTTGATTGCTGGAGTAACTTCCATCTGTTGTGGAAGCTGATTGAATGCTATCCATCCAGAATTTATTCTTCTCTTGACTTCCATCCATTTATCATTATTATAACTAATGACTTGTCCCAGATAAGTATATGACTCCACCTTTTCAATTACCGCTCCTTCAATCATATCCCTTTCTGTGGCATACTTGTTCGTCATTACTTTTGTTTTAGCCATATTCATCTTTACTCCAAAATCCTTACTAACTCTGCATAACTGATTAAGATTTTCCTATAATTCTTTGGGATTGTGGCTTATGACCACAATGTCATCTGCAAATCGTAAACGGTTTAGGTACTCTCCGTTCACATTGACTCTTTTCTGCGACTTCTGAAAGCTTCCTCAAGGACAGCAGTAAACAGCTTCGGAGATATTGTGTCTCCTTGTTGAACTCCTTTCTCGATTTTAAATTTCCTACTGTCTTTATCTAGTCTAATAAAGGGGGTAGCACTCTCATATATTTTCTTCAAAATCATAATATATAGGGTATCTATGCCTTGTCTTTCCAGTGCCCGAAATATTGCCTTATACTGTATGAAGTCAAATGCATAATCCACGCAGGGATAAGGTATAATATGATTTTCATAATCCACAAATGCCAGACATAATGGTGTTTTATATTCATTTGCCTTCTCCATTAGCTGTGACATTACGTGAAGGTGATCCATAGTTGAAAATCCTGTCCTAGAGCCAGCTTGCTCTTTCGGTTGATTCTCATCAAGTATTCTTTTTAATCTGTTAGTAATGACCCTTGTGAACAACTTGTAGATGTGGAATAACAAGCTAATTGGTCTATAATTTCCAATTTCTGATTTATCTCCTTTCTTATGCAGCAAAACTATGATTGCATTATTCCACTCCTTAGGTGCCACACCTTTTCTAATGTATTTTGTGAAAAGTCTTGCATTGAAGAGTAATGTATTTTGTGAACAGATATGACACAAAACGTTTTCGTGTCATATCTGTGACTCCCAATTTTAACAACTTTACAGTAACTTCATCTTCCCCTGGAGCTTTCTGATTCTTCATTTTCTTCAATGCATGTTCTACCTCATCAGGAAAGGATATCAGGTATGTTTTGTGTTACTAATTTGCGTTCCATCTTTCCCGACTGCTGGCATCATTCCCTTGCTCCTTGTATAACTCTTTATAGTAGTCTTCTGCTATTTGAATTATGCCTTCTATGTACACCATCGCTATTCTTCAGTTTCAGTAACATTTGTCTTTCTGTATTACTGCTCATGACTGCTGATTTAAAACAAAGGATTTACATTGGTATGTAAATCCTTTGTTTTCCCTTAATGCTTGTTCTACTTTTCTTGTGTGGAATTTTATTTGTCCTCTCTGAGTGTCTTGACGCCTCCGTAGCCAGGTGAGCAGGAGCAGCAATGCGTAGCACACGTTTCTTGATTAGATCGGGGTTCGAGCCCATGACCACCAAATACGGAGGATGCGGAAAGGTCAGGAAATGACCACCGCATATCCCCGGAGCAATAAGACCTTAGTTGCTAATGCTCCTAAAAACCAAATAACTAACTAACTAACTAACTAACTGAGTCTCTTTCTATGGCTTTGCATAACTCAGTATACTCAATTTTTCTTCCTGTCAGTGTTTTTCTTGTTCTTCATTTGTTGTCTTCAGTTCATCATAACAAGTGTTTCTTGACTAATTTTTTTCTTCTTTAGATTTCTTTCTACCTATAGGTTTCTTGAGCTTTATCACTTTCAGAAAGTTGTAATATTCCTCATCGATATCTTGGTCCTGAACAGTCAGCAGAAGCTCAAACGTGTTAAGTTCCAGTACATACTGCTTTTTCTCCTCTTCTGTTATCTCAAAGACCTTTGTATTATTTACTCGAGTCAGTTTTTTTCGTTCTTTTCTTACATCTATATCAAGTGTGCATCTTACCATTCTGTGATCACTTCCAACATTTACCTTGTTCAGGACAGTAACATCATTCACGATATATCTTCTGTTAGTGAAGATGAAGTAGATTTCATTAGTTGTTAATCCATTTGGGCTCTTCCATGTCCACTTTCTGTTCATCCTTTTCTTGAAAAAATTGTTCATTACTGATATTCCTCTAGATTCTGCAAATTCCACAAGTCTTTCATTTCTTTCACCAATTCCAAAATTTCCTATAGTTCCTCTTTCTGTGCTGTTTTGTCTCTTTCCAACCTTAGCATTGAAGTCCCCCATAATGATAGTGTACTGAGCTTTCTGTTCATTTAGAAGACTCAATTCGGTGTACATTTCTTCGACCTCTTAATCATCATGGCCCGATGTTGGTGCATAAATCATTATAACCTTTAGCTTATACCTCTTAGAAATCCTGAGTAGTAGTCTTGACATCCTTGGTGATGTACTTTTGAATTCCAAAATGTTGTTTTTTATATCTTTATGGACCAGAAAGCCAACTCCACCTTCACTGTTTCCATTGGTGTACAGCAGATTTCCACACAACGTGTTGGGATCAAGTTCTTTAGAACAGCATATTAGTCGCTTGAGAAACAGTGCATATTTTAACATATTGTCTGATGCATCAAATCACGGATGTGTCAGAGTTTTTCCAATTTTAGCAAGGTATTATTCGCCAGATCGCGGATTATAAATTTATCTGTTCGATTTCTATGAAGATCCTTATGAAACTGCCACAGCAATCCATTTAAATTTGAAAACTCGCTTGGAACAACTTGGTCTAGATTTAAAGAACGTTTCAAGCTATTCAGCTGATAATACCAATGTAAATTTTGGAATTCATTCTGTTTATCGACTAATATTGAAACATAATGCAAATCTCTATCCTTCTCATTGTGCTGCATACATGCTTCATAATTCTATTAAATTTGTAATAGATAAATGTGATTTTTACGTCGAAAATTTAGTTTTTAAGGTATCTTATCACGTAAAATGTTGGGAAAAGTTAATCTTGTTTTGAAGAAGCTGATATACAATATTTTAAAGGGACTTCCTGCTTTGAAAATTTACTTTGTCACTTAGAGAAAACTGTTCAACCACTTTGCTGAAATATTTCTCAGAAATTGAAAAAACTGAATGTTATCTAGCCTTCTTTCATAATGTTTTGAAAGTGTTTCACAACACTAATGTTCCTAGAAAAGGAAGACATTCTAACTTCTGAAATATTTAAAGACCAAACTGACACAAAGGATTGCCAAAGAATTTATAGGTTTTGTAGCTTCAAATATTTTAAAATGATTGATGATATCCGAACAAGCTTCTATTAAAAGTAAGTTAATAATGTGGTACAAAAATGTTTTGAAATATATTGAAGAATGTTTTGATTTTTCTGAAGATAGCATTTTGTCTAAAATGCAAATTTTTTTTTTCCCTAAAAAAAATGTTTAGTTTTTGACGAACTTTGTGAAGCCATGAATAAATTATCTCTTGATAGCATAATAGACATTGGCGAACTTTACAAAGAATACTGTCAAGTAAAGAGGTTTTGAATATTATGATTTCAGAAAAAGAAAACTCTGAAAACCATTTTCGTATAAAAAATGGCACAAGCTTTTTAGCCAGAACAAGGGTTTAAAAAACTTTCTCAAAGTATTCCAATTTGTAGCTTCAATGCCTGCTTCAGTAGAGCGTGTGTTTTCACTCTGTAATAATGCCTGGAGCTATAACAGAAAAGATTTACTTATAGATAATGTAAAGGCAGAACTACAAGTTAAGGTAAATTATCCATTTACTTGTGAAGAATTCCACCAATATGTCCTGAAGAATAAAGATATGCTTAAATGTGCGAAGTCACAAAAAATTATAATTTCAAACTTTGAAATATTTTGCATACTTATTTTTATAGGTACTATTTGATTAAAGAAGTGATTACTTCTATGTTCCATTGATGATTGTTCTTTGATTTTATTTTAAGAATTTTATCAGTCTAGTTTTAGACTAATGATTATTTATATTAAAAAATAATAGAAGGCTATGTTCTGTTGATTATTTTATGTCCTGCTCTTATTGGAACAAATGATGGTATTATCGGGAAGCAGGACTTAATTCTAAATCGGGAAAATCCCAGCTGTATCGGGACGGTTGGCCACCCTGCTTGACTTTCTCTTTCCTGCTGATGATGACCCAATAAGCCTAGAGCAGCAATCAGTTGTCTCTGGAAATGAAGAATATACCATTGAAAACTTGAAACTGCCATTCACCCTGGAAGAACTGCAAGCTGCACTACAACAAAGCAAGGAAAATAAGATACTTGGAAGAGATCTTGAAGTAGATGTAGTCAAGGAAAAAATTACCACTGTACTTTCTGGCCACATTCAACAAATGTCTTGAAGCAGGACAGTTCCCAAATATCTGGATGGAGAGCAAACCTTAAGCTAATATTGAAGAGTACAGACAAGTCAGCTGAACATTCCAATTCATATTGTTCCATAGCCCTTCTTCGAGAACTTGCTAAGCTCCTGGAAAGAGTGCTACTCTACAGACTGGGAAAGCACTATGCAGACTCAGGCTTATCCCCTCCACAGCAGTTTTGGTTTAAACAAGGATCTAGTACAGAGGATGCAGTACAATATCTGATCACCACAGCTACTGAAGCAACCACCAAAAATTCATTAGCTATTACTGTGGACTTCACTCGAGCTTTCAACCAGCTCTGGTGGCCCAATATCCTAAGACGACTCTGACACTCAAATATCTTTAGAAATCTGTATGTATGTGTCAAGTCTTATTTCAGCCAAAGAAAAATTGTGATTACAGCTAGATACCAGCAGATTACCAGACTTGTCACTTGGAGTTGTCTTCAGATCTCACTCCTTGGGCCTTTCTTCTAGTCCATTGTCTTTGACAAGTTCCTTGGGATGGACCCCCGAATGTACAAAATCCCTCTCTTTCGCTGATGACCCTGTCTTGCTTATACATGCAGACAGAGCTCAATTAGAAACCAGGGCTAACCAAGCTCCAATGCTGGCCCACCATCCACAGGTCCCTGATATTTGGAGAGAAGACTAACTCTATACTGCTAAAAGGATCCCTTCAGCTGAGACAACCTCCAATCATTGATTGTCAATACTCCAATCAAACTCTCATCATAAATCAAATACTTAGGCATGGTAATTTACATGAAGCTTATCTTTTATTCCCACTTGGTTTATGTGGCTTCAGTGATCAGAAAATACATGGCTAACTAGAATAAGTTGGATGGATTGGGGGTCTCAAATGAAGGGCTTTGGCTCTCATCTACAAAGATATCTCTTTGCCAATTGTTTGTGCGCATAAGCTTGGTGCACAAAAGCCACCTTGGTGCAAAACAAGACAAAGCTCAACTTTATCCAAAGGGTTACACTACTTATAGTCACTAGAGCCTGCCACATCGATAGTACCCTGGCCCTCCAGGTCTTGGCCAGCTTCGTGCCTCTATATCTTGAGGCCAAACAAGGCCTCTTTCAACCACTAAGTAATCCCTACTGATATTCTTGGAATTCAACTAGACATGACGAGTGATCTTCTAAAGAGTGGTGCAACATGCATAGTGCAAGCCATTTAGTAGGAATCTTGGAATGAAACTACATCAAAAAATTTCTTTCTAATGTGGCATTTCCTGGCACAAAGTCTCCTCCCTGGTTTTTCTCTTGGTCTATACCTCACAAGTAACATTTCTGTTAACAGGGCATGGTCCATTTAATCATAAGTTGACAACCCTTGGAATACAGCAAAACCCTCTCTGCATTTGTGATAAACCTGAAAATTGGGAAATGTTATGTATATATGCCCTGAATGCGAAGAATGTTGCATCAGACTCATGACTAAAATACAGTAAAACCTATGAAACCAAGAGTATCTCCTCCTGCAAGAAGGACACATCTATTCTATACTTACTGAGTTTGCACAATCGGCATTCTAACATGGCACTCTTTTCAGAGATAACCTCCCTAATTTGACATCCATGGAACTGGACAAGTATGTGCTGAGCTAAAATTCCCAAAGTCATATTACATGCTATCTCCTCTATCTTCTGGACTAAACTGTGGCAGAAATTACTCAGATGGATTCTGGACAAATGGACTAACCTCCTACAAGAAATTGCAAACCCTGGATGCTCCAGGGTAGGATTCCAAACCCTGAACCTCAGGTGAGGATTTGCTGGTCCCAGTAGACTGAAAAATGTGCACTTGTATACTATCTGGTGGGTCAGGTGCTGCTGAGTGTGGGATGCCATTCTGGCACTCCACTTTGCAGGTCACCCTTGCCCTGCAAGCTTTCTACTTTCCCTGGGTCTGAGTGGACCTCTCAACCCAGGGGGATCCAACCCTTTACTTCATCCCTACTTCTCTCATCAGTAGTATGCCTTATTTCCCCATCCTTCCTACTTCGTTCCCACTTTTGCTTCCCCTCAAACTATCTCCCTCACTCTCACTTTTTTTTCTTTTTAACTTGGTCTCCATCACTAAGCTCGGGCAACCCTGGCTGGCAGAGACTAGCCAGAAATTGATGGACTGGCTGGCTCACCTCCCTGTGGTGGTGGTGGTGGTGGACAATGTAGAGTCCACACTCGGGGCCCTGCAGCCAAGTGGCCAGAAGAACAGCACAACAACACACTGTGATCCCTCTACTACCGCAGCTAAGTGTGGGCAACGGGAGGCCCACTAGGGGCCCAATGGCTAAATGGTCAGAGGAATAACATAACACAATTACACTTTTGAAAACCTTGGCCTTCACAGAGTTCTGTGGTACACAGAGTACACAATGTGAAGATGGGGGAAACCCCTGGGACCGTTTGACAGCTAACACTTTACCACACACACACTTCTGGCATTTACAGAGTTCTGTTTACCTCACAATAGTACTAATGGCATAGTTGTGGAAAACCACCAGTGTCACCTTACCCCAACACTATGCATAATGCAGTTGTAAGATCAAATCAAAAAAAAGTCAAGCAAAAGGTCCAAAGATGGGCAAAGCACCTGGTAAGTTTAGCAAAAGGATAACCATATGAAAAAACACTTTGATTATGTGAGGTAAAGAACTTGGTCACAAGGCACCATCGAGGAGGCATTTGAATTTAAATGAATGGGGGCGAAATTTTCACTGCTATAAATAATTTCAGAACGATGACTATGAATTCAAATTACGGTAGACAGTTTGGAGACTCAAAGATCATCTGGATAGTCTTGCATAAAGAGAGGGTCAGATAGGTTTAGAGAGGTTTATTTAGTTATTGATTTATTTATTATTTATTTTTTTGGCTGGTGCAGCAAAAGCCTTAAGCTTCCATGCACTATATGGCTAATGCTGATCCCCATCTTCTCATCCCATTATGAACAAATTGAAATTTAAAATTCTGTAGCATATCAGGACATTGTGGTATTCAAAGTAATGACATAGTAGTTCAATCTGAAAAACATCCAACAGTCCTGATATAGTGCATTTACGGCTACTATATAATTATAAAGCCATCACACATCATAATCAATCCTGTAGCCACCACTAAAGGATTGATTATGAGCATCAACTTCTGCAGATTTAGGTTTCGAGCTTAAACTACAGACACAGCAAGTCAGAAGTAATACTGATACATTTCTTCTTAATCATGGGAGAAGATAGACCTCAGTGTATATTGTTATTCCACACAATAAAGCACATTCCACTAGCCTAGTCAATACCATGTTCAAGTCTCAAATCAGTAATTTACAAAAACTATTAACTCACTCTTATCTTATGAGGTGCACTGCAAATCTCTTCGTACACTTCTCTTTGTGGACTAATGTTATTAGTGGAGTACCCAGGTTTCGTTGCTGGGCTCACTGTTGTTTAGTATATTTATCAATGATATTGATGAAGGTTATATCAGGTTAATGTCCAAGTTTGCAGATGACGACGACAGTAAAGACATTATGCTACTGCAACAGGATCTAGACAAGTTGGGAAGATGGGCTGAGAAGTTGCAACTGAAGTTTAACAATGACAAATGCAAAATACTGCATATGGGTAGCAGTAACCTCAGAGCAATGTACCCCGAGTGGTACTACACTCGGGGTAGTGAAGAATGAAAAACACTGGGGGGGGGAATAATTGTGAGACAAATATGAAGTTTTCTGAGCAGTGCAGACAGGCTGCCAGAGCAAGTCATGGGGTCTTGTCAATGATATACTTTGCTAGCAGGTTTAAGTAGGTGATTATTTAGGAAGGATGTAGAGTTGCTGAAATGATTACAGAGAAGGGCAGCATGATTAGTGAATGGAACAAAGGGTTGCTTTTTAAAAGAAAGGCTTAAGTTTTGCAAATTACAGTGTCTGGAGACTAGGAACTTGTGAGGTGATCTGATTGAGGTGTATAAAGCCATGAATTGTTTGAGCAAGCTCAGTGCTGATGGGATTCTTCCTCTTGCCCAGATTAATTGCCTGAGGAGACATAAATTCAGATTGAGGAAAGACAGTTGTAGAATAGATGTGCAGAAGTTTGCCTTTAGCCAGTGGGTGGTTGATTGCTGGAACAAACTTCCATCTGTTGTTGTGGAAGTTGATAACTTAAATAAATTCAACGAAGAACTGGACAAATGTTTGGAGCGAATGGATGGGTGAAATGGGATTTTTTTTTTTTTTTTTTTTTTTTCGGCTGATGCTGTATAAGCTTGCTTTCTTGCATCATGTGCCTTTGCAAATGCTAAATCAGAATTATTGTGTTATCTAAAAATGATAAATTTATGATCATTGTAAGCATTCTGTTAAATGCATAACTTAGTGTGTTAAAATATGAGATATACACTTTGGAACTGATAGTCCTCGTCCCCATTAAACTCCCATACTACCACCACAACTTTCACAAAAAAGAAAATAAAAAAAAAGCTTGTATACTGTGATACCATTATCAGAGAATGTTTCTGTTGAATGATAGTCCCTATACACAAACTTCATGATTATTCTATCTATGATGCTTCTATTATATACTGTTATTGAAGATTATATATACAAAATTGGGATTCTTTTATGACTTAAAGCATTTTCTTTGCAAAGCTATCTCAGTGTATCCTATATCCATTGAGGTAGCTTTACTTTAAAAACACAACACTTGCCTGATACTTGGTTGCACCATCTTACTGTGCAACACAGCCTGGATATATCACAGCAGGTGATGCAAGGTGCTTGGAGGGTGTCTATGAAAATGGTAACCCTTGCCAACCACACTGCATCCCATAGTTGTAGGGTATTCAGTGATTCCAGATCCATCCAGGCACCAAATGGCCTATTCGACAACATCTCACACATTCAGATGTGCGAAGATCTGGTTCTCTAGAATGATCATTGAACCAGCTTAACAGTATTGCAACACTATGACACACACAGTATTCTTGTTGAATTGTGCCTTGGTAGTCTGGTAAAACTCACCATAAACAGATGCATGTGGTCAGAAATGGTGGACCTATATGAATATCCACTGAGGCACTGATCATTAGATATCAGAGGCCTGTGGTCTCCCATCCGAAAATGCCTAACTGTTATACTGTCCCCCCCCCCTCCTTTATGCAGTAAAGTTTGAGAACATGTTGAGTACACAGCAAGCTGTCTGCTTGGTATAGTTGAAAATGTGATTCGTCGGGCCAGGAACCCCGTTTCTAGTCACTCACTGTCCAATGTTTCTGCTCCTATGCCTATTATAGGTGCAGTTGTGATGGGCTGTCAGAAGGGTTATTGAGTTTGCCATTGAAAGCAATAGCCCAACCATGTCAGAAGCATGGTCCATGTTAATATGATCCTCTCCTATGTTGTATTGCATTGTCAGTTGCCTCACTTTAGCACAGTGTTCTGCTGAACAGCATGTTGGGACTCCTCTTGCTCCTTTCAATAACAGCATGTGGTGGTTCTGTGGTTAGTCCACACATGATTCACAAGTGAGTGATATGAATGTAGGGGAACAACGAGCAGAGGTGGCTGCATCTGAGATACCCACCTCCCACTAATCTGGATCCAGTTATGATCACTCTTTGGAATCTATTTACTTTTATCTTTGGCCCATTGTTTTGCAGGTAACACTATTCTTCTGAATATAAATGTTCTCTGTAGGTGGTGGCAAATGGCATGAATGAAGGTACAGTTGGAGATGTTGCTAATGCAAAGCTACTCTTTATTTGAATGGCAGTAATTTTCTTTAGAAGTTATTTTCATGTTCCTGGACATTCCCTAAGTGAGGATTTTTTTTTTTTTTTTTTTTTTTTTTTTTTGTGTGTGTGTGTGTATTTAGTATTTTCTTTTTCTATCTAGGATAATTTTGAAGAAAAATGCAGAAGAGGAGAAATCAAGTATAGAGACCGAATGTTTAAATTGGTATAGTTTATTGTTTTATAAATATTTGCAGTCTCAGTTGGTATTGAAATTACTGAATGTAGATTAACTGTTTTTAGGAGTCTTAAGAAATACATACTTTGTAGATAAGAAGGAAATAAAGTATTAACAGCTACAGCAATGGTTTTCAATATTGGTCGAATTAATTTTGTTGGTATAAATTTCCATAATCAGGAAAGGAAAACATGTATAATTCATATGGTTGTTAATGCTGAGCATGAACAACCATACCTATATGCCCAACTCAGGCTGAGAAAAATTTCCCTGCTCCAAAAGAGTTAACCCATTCAGTGCTATGTCTCCTTATGCTGACCATAAAATGTAATTGCTATTCCATGTTTAGTTATATTCATTTCTACGTTAATTTTATGTCCAGTTATTTAGTGGTATTTTTCACCTGTATAAGGATGGTAATAATTTTCTAACTGGTGAGCAGAAGTGACATGTTTTTAAAGGAGAAAGATTCTACCCAAAAGATGAGGCCTAAGAAATAATGAAGAGGCATTGATTTTGATATCTCTTCATCATAAGAACATCTTGAATAGATTGCCAAATCTGATTTATTCTGCACACTTCATTATATTAGAATTCCACAATGATGGTTGAAAATAAGACATGAACGCAAAGTTCTGTCTTTTTTTTATTTATATATTTTTTCTTTTAGTAAAATTCTCTGCTTTTGTGCATATTTCAAACCATTAATCTGTTGATTACTTTTGGTACAAAAAAAAATAAAACAATTTGTAAATAATGTTTCTTTTAAATGCAATATAGAGTTAAGCCCAATGTCTAAAAGAATTTTTAAAAAAATTGTCATAATGGGAAATACTCTGAAAATTTTGATGTTAGTCATAATGATGACATATGCAAATAATCAAATGGGCTATAAGTTGTAAACAAAATTAACAAGATACAGAGTTCTGTTATTGATTACAAAAGAAAAATATGTAATATTGTGAGTTAGTTTATCAGAGAGAAAGAGAGGTTTGAAGATGTCCATACTGCATATATCAACTTAATCAATTCAGAACTGGGTCACATAAGTCAGGCTGTATGAAGCTGGTTGTTCCACCTGGCTGGAAAATTGCTTTTCATTTTGGACAAGATCTTAGGAGAACTGGTTCTTGGTTCCAGTGGATAGTAAGACATAGTAAAACCAGATCAACATCAGTGTTAAAAGTCTAGTTAGTTTGTTGGCAGACTGCAGAATACAGATTTTTCTTTTTTGGGAAAGATATATGCTAATTTATTTTTGTCACGTTTAATATGGTTAGTCCACACATGATACACAATTGATATGGTTGTAGGGGAACAGCGAGCAAAGGTGGCTGTTCCCCCATGGTCATATCACTTGTGTATCATGTGTGGACTAACCATATTAGATATCTAGTGCCCACAGCCTATAGGTTCCAAGCTAACACCATAGGAATCGGGCATGTTTGCATATCTTTGTGGTTGAGGGATCTCTGCAATCCTAGATGGCTTGGCCAGGATCAATCAGCTAGTAAGTTTGTCTGCAACAGTCTACTGCATCAATGCCATCCTCCTACTTTCGTTGTCCAAGGGAAAGGGATAGAGATGGGCTGTCAGCGGTGCATGTATAGTGTCTGGGTAGCCCTGGTGGGTGGGGAGTCGGGGCCCTGAACCAAACTAAAAAAACTCATGAATCCTGATACTTTTCTTCTGGAACCCCAAACACAGCCCCTACCAAAAGCTAAAGACACAGATGCAGACACCACCAATGCAGCAAAGAGGCCCAGGACTGTAGCTACATCAGGTCCAACACCTAGATACCTGATACTCCATTCCACTGGAGAGAAACCTATAAGGAAAATATTGCTCTTCTTTATTCAGAAGGGTTGGTAGTCCCCCAAATTCTGTAAGATGGCTGCGTTCTGCTGATATCCTTATAGAAATTAAATGTGACAACCTCGCCGAACAGTTCTTCAGAGCAGCATTTATTGAGGGGAATGCCAATTACCCCATGAGACACTAAATTCATCTCGATGTGTGATCTCTGAATGGTATCTACTTGAAGTGTCTGAAGAGATCTGTTCAGAACTGAAACTACAAGGAGTGACGGCTGTAAAGAATGTTTGTACATAGGAAGAGGAATCTAGTGCCAATTAGAAACCTCATCCATACTTTTAATATGCCAATATCACCTAATGAGATTAAAGTTATCTGAACCGCACAGTACATCCATATGTTTTAAACATGTTAATGTGCTTCAAGTGCCAGAAATATACATCATGCAAAGCCACAAAATCCACCTGCATTAATTGCCAAGGCAAGCACCCTGAATACTCTCAAGCATGCCGGAGGTGGAAGAAAGAAAAAAAGAAATACAAAAAGCAGAGATATATAAGGAATACAAGAGAGGTAAAAGGCAGAGTTTAATATCTCATACTAGGAGGCCAGAAAAGCAGTTAAACTAGAAATAGCAATTACACAACATATGCTGAAAAGGTGGCCAAGAAACTTTCTACTGGAACTGAAACCAAAATGTGACTGTACCACCGAAAGTAATTTATGCCCATAGCCAGCTATTTACTGAGTTCAGAAAAATCGGCACAGAAAACTCAGTCAGCTGCCACTCCAATATCAATACCTCATTGTGCCTCAGCAGTACAAAAATTGAGTGGTAAAAAAGTAACATCGTCATCAATGCAAGAAAAGATGGATGTCAAGACCAAGGAGGTACCTGACAAGCCAGTCTGTCTTGGAACTCTTTGCAGAGGAAGAATTGGACACAGTACGGTGTCCATAACACACTGTGGGATATTGCTGATATCAATGTTGTTTGTTTGTTATTTGGTTTTTAGGAGCATTAACAACTAAGGCCATATTGCTCCGGGGATATGCGGTGGTCATTCCCTGACCTTTCCGTATTTGGTGGTCACGGGCTCGAACCCCAGTCTAATCGAGAAGCGTGTGCTTCTCGATTAGACTGGGGTTCGAGGCAGGAATACGCACTGCTACTCCTGCCCACCTGGCTACGGAGGTGCCTTGACATCAGTGGAATGGTACGAGTCATAGAGCATATGCTCACTGACGACCAATCCCTTATAAATGTGGGAACAAACACCTTTTTAATGTGCCTACCTGTACATTTTCTGCCATTGATCTTTTTTATCAGCTCCCCTTCTCTCCTCCTTTTGCGTATCTGGGAGGTGGAGGAAAATCCATATGAAAGTGATCACTTCCCATGATAACCTGCTTACATACTTTGAGACTGTGTCTTCCTTTTAGGTTAGTCTGGTGGAAGATTGATCAGGCTGACTGGAATGCCTTTCAACATCTGGAAAATTGTTATATCACTACAGTCAGTCAGGAGCCTATCAATGCTACAATCATGTACATCACAGAAAGCATTGTCCATGCAGCTGTAATTGCAGTTCCAAAAACATCCATCTGGTTTCCACCTTTTCTCAAGCCAGGGGGATATTCTGACAATATCCTACCACGGTCAGCCTAAATAGCCTTTAAACATGCACAAGCCACATCCGCTCTCATAGTCAAAATTAATCGTAGATCCATTTCACATCATCTGTTACCCAGATAACCAGCATGAAGATGGTCTGGTTAAATCTGGAAAATGAAGGGAAAATACACTGCACACACACCCCTCATCAGTCCTGAAATATAATTAGCATTAGCATTAGTAGAGGCATTTGATGCAAGAAAGCAAGCTTATGCAGCATCAGCCAAAAAAAAAAAAAAAAAAAAAAAACCACTTCCACTTCACCCCTCTGTTCGTTCAAAATACCTGTCCAGCTGAGCCTTAAACTTATTTAGGCTATCAACCTCCACCACAAGGGATGGAAGTCTGTTCCACCAACCAACCACCCGCTGGCTAAAGGCAAATTTCCGCACGTCTATCCTACATCTGTCTTTCCTCAATTTGAATTTATGCCCTCTCAGGTGATTATTCTGAGCTAGAGGAAGAATCCCATCAGCATTGAGCATGCTTAAACCATTCAAGGCCTTATACACCTCTATCAGATCACCTCGCTGGTGCCTAGTCTCCAGACACTGTAATTTGCAAAACTTAAGCCTTTCTTCGTAAGAGCACCCCTTTGTTCCATTCACTAATCTTGTTGCCCTTCTGATGATGCACTATTGCAGACAACTGCAATAGCTAATGCTCTTGGAGAAACGTTCTAACATCCTCGCAACACAATCTTACTCCCCAGAGTTTCTGCTCCTTAAACACAAAACTGAAAACCAACCACTCAGTTTTACATCAATTATATATTATTATATTTAGATTATTATATAATAATCCATTTACCATACAGGAGCTTGAGAACGGCTCTCATGCTTACCAAGGCTAGTGCTGTTGGACCAGATGACATCCATTATAAAATAATAATGTATATATCCAGTAAAATATCTAACTTTAATTATAAATACTTTGGAGCTTTCAAGGCTGAAAGGACCATAAAAGCAGGCGTGCTAACTATGCAGCATGCCCTTGTTATGGTTAACAGCATGATGTGATGGATGGAATCTAGTTTTTGCCCTGATTAACTACACTGCTTGACTAAATTAACAGAACAAAATGTTATTCATGAATATTTTATTGTGAACAGTCGGCGAAGGTGAATATTTGATATAATAGGCATTGTGGTATGCAAATTCTGAGAATCTAATAGAAATTGATCTACATTTTTTTTTTTTTTTTTTTTTTTTTTTGTTTTCTCAGTGCGATAACCACATCTCCAATACTCAGGATGTCAAATCATCTTTGTTTACATGATTCTTTGAGATGGTGAGCTGTTGGACAACTTAAAGCTGGGCAAGCAGTGGTGTCATGTTGGTTTCATGTGTCACACAGTAGTCTCTGCACTATGCAAGCAGTTTCAGGAGACAGGAACCATTACATGAAGAGCTGACAAAGGTTGCCCAAAGGCTATGTCAACCATAATAGACGGCTATCTGGCTCTAACATCAAGACTGATCCCTACAATGTCCTGTCATCAACTGTCTATTGAGGCTATAGCCACAGGTGAAAACATTTCCAACCAGACTGTTAAGAAGGCTCAATTCAAGTGGATGTTACTCAAGGACGCTAGTGGTGTGTATCCCAATAGAAATTGATCTACATTTTTTTTTTTTTTTGTTTTCTCAGTGCGATAACCACATCTCCAATACTCAGGATGTCAAATCATCTTTGTTTAAATGATTCTTTGAGATGGTGAGCTGTTGGACAACTTAAAGCTGGGCAAGCAGTGGTGTCATGTTGGTTTCATGTGTCACACAGTAGTCTCTGCACTATGCAAGCAGTTTCAGGAGACAGGAACCATTACATGAAGAGCTGACAAAGGTTGCCCAAAGGCTATGTCAACCATAACAGACGGCTATCTGGCTCTAACATCAAGACTGATCCCTACAATGTCCTGTCATCAACTGTCTATTGAGGCTATAGCCACAGGTGAAAACATTTCCAACCAGACTGTTAAGAAGGCTCAATTCAAGTGGATGTTACTCAAGGACGCTAGTGGTGTGTATCCCATTAACACCAAATCACTGCAGAGCTTGTCAAAACTGGTGAATTGGAGCCCTCGCAAATGGGATACAGTTCTGTTCTCTGATAAGTCCTGTTTAGCCTTTAAACAGATTCTAGACGTTATTCCATCTGGAGATGGAGAATGCAGTACCATCTCTCCAACATCAGATAAAGGAACGCTTACAGCAGACACTGTTCTCGTGTGGAACGGAATAATGATCAACATCTTCACCCCTCTTCATGTTTTGATTGGGGTGCCGTAACTGTGCAGAGGTACTGAGAACAGATCCTGGAACCCTATGTGTGCCTTTTTATGGGTGTGATCGGCCAATTTTATTTTTGTGCACAACAGTAAATTTTTAGAATTATAAATTTCTCCTAGTGTGTGGGCAACAAATTCTCCACCAAGTGATATATCTGTCTTTGCCCTTCGAATGTGAGCATAAAATTTCATTCAGTTACCTGTTTTGTTCCAAAAGAGGTCATTTGAAATGAACTATTATATTTTTTAATTGAATCGAGGAAATGTTCGGAGTATGTGTGTGCTCCAAACAAAACACTGTTAAGAGATTAAAAGTTAATGGAATGGGTAAGATGGACCTTCCCACCACTACAGCACATCCAAGAAGGCTCATTTTTCCATTAGAGAGCATTGCACAACTCACATACAGGGTGAATCACTACCAGTGCAACAAACTTGCAGGAGGTGTAGGGGGCACAAAGACAAATAGCATTGCAGTGTCCGAAATGACTTCGTCATGCGGTAGAGGACATTGAATGGAAGGGTCACGTGAACAGCGATCCCGCTGGAAGTCAGCATGTGCAAACCGTTTCTGTTGAAGAAACCAAGTAGCAAAAGTCCTCCGGAGTGGATAATCCACAAGCTCCAATGATTGGACGCGTTGCAGATGGTATGAACTCATTTGGTTTGTTGACAGTATCCTCCATACAATGGATTGGAAAATACCTAATTGTTGGCCTATCGCTCGAGTACTCTTACTTGGATTGTCTTCTGCAGGACGTAGGACATTCTCCTCATTGTCTGGCGTCCTCGTCGTTCGCTCTCGATCCTTGGTACCTCTTGTGAAACAACCAGCCTCACATAACCTTCTGTGCACACGTGCGAAAATCATGATGAGGAGCACGCCTGTGTGGGAAACATTCCTGGTACAAGCGCAGTGGCGTGCCCGTTACAGTCCGCAGCTCCATACGCAAGGTGCATGTCGGCCAGTTCAACGTTTGAATACTCGTCTATCCTACTGCCTCGGGAACCGGTTCGCAAATGCTGACTTCCAGCGGGATCACTGTTCATGCAACCTCCCATTCAACGTCCTCTACTGCATGACAAATGCATTTCAGACCCTGCAATGCTATGTGATTCCGATTAGTCTTTGTGCCCCCTACACCTGCAAGTTTGTCGCACTGGTAGTGAATCACCCTGTTTAACACTTGATTCCAACTTCATAATTTTATCTGTATGTCTGGGTTATAACTAAATCTAGAATTTGCTTTTTTTTTATTTTTTTATCCAAGATCTCTGTGCACCTACAGATTTCTCTACTTAGTATTAGTAACGGCCGTATGGTGCAAGAAAGCCTATGGCTTATGCTGCACCAGCCAAAAAAAAAAAAAAATCCAAACAAAACAATGATAAAAACAAAAAATAAATAAATAATATAAAATAAATAACTAAATAATTAATAAAAAAAAGGAAATTAAACCTATCATCCTATGCACTTCCCTTACCCGGAAAAAAAAAAAAATTATTTTAGAGTTGCCCGTAATTAAATACATTAACCCGTATTTGTGTCTGTAAATTGCGTATGTTCTATGGTCGATTTGCCTGTTTTGCTGGACGAAAAAAACCCCAATTACTGGGGGGGAAAACCTTGCTATCTACGCCTGAGACCAACTCAGCCACAGAGTGAAAAAAGCCCATTAAAGTTCCTCGCGTCATCGACGGGATTCGAACCCAGGCCTTTTCCACCCGGTGTGGGGAGGACGGTGACGATACCACTGTGCTACCCGCGCAGACCCCTTACCTGAAATTACTATCCAGATGACCTTTGAATTTCCCCAAACTGTTGGCCTCTACCACCCATGAAGGCAACTTATTCCAGTAATTTATAACTCGCTGGCTAAAATAAAACTTCCTGCAGTCCAATCTAAACATTTCCCCCCCCGTGACTTGAATTTATGTCCCCTAGTTCTAGCATCATTTATAATCTTGAAAATGTTGTCCTCATTCATTTTACTGATGCATCTCAGAGCCTTAAACACCTCAATCAAATCTCTAAGGTGTCTAGTTTCCAAACTCTGCAACGCACATTCAAAGTCTTTCTTCATAAGGATGCCCTTTTGCCGATCTCCCCAGCAAGTTACCCTTCTTTGCACCCTTTCAAGAAGCTCGATGTCTTTCTTTAGGTTCGGTCTCCATACTTGAACACAGTATTCCAAGTGTGGTCTAACATAAGCCTTATATAATGGGATTATCACGTCCCCATCTCTACTTGCAAAAGTTCGATAGATCATCGATAGGACACCATGGGCCTTCCTTGCAACCTGTTTACAATGCTCAGAGAATTTCATGTCTGACCGTATCGTAACACCCAAGTCCCTTTCCTCCGGTACTGGGTTTAGTTGAACTCCACCAAGTGAACAAGTTTTTTTGGGATTACTGTTTCCCAGGTGTAATACCTTACACTTTGTTGGATTAAAGCACAGCTGCCATTTTTCTCACCATTTCTGAAGTCTTTCTAGGTCTCTCTGAAGAAGCTCAGCTTGACAGTGATCATTAACTACTCTACCAATTTTAACATCATCTGCAAATTTAGACATCACGCCCTCTATACCTTCATCAATGTCGTTTATGAAAATTAAAAACAACAGTGGTCCTAATACTGATCCTTGGGGAACCCCACTTCTTACATCAACCCAATCTGAGGAATAGCCATTTATCACAACACTGCTTCCTGCCCCGAAGCCATCCTTCTATCCATCTAAGGATTTTCCCAGTGATTCCAACCTGTTCCAGCTTATAAAAAGCAACCGCTCATGTGGGACTGAGTCAAAAGCTTTGCTGAAATCTAAATAAACAATGTCGAAATTATTCCCTAAATCCAGCTCGTGTATGACCCTTTCGAAATAGAGAACCAGATTTGTTAAACATGATTTTCCCTTTACAAAACCATGCTGAGTATCCTTCAGAATTTCAATTTGATCCAAATGAACCTGAATTCCACCCTTGATCATTGCCTCCATGATTTTCCCTGCTACCGAAGTCAGACTGACAGGTCGATAATTTCCAACTTCACTTTTAGAGCCACCCTTATGTATGGGAGATACATTTGCACTTTTCCAATCCAAGGGAATCTCCCCAGAGTCTAGTGATGCTCGCATAATTAGATTCAATGGTTCAATGCACTCGCTTGCCGCCTCTCTTAAGTTTATAGGGTATATTCCATCAACTGCAGGAGCCTTACTGGTCTGTAGGCTCGAAAGTTTTTTCATTAAATAATCTTGCAACATTTCAATATCATTAATTACATATTTTTCAACTTTGCTCCCACAATTTCCCATTGCCACAAAAGGCTTTTCATTTGTAAATATCGATGCAAAATAACTGTTGAGTTCATCTGCAACGGCTGGTTATTTAATACTATCTCCTTTCCCTTACGTAAAGGTCCGATCTGGTTTGTCCTGCTCTTCTTGGCATTTATATGTGAAGAATTCTTCCCCCCCCTCTTTGCTCTGTTTGCCAGTGATTTCTCATAAACTGCCTTTGCCTGTCGAACCTTTTCTGTGGCTCTATTACACATCACCTTGTAGCTGTTATAGGTTTCAGTACTTTTTATTGCTCTGTAACCTTTCCATGCCACATTTTTCTGCTCAAGTAATGTGGCAACTTCACTATTCATCCAACTTGGAACGCTTCTCGTGGAGTATTTTTTTTTTAATGGTATATACGCATTCAAGGCATATATACGCATTCAAGGCATCTGTGATTAATGTTTTAAAAGCATATCACAGTTCAATTGTATTCATTCTCTGTGCGATATCTACCCAGTTAATAGAGTCCATGTAGTACCTTAAGGCATCGTAATTTCCTTTTGTGAAATTAAAACCCATTCCTTTGCCTTTTTACTTCTGCTACCCCTCTCGTCATCCACCGTAGAACTCCGTGATCACTTCCTGCTACTGGTTCCTCTACTGTCAGCCCTGTTATGTCATCTGATTCATGTGTGATGATGAGGTCTAGGATATTCCTTTCTCTAGTACTTTCCCTGACATGTTGATACAAATAACAGTCATCTAGTTGATTTAAAAATTTTGTTCCCCATGTCGAGTTTCCTTTCCATTTACTCCAATCAATTAGAGGCAAATTGAAATCGCCCATAATAAGGCATTGCGCTTACTTGCTGATTCCATTTGCATGTAGAGGCTTTTGTCATAATCTTCACAATAACCTGGTCTGTAGATTACTCCTACTCGCATTATACCTTTGGTTCCAACCATCTCACACCATACAGACTCTATACTAGCATGTGAAATGTCTGAATCCGGGAAAGCTATCGTCGCACTCAGGCTGCTTCTGATAAGAAGCATTACCCCACCACCCCTTCTATCTAACCTATACTTCCTAAATACATTATACAAGCCGTACTGAAACTCATCATCCCCAATTTTCGGATGGCACCACGTCTCTGTAAGCCCTATCATGTCTGCGTTACTTGTTTTAAGCAGCAGTTCGAATTCGCTCATTTTAATGACGACACTTCTAACGTTACTATATAAACAATTAAGATTTACTGTTCTTGTATATTTAACAACCCTTGAAGTTTTTTAGGCTCTCTTCCCTGATATTTGCTACCAGCTCACGTGAAACGTTTCTGCCCCCAGAACATCTAGATAATACGTCCAGTTGGGGTAACAGATAAGAACTCTTAAGGTATGTGCAAGAGTTACTTTGACCAATATTGTTAGTATTACCCACATCCCCCCTAACTAGCAGTTTCCCTGAACCTTTAAGGTATCCTCAATAATACTGGCAAAAACTTTTGCACCACCTTTGTTTAAGTGTATCCCGTCTCTACAAAACAGATTCCTTTTACCTACAAGTGTGGGCCATGCTGATAGAAATTTACCCCCTAAAGCCTTGCAGATTCCTTCAAGTCTTGAGTTAATCCACAAGGCTCTTAACATATAATCCCTCCTATCGTGTCTGGACAGAATTGCAGACAAAGACATTATGGCCTAGCTCGCGACATTTACTCAGCATGGTCCTGTATTTTTCCAACAAATCGTCAGATCGTGTACGTTTAATATCATTTGTCCCCACATGAATAATAATATTTTCTTTACCCCCTTTAAAATCTGATAATCTGTTGGTGACATCATCAATAGTTGCTCCCGGCAGACATACCCCGGTTCTGCTCCACCTATCCTTATTACAAAAAATATTCGCCGTTTCCCTGACAATGGAGTCTCCTAATAAAACAATGTCCTTTTTAACCAGAGTAGTTTGCACTTGGTTTTTCTGTTTTGAGGCTCGAATCGGGTGTGCATCACTTGGTAGATTGCTGGAGTTTTGAGTCCCTGACGAGCTCCCAGATGCATTATTTTCCCGGGCAAACACTCGTTTTTTCAGGGACTCCAATTGTTCTATCAGTGCACCAAATTGCAATTTAAGATCGGTGCACTCCTTACATCGATCACAAAGAAAAGAATCCCCAGGTGAGGTAGGATTAGTCACCAGGTCGACCTTGGAAAACATTCCACGGGATTAAATCATTACTCACCCGTAAATCGCCATCGGCTATTTCCGTGTGAGTCACGATATCCTGTGACGTGTTTAAGGAAGAACTTCCATTATAAAATTAAATAAATATCAATGAAAGTAACTTTAAAAAATTATATCTATAATATTATTAAAATCAAACAGTTACAGGAAAACCTATAACAAAATAATCCAACAATATCTAAATAAATCAAATATTTAAAATCACTATCCAAAAGTAAACCACTTAACTGAGGAGCCCTGTCTAAGTGCGTCCGCTCACCTCGAATGCCAACAGTCTAGTGACCAAGTAATTACTTGGCAATGGAGGCTTTGTTCACGTCAGATTTTTTCTTGCATATTTGGCAGGTTTTTAATGAACCTCAGTATTTTTTGGCTTAGCTAACTGCAGCTTCTCAGTCACCCCCCACACACCCAACCGCTGAAAATATTGCACAACGTCTGCCACCCTTACCTTTATTTGGCTTACCTTCTTTTGAAATTTTATTCTCACTTTTTATTTCTTTCATGTCGATCGCAATTATATTCTGTGTTCAAAGTAAACGTTTGGGGCAGTACTGGAAATGTTTAATTTTTTGTCTAATCTGGTAAGATGAACTACTGGCTTCGATGATTTAGGATTCTCCATGAAAATTTGAAGATTGGTAAACATCAAAATGCCCATTACCCAGGTTACCCCCGAATCAGTTTGTTGTTAAGTTAAGAATAAAGAAACAATTCTTAACCAACTCTGTTTGTTCTCCGGAGGCGTGATGAAAATGGCCATTAGGTATACCTCAAAACTAACGGAAAATTTCACTAGCTGCAATTAACTCACATGGAGTCCCATATGTCGTATATTTTAACATTTCATCTCTGTAACGTTTCTTCACATGAAAGTTATCAGCTTTCCCATCATCCATCCACACTTTCAATCTCTCCCAATTACATGGGACATATATGAACCGGAAATATAAGTTAGTTGAGTAAGTTATGATATTCATGCATCAAGTAGAATAATGAACGGAAAAGGCTGAACCATCTGGCATTTTTACCATGCGGATGAGTCACACCATTAAGAAATTCAGTCAACATTTTTTTTAAAATTGTAATCCAAATGCAGCAAAAAGAATTCACTGTACCAAGTCAGTCACTTGTCATCTATCAGTCAAAACAAAAACATTTAGTAGCCAAATTAATGCGAAAAAAAGTGAATGTAAATCAACCTGTACTAAACTGAGAAAAAATCAAACTGAGTCATACACCAAAGTGCAAAAGTACATTTCACTAGTGGTTAATGAACATCTAAACAATACAAGAGTTAATATCAAATGGTTAATCAATGTTATAATGTGATTTCTAGAGTTTTTTGTTATTGGGTTTTAGGCACATCAGCAACTTGGCCATAATGTGCCAAAAATAATTATGTATGCAAATTGTGTGCTCTGTGGTCAATTTTCTGTTTGCTGAAATATATATAACCATGCTGCCTTCGCCCGAGACTAACTCAGCTACGATATGGGAAAATCCCATAAAAATTCCTTCCATCATCAACCAGATTCAAACTGAACTCTTTTCCATCCAGTGTGGGGAGGACAGCAATCCTACCGACTGTGCTACACGTGAGGGCTCTAGTTTGCTACTGTCCATATTAGTAGACTGAGAGAAATTATCTCAAGGGTACAGTGTTCTCTAGTTAGCCACTACCAAGAAAAAACTAAATGAATATCCTGTGTATAGAGTTCCAGTACTGCTAAAATCCACGTTTCATGTTTTGTGAGTTTTCTATGAAAATGCAAGGTTTTAAAATGCATGGATGTGATTTCTCAGATTGCAAGGCCACAACTATGAAAATATTTTTCTTTCAAAAAATTTGCATTCCATTAAAAAATGGACAAGAGTTCTATTACCAGCAGAAAGTGTTGATCTGCCAACAAGCTTCTAGTGATACCTCAGACTTAGACTTTCTTATTTTCAAGTTTACAAGTTTTACTTTTATATTAAAATGTACAATTCACGTTTAAAAATATATGTATCAAAATAGACTCTTTCAGTCCCATAAAGTTAAGTTCTTTATGGGATTGATATGACATTTCACATTGTATTTTTTTTTTTTTTTTTTTCAAAGTACAAAAATTTTTCGCAAAGACAGGAATGCATGAATTAGAGGGGTTGAAATAATTTTAGAGAAAAAGGCAATAGTTATTTTGTGTGTTTGAACGGCATTTTATAGAACAATGACTTTATGATCTTGTTAAAGGAACACGTCAAATTTCTTCAGGTATACTTTTTTTGTTTAGTATATGATATAAAAGGTAAGATACAATCGTAGCTGTAATCAATCTTAACACCGATAAAGTTTTTAAAAGCATTTGTTAGTCACAGACAGAAAACTAGTTTATGGAAATTGCCTTTCATCCAGTGAAAAGAAAACTTTGTTTTAACTGTCTGTTATAAATGCAGACAATTTTTAAAAGGATACCTTCTTAATTTCTTTTTATTAGTGTCTCTTTTTCCTTATTCAATATGTTCTCTAATATTGTATGCCACTCATCATTCTGTTTGTTTTTTCTTGATTTCCAGAATTCTTTTCTCCTTAGATATCTGTACCAAATTACTCGCTTTGTAGTGGTGGCAGTAACAGTGAATGCATAACAAGTCCTGTGTGAGAACATATTTTTTTTTCTGTTAGTATTTAAACAGACTGCTTCCCATCCCTGTAGAAGCAGTCCCTTCTGTTAACAGAAGGGACTGCTTCTACAGGGATGGGATACACTTAAATAGAAAGGGTGCAAGAATATTTGCTGATGCTATCGAGGCAGTGTTAGGTGGGTCGGAAAACTGCTAGCTTGGTAGAATACAAGGACTAATAGATTAACAGTAGCCACTGGCAGAGGTGAAAGTGATTCTTGTACTGCTTCTATTGGAATGAGCAGCAGCCTGGAAAACGATGCAGGTTATTTCAGAGACTTCCGGGAGTAATTGTGGTACATGTAAACACAGGTTGTGTTAGGGAAGCTAAGAAAAAGAACAGGTGCACGTATACTTGCGTGTACACCAATGCTAGGAATGACAGTCCTGTGTGAGAACATTTTTTTTTCTATTAGTATTTAAAGTTTTAGCTGGTACAGTGCGATTGCTAGTTCTTAGTGAATTCAGGGCTCTTAAGATAAGCGTGAAACCTTTCAGCGGATCCATATGATGTCTGTAAAATAAAAAATAAAATTTCTTTATTTTTTAATAAATGAATAATTTAATTTTTGTGGTTAAGAGAACAACTCAGAAATGGTGTCGTGAAAGCATTTTATTGCAACTGGAAATCCACAAGGTATCTGCACCACATGCTCCAAGGATTTTAAATATTAAAAAGGATGTAAGGAGCTCAAAGAGCATAATAGATCTGCAAAATGGGCTATGAACTTAAAAGTGAAAAATAACTAAGTTACCTACAAAAATGCACTTATACATGCTGCCAAATTAACTGGAAAAAAATTGCCAATCAACTGCTTGGAATTTACTCAAGAATCTACATGACATGTAGACATATATAGTATCTCTGTGATGAATACAGTACAGAATCCCGTAAAAGGCCAGAGACATGTAACGTTATCCTAATTTCAGCTTTGTTTTAACTGCTGTGCAAGTAACCTTATAATGTCTTGAGGAAATCCTTGAGTAATTGAAAAATTGGAAGTGTTCAATAGCGTAGCTCGCGGCATTAAAAAAAAAAAAAAGATAAATCGCTTTAAAATCTGTTGTGTCGGCCATTCTGAAAAACCCCGTTTGTATTCTCAACCTGTTTCAGGAACCGGGACCCAGTCGGAAGCGTGCAAAATTATGCTTTTGGGAAGATTTAGATGGAGCAGTTTAATTCGAGACGTTTAACTGAAACACCCTGTATATATACAGGGTGTCTCAAAAATATTGGTACAAACGTTTAGGGGAGGTAGGTAACATCTAAAGGAATGTAAATCGCATAGGAACCCATAACTGGAAACGTCACGGGAAAGTAGTAGCAGAGGCATAAGAAGCAGAAATGATACAAGACAGTAATTAGTGGCAAACATTTATTTGACATAATATTAACAATGGAGTACGAGATGTATGCATTTCATGATGTTACAACAGATGCCCGAAGGTTCCATCATAGACGCGATGCATGCGTAACCAACGCAGCATGGATTGGCAGACACTGTCGAACACACCTGGAGTTTCTTTGAAAGTAGCGGCAGCGCAGAAGAGTCTCTCCACGAGATCCATTTCCGTCTCCACAGGCGATTCACACACGATAGATTTGAGGGCCCCCACAGAAAGAAATCAAGGCTTGATAAATCAGGTGAGCGTGGGGGCCAGGCAACGGGTTCACCACGGCCAATCCATCGACGCCCAAAACGCCTGCTCAAATGGTCACGAACACGCCTTCCATAATGCGCAGGCACCCCGTCATGTTGAAACCAAATGTTGCATCCCACATTTGCTGGAACATTGTCAAGTAACCCTGGTAGAACTTGTTCAAGAAAGATCCGATATTTAGCGGAGTTCATGCGGGATGGTAACAGGTATGGGCCGACTAAGCAGTCACCGACCATATCTG
The DNA here is from genome assembly GCF_048544385.1 of Mastigoproctus giganteus. Classification (NCBI taxonomy): domain Eukaryota; kingdom Metazoa; phylum Arthropoda; class Arachnida; order Uropygi; family Thelyphonidae; genus Mastigoproctus; species Mastigoproctus giganteus. Next base: position 114,512,539 of record NC_143577.1, on the reverse strand, counting down.
CCCACACATTTATAGTAAAGCGATGTTGTGCCGCATGGGGAGCACACCGTGTGGGCCCTCTGCTAATCCATACACTAGGTACATGGCTGCCAGCTCACAGTTCGTATATAGATACATGCTCTTCGTGTGGCGACTACTGCTTGAATGAGTAAACCAGAAATTTTCCCTCTCGCGAACTGACGAACAGCGCCGTGTAGCGACTTACTGTGACGTTTCCGGTTATGGGTTCCTATGCGATTCACATTCCTTTAGATGTTACCTACCTCCCCTAAACGTTTGTACCAATATTTTTGAGACACCCTGTATGTTATTGACAAAACTCCATGACCAGCTCTGGTAGCACGGCTGTGCTACTCAGAGAACTTCATATCTGACTGCACAGCTACCCCCCCCCCCCCCAGGTCCTTTTCACTCTACCACTGTCAGTGTAGTACCACACAGTTGATACGTTTCTCTTGGGTTACTGCTACCCATGTGCAGTACTTAGCATTTGTCAATGTTAAACTTCAGTTGCCATTTGTCAGCCCATCTGCCCAACTTTTCTAGATCCTGTTGCAGTAGCATGCTGTCACTAAGAACCCTACCAACCTTTTGTCATTAACAACCCTGCCAACTAATGTCGATATCATTGATAAATACACAAAACAACAATAGGCCCAGCACAGAACCCTAGGGAATTCTACTAATAATATTAGTCCACGTAGACCAATGACCATTTTTTACCACTCAACCTTCCCTTTATCCATTGCAGCAACTTGCTCTTAATGCCATACCGTAAATTGCTGAAATGGAGGTGTATGAGTCCAAAAACATGTTCAACGTTGATGAAACGTGTCTATTTTTTAAATGTTTGCCGAAAAAGACACTTTTAAAGGTTACAAATGTTTAGGTGGTAAAAGTAGTAAGGAGAGAATTACACTCTTGGTTGCAAATGTGGCTATTAATGAAAAATTAAAGCTTTTGGTAATAGGCAAAAGTAAATAACTCCGATGTTTCAAAGAAGTAAAGTCATTAAAGTTGGACTACAACAACAAACTTTAAATCGCAAGCGAATTTTTTGAGTAGTGGATTTTGAATTTCAATAGAAAGGTGACGAAAGAAAACAGAAAAATCCCTTTGACTGTCGACAACTCCCCTGCCCACGTTCACTCGGTAATTTCGAAACTTACAAGTGTGAAGCTTGTTTTCTTCTTTCTGAATAATTCGTCTTAACTGCAGTCAATGGACCAAGGCATTATCAAGAATTTGAAAATGCACTACCAAAAGTGCAAACTGAAAAAAGTTATACTAACAATAGAAAAGCAAACAACATATAGATTTGTGGATGTGCATATCAGAGTTGGCGAAAGTGCAGAGTTAAGGTGTGACGGAAACAACGATTAAGAATTGATTTGCAAAAGCAGGTTTTGCTAATTAACAGAGATGAGTGGGATTAACTACTAGAAGACATTGAGCAAACTTAGGAACGATTCCAAGCGAGATTTAATCTTGACGAATTTTTAGGAATTGATGAGGTCATTGTAGCTGAATACCCGAGTGACTCCAACATTTTGGAGCGTATTTAAAGAACTAGTGACAATATCGACAATGCGTTGGATGAAAATGAGGGCAATATTAAACCTTCCATACAAACGTTGGCAGCATTTGAAACTTTGCATCGAGGCCTTCAGTAGAAAGAAAATGTAACAGAAAATATATCTGAATGTTTATAGTTTAAACAAATGCGAACATTTTTATGAGCGATGTACAGTAGAATCCAGTGTACAAGAAAAGATAACCAAAAATTTACAACATAATTCTTAAAAGTGTACTAATAAATTGTGGGAATCATGTAAGTAGTCATTTCTTAATATGTATGTATTGATAAATTGTTTTAAAATGTTAGAAAATTTATTCATTCCCACTTCTTTCCCATCTTTTACTATATTTCTGAACTAGTTCTCGCAACGGTACTTTTTATTGTTGAAAAGGTCATATTTCTTTATAAGGAAATTTCTGTATAACGAATTTTTTCAAGGGAACGATCAATTTCGTTATATAGAGGCCGGACTGTACTTAGAAATTGATATACTAACCAACACGTTTTTCAATAGTGGCTGTCCATTCTCCATTATAAATCAAATCGGATTACAAGCTAAAAAATAAGACAAAAAATACGATACCTATTAATAAAACCAATAAAAACACAATTTCTATACCATACGTCGAACAATGGTATAAGCAACTCAATAAACTCTTTAAAAATACAGAATTTTTAAATTCTGTATTTTTAAAGAGTACAGAATTTTGAAATACAGCCAATACAGAATTTTTAAATTCTGTATTGGCTGTATTTCAGATTTACGCATGAAGCAACACGCCGCTTCGGTCTGCACATCGCGCGCAACCGTGTCGGAATTGGCATTTCATGCCATCAAAGAAGGTCACGTATTCAGTGAAGTGAAAATTTTAAGCATACAACGTAATTAGATAAAATTATTGATCGCTAAAATTCTTTAAATGAAACTACACGAAAATTCTATTAATGTGCGAAGTCCTTACCTAATTTCGGATTTCTGGTCTTTCTTACGCAAGTGTGAATACAAATAATCTCTCCATTTAAGAGCCTAACACACGTATGCGCACACACTTTTCGATAGTTCCGTCCTCTGAACACTGCGATCAGTCTAAAAGAGTTATCATTATTAGCCATATGGTGCAAGGAAGCCTGAGACTTTTGCTGCACCAAGCAAAAAAAATTCTGAGTTACCCTGAAAGAGAGAGAGGGGGGGGGGAGACACCAAGAAAGAAAGAGAAGAATGATGATATCCAGCTCAGGACGCTGGGTATGCCAAACCCATAGCTTTTCAGCTTTTCCCGTCCTTAAGTGCGTTGTCTTCTTTAGGAAGGGAAAAGCTGAAATTCGTTTAGCATTAGCATTAGTGGAGGCATTTGATGCAAGAAAGCAAGCTTATGCAGCGTCAGCCAAAAAAAAAAAAAAAAAAAACCACTTCCTCTTCACCCCTCTGTTCGCTCAAAATACCTGTCCAGCTGAGCCTTAAACTTATTTAGACTATCAACCTCCACTACAAGGGATGGAAGTCTGTTCCGCCAACCAACCAACCAACCACCCGCTGGCTAAAGGCAAATTTCCGCACGTCTATCCTACATCTGTCTTTCCTCAATTTGAATTTATGCCCTCTCAGGTGATTATTCTGAGCTAGAGGAAGAATCCCATCAGCATTGAGCATGCTCAAACCATTCAAGGCTTTATACACCTCTATCAGATCACCTCACTGGTGCCTAGTCTCCAGACACTGTAATTTGCAAAACTTAAGCCTTTCTTCGTAAGAGCACCCCTTTGTTCCATTCACTAATCTTGTTGCCCTTCTCTGTACTCGTTCCAGCAGCTCTACATCCTTCTTGAAATGAAGCTTCCAGACCTGTATACAGTACTCTAGGTGTGGCCTGACCATTGCCTTATACAAGGGAATAATCACCTCCTTATCCCTGCTGGAAACATTCCTGTATATCATTGACAACACTCCATGAGCTACTCTTGCAGCCCGTCTGCACTGCTGAGAGAACTTCATATCTGCCTGCACAACCACCCCCAAGTCCCTTTCATTCTCTACCACTGTCAGTGTAGTACCACAGCGTTGATACGTTGCTCTGGGGTTGCTGTTTCCCATGTATAGTACTTGACATTTGTCAATGTTAAACTTCATTTGCCACCTCTCAGCCCATCTGCTCAACCTTTCCGGATCCTGTTGCAGCAGCATAGTGTCAGTAGTGTCCTTGACAACCCTTCCAACCTTTGTATCGTCTGCAAACTTGGACATTAAGCTTGATATACCATCATCAATATCATTTATAAATACAGAAAACAATAATGGACCCAACACTGAGCCCTGAGGGACTCCACTAATAATATTAGTCCACGATGAGCAGTGTCCATTGATTACCACTCTCTGTCTTCTCCCCCTCAACCACCCCTTTATCCATAGCAGCAATTTGCCTCCAATGTCACACTGCTCCAATTTGTGTAGCAGTCTTCCATGTGCAACAGGATCAAAAGCCTTTCTAAGATCCAAGTATATAATATCAAAGCTATTCCCTGCATCCAGTTCTTTTGTGACTGCATCATAGTATCCAATCAAATTGGTCAGGCAAGACTTCCCCTTAACAAAACCATGCTGTGTCCGAGCTATAACTGAAGTCTTGTCTAAATGATCCTGCAGTGCTTCTTTAACCAGTGCCTCCATTAATTTTCCTGGAACAGAAGTTAAACTCACAGGTCTATAATTACTTGTGTCAGCCTTTGATCCTCCTTTGTGAATTGGGGTCACATTTGTACATTTCCAGTCTATGGGTACCTCCCCTGAGTCCAAGGAAGCTCTCATAATTATGGCTAAGGGTTTGCTTACTTCCTTTGCTGCCTCCTTTAATATAACTGGATAGATCCCATCCACCCCGGGTGCCTTTCTTGTGTTTACCTTCAACAGTTTCTCCTCCACTTTACTCCCAGTTATTTCAAGATTCTGTAGCTAACTGCTAGAGTTGAATACACCTCTGGCATTCCCCTCGCTGAATAACTCCTCATGTGTGAATGTCGATGCAAAATATTCATTTAGTTTGTTAGCTACCTGAGCAGGATCATCAACAGTTGACCCATCAATATCAAGTGGACCAATCTGATTCATCCCCTTCCTTCTAGAGTTTACATAAGTAAAGAACTCTTTGCTGTTTTTCTTTGCATCCCTTGCCAAGGATTTCTCGTAATCTGCCTTTGCCTGCCTAACCTCCTTTGTAACATGGTTGCATATCAACTTGTATCTATCATAGGCTTCTGTGTTATGTGTTAATTTGTAAGTATCCATGCATTTTTCTTCTCTGCCATATGCCTCATTAGTTCATCTGACATCCATTTTGGCCTAAACCTTGAACAATATTTCTTAGTTGGTATGTAAAGCCTAGTAGCTTCCAAGATAAGTTCTTTGAATGCTTCCCATTTTGAATTTGCTGTTGGTAACATCATCAGTTGGTCCCACTGTATAGAATTTAAATACTGTCTCAGTCCATCGTAGTCGCCTTTACGGAAGCAATAACCCTTCCCTTTACCCCTAATGGTAGTTACTTCTTTGAGTAAATCCCACTTCAGCACACTGTGATCACTGCCACCTAGTGGTTCATTTATCTGCAGATTCTTAATGCATGAAGAATCACTGCTGATAATCAAATCAAGAGTATTACTCCCTCTAGTTGCCTCCCGAACATGCTGATGTAGAAAACAATCATCCAATAAATCCACAAAAGCCCTGCTAGTGTGTGAGTGACCAGCCCCCAAATTCCAGTCAATATCTGGGAAATTAAAATCTCCCATTATAAGACTCTCTGATTTACTGGCCCACTCTATTTCCCTGTACAGTTTCTTATTACACTCATCAGAGTCATTAGGCCTATAGCACACTCCTACTCTCAATTTTGATCTCCCAATGCTTATGTCACACCAAACTGACTCAACACTGCACTGTCCAGCGATGTCGACTGGCTTCACTTCCTTGGTTTTTATGTGTTTCTTAACTAATAGCATAACCCCTCCCCCCTTCCTATCCTGTCTATCCTTTCTGTAGACGTACTCCCCAAATTCCAGTTCTGCATCCCTTATATCTGTGTGACACCACGTCTCTGATATCCCAACAATATCTGCCTTTGATGTTTTGAGCAATACCTCAAATTTATTTACTAAACTCCTAGCCTTGGTGTACACGCAAGTATACCTGCACCTGTTTCTATTCTTAGCTACCCTAACACAACGCATGTGTTTACTTGTACCGCAATGGCCCCCAGCAGTCTCTGAAATATCATGCATCTTGTTTTTCAGGCTTCTGCTCATTCTAATAGAAGCAGTGCAAGATTCTCTTTCACCTCTGCCAGTGGCTACTGTCAATCTATTGGTCTTTGTCTCTCCCCAAGCTAGCAGTTTTCCGACCCACCTAACACTGCCTCGATAGCATCAGCAAATATTCTTGCACCCTTTCTATTTAAGTGTATCCCATCCCTGTAGAAGCAATCACTCCTGTTAACAAGTACAGTCCAGGCTGGATGTTCTTAATGTTGAATTAAGTTTGAATGTTCATCCAAATTTTTAATCATTTTAATTATTTATTCTTGTAAGCCGTTTTCCGATTTTAATTATTTATTTTGACACAATGTCTTCTCACACACACACCCTCGTGGTCTTGTTGAGTTGGTTTGATGTGTTCCGGGGTTGCGTGGGGACTCTCGGCTTTTGATTCCGTTGCGCGTCGAATCGGCATATCTCTGTGAGTGAAAGAATTCATTGAATTATTTTATCAATTTATTTGTTACATTTGGAGATCATTGACTGGAAGAATTCAATGCAAAAGATTGGGGTATTCTCTTATCTTTTAAGTAATAATTAACTAGAGAGTGAACTTTTAAGTTTCAAGAAGCCATGACAGTACATAAATAGCCTTAAAAATTTATTTCAAGGAGGCACTAATATTGTCGATTTAACAATAGCTGATTAAAAGAAAAGAACTTTAAACCATTAAACAACAAAACTAACTTTAAAACTATTCAATGAAAAGATCTTAAAAAAAGAAAGAGGAAATCAAAATTAAGTACTCAAAAGGTTAATTATCAGTATTGCTAATTAAATTATGATTAGCAACTAAATCACTGCATTCGCATAATTTAGAAGCGCCTGAAAGTTGATGGCATTTTCTAAATTTGATTTCCTAAGTTGAATGGTTCTTATATGGAAAAGTTAAATTCTAAAATTATATTAAAATTTACAAGAATATAATACTTGTTGCCATTCTTCTAATTGACCAGACACAAATCAGGATGTGACAAATTAAAACACGCTAACTTAAAGGGCCCATGGTCCTGTTAAAATATAATTCGGGTACGTGTATGAACCATTCAATACCGTTGTTATTTATGAATGTAATTGAAGGTACAAAATTCTTGGTAACTGCACCTTTAACAGAGGCATGACATCTAGCTTTTAGGATCTTAAAAAGTAGTTTTTGTTCCTTAGGATTTTCATTAATTTAAATATTTATTCCATCACAACTAATTTTTAGACCTTTTCTGATTAAAAAAGACACACCAGAGTAAACAAGTCGTAGATCCAGGAGTAAGAAATCAGATAATATCTGGTGGGTAGAGGTCGAGACAGCTCGATATGCCCTCAAGAGAACTACAAGGAAACTGCATTGAGCGGAGTTTAATTTAGACAGAACTCTAAGGAACATGGCACAACAGAAAGAAAGAACCATGCTCCTGAAGCCCATGTTACTTTAAGAATTACAACTGATTTTGTAGAGAATGCTCAATGTGTGATATTTTAGACTTCACTTCATACAACTGATGTGAGTAATTTGGAAAGAGAATTTATTAACTTTTCCTTCTATGTTTATTAAATTTTTCTGTTTATAATCCGGCACGACAACCAAGTCAGTAGCGTTTACAATAAATGGTCAATACAAATATTTATCGTATTTAGTAGTTACGGGCTGGAACATAGGTGAGTTAAGAAGGTTAGTCTACCGTCAATAAGAATACCAAGGTATTTTAAAGAAGTAACAACGGGAACAGACGCCATTCATTTTAACAAGCGGTGGACGAGAAAGTTCCTTTAAAGACCGTCATTTGTGTCTTAAATGCAGAGATGGTTAATTTATTTTCAACTGACCAGTTATAAATTTCTTTTAAAATATTAGCTGTATGTTCTAATTTCCGCGTGAAGTTATGAAAAAGCAAAACCAGATCATCCTAGAGCAGATAGTTTGGAAAAATCTTGAGTAATCTTTTATTCAAGAAAAGATTCCGGATCAAGAATTAGCATTAGTAGAGGCATGCGATCCAAGAAAGCAAGCTTACACAGCATTAGCCAAAAAAAAAAAAAAATGTTCCAATTTCACCCCTCCATTCGTTCCAAATGCCTTTTAGGAAGTTGATAGCCTAAATTTATTTAAGCTATCAACTTTCACAACAAAAGATGGAAGTCTGTACCACCAATCAACTACCCGCTGGCTAAAGACAAATTTCCGCACATCTATTCTACAACTATCTTTCTTTAATTTGAATCTGTGTCCCCTCAGGTTCTTAATGTGATCAAGAGGAACAATCCCATCAGCATTCAGCTTGCTCAACTCATTCAAGGCCTTATGAACCTCAATCATATAACGTCGCAGGTGCCTACTATACAGGCACAGCAATTTGCAGAACTTAAGCCTTTCTTGGTAAGAGGACCCATTTGTACCCCTCTCCAATCTTGCTGCCCATCTTTGTACTCGTTCTAGCAACTCTACATCCTTCCAAAAATGAGGCCTCCAGACCTATACACAGTATTCTAGGTGTGACCTGACCATTTCCTTGTATAACGAGATAATCACCTCCCTGTAACTGCTAGCAAAATTCCTATATATCATTGACAAGACTCCGTGACCTGCCCTGGCAGCCTGTCTGCACTGTTCAGCGAATTTCATATTCGGCTACACAATTACCCCCCAGGCCTTGTTCACTTTTCACTACCCTGAGTAGTACCACACAGTTGGTACATTTCTCTTCGGTTATTGTTACCTATATGCAGTACTTGGCATTTGTCAATATTAAACTTCAGTTGCCGCTTCTCAACCAATTTCCCCAACTTATCTAGATCCAGTTGGAGTAGCATACTGCCTTTTTACTGTCATTAACAATCCTGCCAGCCTTCGTATTGTCTGCAAACTTAGACATTAAGCCTGATATACTTTCATCAATATCATTGATAAATATATAAAACGACAATGGGCCCAATACGGAACCCAGGGGAATCCCACTAATAACATTTGTCCACGAAGAGCAGTGTCCATTGATTACTACTCTCTCTCTCTCTCTCTTCTCCCACTCACCATCCCTTTATCAATTGTAGCAACCTTACCCTTAATTGCTATATCTCTCCAATTTGCACAGCAGTCTTCCATGTGAAACAGTATCAAAAGCTTTCCTGAAATTCAAAATTATTTTTGGCATTCAGTGCTTTTGTGATCACATCATAGTATCCAATCAAATTGGTCAGACAAGACCTCCCTTTAACAAACCCATGCTGTGTCTTAACTGTTACTGCAGTCTTGTCTCGATGATCCTGCAATGCTTCTTTAACCAGTGATTCCATTATTTTCCCTGGAACACAAGTTAAACTAACAAGTCTATAGTTACTTTTGTGTCACCTTTTGAATTAGGGATACATTTACACATCCCTAGTCCATGAGGACCTCCCCTGAGTCCAAGGAAGCTCTCAATAATGGCTTACGGTTTGCTTACTTCCTTTGCTGCCTCCTTTAATATAACTGGATAGATTCCATCCACCCCAGGTGCCTTTTTTTTATGTTTAATTTCAGCAATTTCTCCTCCATTTTGCTCTCAGTTATTACAAAATCACTTAGCTTAGCTCGCTGTTATAGTTTGATAAACCTCTGGCACTCCCGTCATTGAATAACTCCTCGTGTGAATGTAGATGCAAAATATTCATTCAGTTTATCAGCTACCTGAGCATGATCATCAATAGTCAACCCATCTATGTTAAGTGGTCCAATCTGATTCATCCCTTTTCTTCAAGAGTTTACATAAGTAAAGAATTCTTTGCTGTTTTTCTTTGTATTCTTTGCCAAAGATTTGTCGTAATCTGCCTTCGCCCGCCTAATCTCCTTTGTGACTTGATTACAGACTAGGTGCGCATTATAGCCTTAGTTGCTAATGCGCCAATAAACCCCCCCCCCCAAAAAAAAAAACAAGACTAGGTTATACCTGCCATAGGCTTCTGTATCACCTGATGCTTTATATGCATCCCATACATTTTTCTTCTCTGCCACGAGCTTCATAAATTAATCTGACATCCATTTAGGCCTAAACCTTGAACAGTATTTCTTAGTGGGAAGGAAAAGTCTAGTAGCCTACAAAATTAAGTCCCTGAAGGCTTCCTGAGAACCCTCCTAGTCACCTTTAAATATATGGTAGTTCCATCTTTAAATCAGGTTTCTTTATCTGCAAATACTTAATGCATGAATAATCACTGCTGATAATCAGATCAAGAGATTATATGCAACCAAGTTACAAAGGAGGTTAGGCAGACGAAGGCAGATTACGAGAAATCCTTGGCAAGGGATGCAAAGAAAAACAGCAAAGAGTTCTTTACTTATGTAAACTCTAGAAGGAAGGGGATGAATCAGATTGGTCCACTTGATATTGATGGGTCAACTGTTGATGATCCTGCTCAGGTAGCTAACAAACTAAATGAATATTTTGCATCGACATTCACACATGAGGAGTTATTCAGCGAGGGGAATGCCAGAGGTGTATTCAACTCTAGCAGTAAGCTACAGAATCTTGAAATAACTGGAAGTAAAGTGGAGGAGAAACTGTTGAAGATAAACACAAGAAAGGCACCCGGGGTGGATGGGATCTATCCACTTATATTAAAGGAGGCAGCAAAGGAAGTAAGCAAACCCTTAGCCATAATTATGAGAGCTTCCTTGGACTCAGGGGAGGTACCCAAAGACTGGAAATGTGCAAATGTGACCCCAATTCACAAAGGAGGATCAAAGGCTGACACAAGTAATTATAGACCTGTGAGCTTAACTCCTGTTCCAGGAAAATTAATGGAGGCACTGGTTAAAGAAGCACTGCAGGATCATTTAGACAAGACTTCAGTTATAGCTCAGACACAGCATGGTTTTGTTAAGGGGAGGTCTTGCCTGACCAACTTGATTGGATACTATGATGCAGTCACAAAAGAACTGGATGCAGGGAATAACTTTGATATTATATACTTGGATCTTAGAAAGGCTTTTGATACTGTTGCACATGGAAGACTGCTACACAAATTGGAGCAGTGTGACATTGGAGGCAAATTGCTGCTATGGATAAAGGGGTGGTTGAGGGGGAGAAGACAGAGAATGGTAATCAATGGACACTGCTCATCGTGGACTGATGTTATTAGTGGAGTCCCTCAGGGCTCAGTGTTGGGTCCATTGTTGTTTTCTGTATTTATAAATGATATTGATGATGGTATATCAAGCTTAATGTCCAAGTTTGCAGACGATACAAAGGTTGGCAGGGTTGTCAAGGACACTACTGACACTATGCTGCTGCAACAGGATCTGGAAAGGTTGAGCAGATGGGCTGAGAGGTGGCAAATGAAGTTTAACATTGATAAATGTAAAGTACTACACATGGGAAACAGCAACCCCAGAGCAACGTATCAACTCTGTGGTACTACACTGACAGTGGTAGAGAATGAAAGGGACTTGGGGGTGGTTGTGCAGGCAGATATGAAGTTCTCTGAGCAGTGCAGACGGGCTGCAAGAGTAGCTCATGGAGTATTGTCAATGATATACAGGAATTTTTCCAGCAGGGATAAGGAGGTGATTATTCCCTTGTATAAGGCAATGGTCAGGCCACACCTAGAGTACTGTATACAGGTCTGGAGGCCTCATTTCAAGAAGGATGTAGAGCTGCTGGAACGAGTACAGAGAAGGGCAACAAGATTAGTGAATGGAACAAAGGGGTGCTCTTACGAAGAAAGGCTTACGTTTTGCAAATTACAGTGTCTGGAGACTAGGCACCAGTGAGGTGATCTGATAGAGGTGTATAAAGCGTTGAATGGTTTAAGCATGCTCAATGCTGATGGGATTCTTCCTCTAGCTCAGAAAAATCACCTGAGAGGGCATAAATTCAAATTGAGGAAAGACAGATGTAGGATAGACGTGCGGAAATTTGCCTTTAGCCAGCGGGTGGTTGGTTGGTGGAACAGACTTCCATCCCTTGTGGTGGAGGTTGATAGCCTAAATAAGTTTAAGGCTCAGCTGGACAGGTATTTTGAACGAAAAGAGGGGTGAAGTGGAAGTAGGTTTTTTTTTTTTTTTGGCTGATGCTGCACAAGCTTGCTTTCTTGCATCAAATGCCTCTACTAATGCTAATGCTAAAGAGTATTACTTATTAGACCCTCTGGTTGCCCCTCGAAAATGTTACTGTAGAAAACTGTTATCAAATAAATCCACAAAAGTCTTGCTGGTTTGCGAGTGATCAACCCACAAGTTCTAGTCAATATCTAGAATGTTAAAATTCACCATTATGAGACATTTTGATTTACTGGCCCACTCTATTTCTCTGCACAATTGCTCATTATACTCATCAGATTCATTAACCCTAGAACACACACCTACTGTCATTTTTCCTTTCCCAAGGTTTATGTCACACCAAACAGACTCAGCATTGCATTGTCCACCGACATCGATTGGATGAACTTCCTTTGATTTTATGTGTTTCTTAACTAACAGCATAACCCCTCCTTCCTTTCTGTCTTGGCTATCCTTTCTGTACACGTACTCCACAAATTCCAGTTCTGCACTGCTTATGTCTGTGTGACACCACGCCTGATATCCCCACAATATCTGCCTTTGATGTCTTGACTAGCACTTCAAGCTCAACAAATTTATTACTTCTCATTAATAAATTTCTCAAAAATTTGTTACTTCCTACTCTTGAGAAAATCCAAGAAAAACATTTTTTGAAAGCTTCAAAATCAGATGCAATAGTTATAAAATGATAGGAAAAAAGTAGCACATGAGCTTAAAGATACTGTGAGGAAAATTTAGAATCCTTAACACTTCTAGTGTGCTTTCCCAAGAGAGGGAATCAATGCACTCTCGAAGACAACAACCAGCTAAAACATAATTAGTAAAAGCATTTTAAATAAGATGAAAAAGATAAGAGAGTATCATCAGCAATATCACCGTGCTGAAAATCAAATTAATTTTATGTCTAAAAATTTCAGAAAAATGGAAATCAGTTAATTTAAATGATATAACCATTTCAAGTACTTTACTAAGGTCTGCCAATAAAGCTGTCAGTCAGCATGAACGTGAATGGTCGACAGGCTTTTCAGGTTTGATGATACTTTTCGAGAGTTCTTGCCCTCTGGGTAACTCAATTAGCAGTAGCATTAGTAGAGGCATACGATGCAAGAAAGCAAGCTTATGCAGCATCAGTCAAAACCCTCCCATTTTACCCCTTCATTTGTTCCAAATCAGCCAGTCAGCCTTAAATTTATTTAGGCTATCAACTTCCACAACAAAAGATGGAAGTCTGTTCCACCAATCAACTACCTGCTGACTAAAGGCAAATTTCCGCACATCTATTCTACAATTGTCTTTCCTCAATTTGAAACTGTGCCCCCCTCAGATTCTTAATCTGAGCAAGAGCAAGAATCCCATCAGCATTCGGCTTGCTCAACCCATTCAAGGCCTTATACACCTGAATCAGATCACCTCGCAGGTGTCTTCTCCCCAGGCGCTGCAATTTACAGAACTTAAGCCTTTCTTTGTAAGAGCACCGATTTGTTCCCCTCACCAACCTTGTTGTCCTTTTGGTACTCGTTCTAGCAACTCATTCTTCCTAAAGTGTGGCCTCCTGACCTGTACACTGTACTCTAGGTGTGGCCTGACCCATGCCTTGTATAACAGAATAATCACCTCCCTGTCCCCGCTAGCAAAATTCTTATATATCAATGACAAGACTCCGTGACCTGCCCTGGCCGCCCGTCTGCACTGCTCAGCAAACTTCATATTTGACTGCACAGTGACCCCCAGGTCTTTTTTCACTTTCCACTTCCCTGAGTGGGGTACCTCACAGTTGGTACGTTTCTCTTTGGTTGCAGTACTTTGCCTTTGTTAATGTTAAACTTCAGTTGCCACTTCTCAGCACTTTTGCCCGACTTATCTAGATGCAGTTGGAGTAGCCTACTGTCTTTCCCTGTCACGTGCAGGTGACGCATTCTGGCCTCTGCCGAGACATTCCACTACCTGAAGAGTCAAAGTGAACGACTTAGATTGCAGCCTTGCTGCGAACTGCCAACTAGCTAAATGGCGACCCACGTCTGACACCTTGCCGGGCCTGCTTTATACCCTTTTTCCAACGGCGGGAGAGACCCCTGTCCCCTTCTCTCCCTGCGAAACCCACTTTTGCTCTGGTGTGGCATGGGCATGCTCACTGAACGTTTAGTGGCCACTTTCTCTATCGGTCCCTTTCTTCTTTTTCTCCCCTACAGCCTTCCTTCTCCCCCACCCAAATCTATCTAACTTCGCAGCGCACAGACCCACATGTCAAAATTGTAACCACACCAAAATTGCTTGCCCGACCCTTTTCGGTCAAGAGTAAAACTCATCCAGTGTCCAATCCCTTCTTGCTCTTAAAGCAAATCTCTATCACCAAACAAAAGCATCAACAGCGCTTAAAGCATTTTTTTAAGGTCCTAGCCGCTGAAATCTGAGGAAAGTAGGTGGCAGGACCTACCAGAGTACTGATTCCTTACTAGTAACACCTGACCAGCCTCCTCGTGGTACGGTATGGGCAACGTCGGGTCCCATCGGGGACCCGACGGCTAATAAGCCTAAGTGACCAATGGGCATAGCAGACTACATTATACACGATCCACACATTTTAAATCTCTGGCTTGACAGGGTACTTTCACTCGATACAGAAAACAAGATGGGAGAAATCCCAGGAGCCACTAGACCTTCAACATACCAAATGCCACCGGGTTACCCTGGCTTCTAGGGCAGTGTAGTTTGTGATCTTACGTAGGTTGACAAGTTGCAGTAGGAAAGATATAGTTTTTTGTCGATGACTCCATGATATTTCCTTTGGGCTTGCAGTTTTATGGTAGTGCCATGGATCTTTATCTGCGGCGGTCTGGTTGGTGCAAGTGTGCCCCTCAGTAAGACAAAGCAGGTCTTACCAGGTGAGATGTTCAGTTAGTTAAAGTAGCCCATCTTGTAGTACTGTCAGCGCTCAATTTGCATAGGTCTCTAAGAGGGCCCTGGAGCTGCCCTCAGCATCAAGATCAGGTCATCCTCGTACGCTTGTGATTGGACTTCTCCAAGGTCTATGTACAAGAAGTCATGCAGGACGTAGTTCCAGAACAGGGGGACCTAGATGGAACCCTGCGGGCAGCCTCGGTATATATGCCTTGAAACGTGACTGTAGGGGGGGTTGTCTTCACCATGATGTTTCTATCTCAGAGATAGCTACTGATGCAGTTATATAGGTTCTCCAGGATGTTGGCTCTTCTGAGTCGACCCAAGACACTCGGCCACCATAAGATGTCGAATGCCCCTGCAAAGTCCACGTATATTGCCAAGAAGTATTTATTGTTGGAGTTTCAGTGCATCAACAAAGTATTAAGTATTTAATATTTTGTTGATGCACTGGGGAATATTATAGCCACAGCCACAAACTCCAACAATAAATACTTCTTGGCAATATACGTGGCTGTGGCTATAATATTCCCCAGTGCATTAACAGTTGATTTTCTTGGCTTGAAACCAAATTTGTTTGGAGGAGCCAGCCTTCGTAGTGGGTTTCTACTCTCTGGCGAAGGAGCCGCTCAAACACTTTGCTCTGGATGGACAACAGAGCCTTAGGCCTATAGGATTCTGGCCATTCTGACGGTTTGGGCGGATTCTTGAGTATTAGGCAGACTAATGCAATTTTCCTATCTGTTGGGAATGCACTATGTTTCAGGCAGTGGTTATAGTGGTTTAGAATGACATCAGGTTCATACTCAATGACTTTGTTTTTTTTTTTTTTTTTTTGGCAATTTCTGGCTCATTTAGGTCTTTTCTGGGTGATTTCTTATTCCTGATTTTTTAGGCTGCACCAGTGAGCTACTGTATATAGGGTGGGTCTAGCACTGTGGTGTGATACTGGGCATTTTCCCTCTCCAGTTGAAGTTAGTGCGATCCGGGTATTGTTGCTTAAAGATGACATCCAAGATATTACGGATGGAGTGCTGCCACGTCGTTGTCATCTGTCCTTCAGATGTCTTCCCAATGGGGAGATGATCTGAGCACAGGCAGCCCATTTGTTGCAAAAGTGCGTTATTTTAGTAACCGTGGGGTCAGGATTGCAGACGACCAGGGCCACCCAGGGGGTATTTCCGTTGTGTTGTACAATTTCGTACATGAGTGGGTATCCTCTCACCTCATTCTTGTGCGTGTAGGGTTCCTGGAGGAAGAGAATGTCCGCGTCTACTTTTTTCTTTAGTTGCGCAGTGACTGCAATTGCCCGTTTTGCATTATGCTGGGCAAATCACTGTGTTAGAATCTTTATATTTATATACAGTTCCCATAATCTGTTCTTTGTTGTTGAGTACCTTTGACTTTTAAGTACACGTGGCAGTTACTGTCCCTGACGGAGTGGTCTGCCGGTAACTTTAGGCCTTTGCAGTTTGTGCACACTGGTGAAGTAGTCTTGTTGGGGCAGGAGTTGTAATTATGGCCTACTTCTGCGCAGTGCCCACAGGTTGGAGAGGTTTGCGTTGGGGTACACGTGTGTGTGTTGTGGCCAAATCGGCACCACCTAAAACACTTTAGAACAGCCACGTGCTCTCTGAAACGATGACTGCCCCAATCGATGTAGATTCTTGCCTGCGTTAGTACTTTCCAGGCCTTGGGGGACTAATTCTACCACCCAGTTAGTTGAGTTATTATTTCTGGGTTTGTCTGATATCTGGGTATTATCAGATTAGATGGGTCCATATCCGAAAATGCTTGCTGCAGGTTTCTGCGATAGGTTTCACCTTGCAAATGTGTTGGGGAGAGGTCATTTCCTGTAATAAAGATTACAATTATTATTATTATCTGTTTATTTCTCTTTCGAGACACCCATAAACAGCACGTGGCTAGAGGGTGTGGTTACATTATATCAGCATTTACAACATATTTACATGAACTTATTTATAAAATTTGGAGAAGAAAAAACAGAGTATGTGGTTAATGAATTAATTGTTAAGTTGGTTTATTTAATTACTAAATGATTGTTAAATGCTAAATATTATTATATAAATTATTAAGTTAGTCTTCTTATTATATTTGTACCTGCCGGTACACATTACCAAAGATTTCTGTCCTATACATTTTGTCTGTACATAGTTTCTCTGGATCTATATTTAAATTATTAAAATAATTCACAGTATTTGCTGGGAAAAAGCTTCCCAGAGAGTCCAATTGAGTTAATTGGCACTTGAGACTTGGATCTTCCCTGTTTATTCTCGGTCGTATCATCCGAGGGCGAGTGATCACATTTCCCACTTTCGGCTCATCTATTCTCTCCATCAGTAGCTTTGCCAGAGTTAAGATGTTTCTGGTTATGATGATATACTTCCAGGGTGTGATGTCCAGATTGGCAAACAAGACTGCTCTTGAGATGGTAAACGGTTTCCCGGCGATTTATTTAGCCATCTCAGGAGCCAGTATTCTACTCCTAAGAAGGCCTTGATGTTGTTCTCGGGGGCCGATGACCAGATAGTCGATGCGTACAACGGAATCGGTGTAACACATTTAAGGATGTATTGAATCATAATATTAGGGCTTCGGAGACCGGTGAGTTCTTGTCTAGTGCTCCAGAGTGCTGCGTATGTCTTTTTCCTAATGTGTTCGAAGTGAGGTATGAAATTTTAATCCTTCATCCATACCGGAGTCCAAAAATCCCCCGACATGTGCGGTGGATTTTTGGACTCCGGTATTGTTCACAAAAATCGTAATTTCATTTTTCTTCTTTTTGTTGGTGAAGATCATTTGGGCAGTTTTCTTTTCATTAAGTTTCACGCCAATGTAGTGCAGATATTCTCCTAGCTTTCTGATTGCCTTGTTTGCTTCCTCTGATAGATGGGGTGCAGTTTCTGTTCTTTAGAGGTTACAAAAAATTCAAATCGTCAGCATATGTAATAAATTGTTCACAGTTTTGCGCTAAAAATGGGGCTAGTGCTATTGCGAAGAAGGTGGCGGACAATACGCCCCCTTGAGGTACTCCCCTGGAGATACAGTAAGTTGCTGTTTGTTTCCCGTTTATTGCGATAATTTGTCTTTCTTGAAGGGTGTTAGTCAGAATGCTTAAAGTGCTGCCTGAAATGAGGATTTGATTTGATTTGATTTGATTTGGTTTTTTAGGGCGCATTGGCAGCTAAGGCCATAATGCGCCAAGTCAACTGAAATGAGGAAATACTACTTGAGGATTACTGTTATAGCTGGGATTGAGACGTCGAAGGCTGCTGCTACATCCAGGAAAACGATGTCCAACTGTTGTTTATTATTTAATGCTCACTGTATCCGTAGTAGAGTCTCCATTAAATTTGTAATAGTCGACCTTCGAAGAAGCAAAGAATGCAAGTATTCTGGCCTCTCCTCAAAGCAGTGCTGATTGACGATGTTTAGGACAGCTTTTTCAAATATTTTTTTGCAGAGAGCATCCGATTGCGATGGGCCTGAAATCTTTACTGGTTTTAGGATTGTTTATTTTTGGAACTGGTTTTGCGTAATATCTCTTCCATGTTTTCGGGATAACCCCCTCACTTAGTATTCGCTGGAAGTGGTGGTGGAGCGGGTCGATTATGTAAGCGCTACATATTTATATCATGAATAGCGGGAACTGGTCCGGCCCGATCGTTGCTTTACTGGGGAGCGAGTTAATAGCTTCCTTTATAAGTTTTCCCTGCTGATATTAATTTCACATAATATGTTTCTAGCTCCAGTTTGGTTAGTGCCAGTGGTATCCGTCAGTTTTTCAATCATTTTCTGTATCTCGCGGATTTTTCCTCACAATTTTTCTGTTTTTCATTGAGAGGCTTTCCGAAGGTGACTTCTGTCCACTCTCTAAAAAGCTGGTCCGTCATTTCTTTTTTGTTGTTTTTCTTGCTTACTATTCTCTTTCCTTTTTTTAATTTTTCCTTCATAACCTCAAAGTATGCTTGTCTTTTCAGTCAAATGAACTTTGCCCTTTCGCATTTATACATAGTCCTATCAGTCGGGTGACCAGTTCTTTTCCACTTTCGGTAGGCCGACCGGGCTAGCCGGGTGGGTAAAGTACCGGCATGGCAACCCAAAGGTAGCGGGTTCGAATTCCACCTCGGGCTTGGATCAAAGTACTGCAAAAACCTTGGGAGATGCATTATGGCCACAGAAGCCGATGCGCCAACAACTACCAAAAAAAAAAAAAAAAAACTTTCGGTAGAGCTTTTGCTTCTTCTTAAACATAACTTTAACTTGTGGAGTGAACCAAGAGTTCGTTCTGTCGGAGATCTTTAATACTTTCGCTGCTCCTAGACGGGCAATATGCAAAAGTAACCGCGAAATCTCGTGTATGGCTTCTTCAGTGGACATCTTATATAGACTTTGAAAGTTGTATTGCGCTAAGCATTGCAAGATGACTTCGTATTTAATATATTTTGTGGAAAATATCAAATTCGATTCATTACCCTGATGTGTGCCACAGTTCTGATCGGCAGTCTGTCTTCGAAGAGCAACTTCCATTGAAAGCACGTAGTGGTCGGAGGAAAACTGTAAGGAGTTGTCTATTAATTTAACATCTTGCTCGTTATAATAAATTAAATCCAGGCGCTGTAATCCTCTTGTCGCAGGTGTTGTTAATTGTTTTATTCCGAGTGCTTCTACTGTGGCGTCTAGCTCTGCTTTTGCATCTTTATTCCTCGGCAAAGGCATATTCAGATCTCCTAAGATGATTGTGTCAATATTTATGTCTAAATTTGATACTAGCCAGGTAAAGAACTCATTTCTGGTCTCTCTCGTAAGTTCTGGTGGAATGTAGAAAAGACAAAGCTGTATCTTGCTGTTCTCACCAGAGAATGTGGCGATAACAGCTTCAAAGTTATTAGAATTAGAGCTTTGTTCTTTCACAATCTGGAAATCAGTTTTATATAGCATCGTTACTCCTCCGCCTCTCTCTCTCTCTCTCTCTCTCTCTCTCTCTCTCTCTCTCTCTCTCTCTCTCTCTCTACCAATGCACTTGTAACCTAAACTGTCTACTAGAGCGTTCAGCTGCTTATTATTTGGGAGCCACGTTTCTGTCAGACAGATAAATGAGTTTATCTGCCTGAATTTATTAGAAGGCTCTGCAAGGTGTGGAGTTTATTGGATATGCTGCGAACATTTTGTGAAAAATGGAGACTTTTGTATCCCCTTTGAAGACTGGCGAGGTGTTCATTAATTGCTATTGCTTTGTTAGGGTGTTCACTGCACTAGTAGTGGGCCTTGTCGATTGTTCTCTGTATCGTTTAACGAGGGTGCCACTGGGCCATATGTTTCTGTTAAGTAGTTGGGTTTCACAATTAATGGGGCAAAATATAGTGAAGGAGGAGTAGGCAGGATGTCTTGTTCGTACTTGACGTACCTCAACATCGATACCAATCCCTTAACACACATTTCTCTGATGATACCAGGAGTAATATTGACACAAATATTTTCCTTCTCGTTTGAACCGAAGTGATGTACCTTTGGGCAAGACAAGGACGATATCCTGTGGGTAACCTCGGCGAGGAAACAGGAATTTTATGCGTAGGATCGCCGTTTGGTCGCGTTGCATTATGTTGCTGATTTGTAAGAAGCGGGTGGCTTTCTTTTTTAGTAGAACTTTGGTCAGCCGATTTTGATGGGAGAGTAACCATCTGTGCGTAAGTAGGTTGTTTCGGTGCATATAGCTCTAAGTTGGAGCAGTGATTCATATCTATACAGGGTTGGCTTGCGAGTAATGCAGTGCTAGCGACAGTTGTCTCTGCTCTGTTTTCTGTTCTGCACTTTGGATTCCTTCTGTTCGGGAAGTAGTTTTTAGTACTTTCCACAATTTCAGGGCGTATCTGTTCTCTGCGGGGATCAGCTTCGTGCAATACTGTTTTTATTTCGCCTGGGAGGGTAGTCCTGAGACGAGTATCATGCTCTTTCTTTGCTTCTTTAGGATAGGTAGCAAGGCCAGCCCGTAAATGTTCAGCTGTCTGATTATGTCGTCTGTTAATATCTTGTAGCTGTGCTAGGATGGTGTCTAGTTTCTTATCCATTACTTTCTGACTGCCAATTAGTTTCATGTTTTGTTCTCTTAGTTCGTGATTTTCCTTTTGCATGTCCTGGAGAGTTTTGAAAATGGGGAGAAGGAGTTCTTCTAGTAAGTCTTCCTGCCTCCGTATGTTTTCTTGGCGCAGTATAACGCTTCGTTTTTATCTTCTCTCTGAAATTCAATACAGCTGGCTTCTGTAGTGTGGTCTAAAATGTTACTAATATCCTGGGGGTCGTCACTTGTTTTCTTGTATTCACATTCTTCTGGGCATGTGTCACAGCCTAAAATTTGAGCTAAGGAGTAATTTAGTTTCCCTTTCCTCTCCGTTACCGCGTGGTTGCTAGCGGGCTGTGGGGAGGGGTCTTCATTTTCTGAGTCACTAGTATCTATGATACATGATGGCGCTTCAGTTGTTTTATTCAGTTATTCTGTTCTGTCATTTTCATTTGTGGACCTACAACTTGTGCAAAGAAACTTCTTGCATCGTTTCTGATTTAAACGCACTATATCCACTTGAGAACAGCAACTTCCAATTATGATTCTGCACCGTGAACACTTGACTGTATTAATTTGTGGTCTTACAAACGCTACACATCTGTTCAGTTAACTCTGATGGTTGTTTTTCCATGCTGAAGGGTAAATTGTATGAGCCTGTAATAGCCAACTGAATTCTTTAATCCTCCAGGGAGGGTTGGCTGTTGTAGGAAAGCTCTTTCTGACTTTAGCTCTAGGCGGTAGTGTCTAATTCTTTAGCGCAGCAGGGTGCGTGACCTTGGGGATACTTGCAGGGGACCAAAGATGAAATAGCAAGTCATAAACATTCAGAAAATCATTAATAAAACTTTACCTGAGCATTAATTTCTTCTTCTGTTAGTATATTCAGATGGAGGGAGTCATACGCTTTCTATCATATTAATCATATCTAGTAAATGACTAATAGTTAAGTAAATATAGACAAATAGACGGAGCACAAATCTTACACTGCTGTCATCTGGAACAAAGGTCCAATGCTTGGACCTTTGTTCTTGGGAGTTTCTGCTTGTAGGCCAGGGCACTTTCGGGTGTGCTATAATTTTGTTGGCCTCCTGTGTTTCTGTCTCGAATATGACGCCGACATTTCGGATTTTTCTTATCGATTTTATTCTGGTGTGTTTGATTTCATTGCTGAGGTTAGTGAGTACAGCCTTCTTTACTCCTTAATTTGTGTGAAGAGTCTCTGTGTTAGTTGGCTTCAGTATGACCAGGTTGGGTCTTGGGAGTAGGGGTCTTTCTTTTTGCCGGGGGAGGTGAGGGTTGGTGGTCGCTCCGTTCTCGTTGTGGTCCTCACACTTGGGCATATGTGAGTATGCGCTGGCGCATTTGGTTTGCCCCACATTCCATGTATGCCTGCTCTCTAGAGGAATCCAAACGACCTTCATAGGGTACATAACAGATATGGCGAATAATCAGAAACAGGAAAAAGCTCGACTAGTGCTGCACCTGCGGCAGGCATGGCAAGAGAGATGATCAAACTCCTGTAAAGGAGAAATCACAAGAAAATTCATACCTCAAGTCAGCAGAGTCTACCCCAGAACTCCACATTGGTTCTTCCCAGGATTACACACTGCATACCTACTGACGGGTCATTGTGCCATAAGTGCCAAGCTAAATAAAATGGGAATTGTAGACGACCCAAATTGTGGATGCGGAGAGTTAGAGACTTGGTAACACATAATATATGAATGTGAATATTGTGAGGATCTCCGAAGCATCCTGATAACCAAGACTACATACCTTCCTCGTAATTGGGAACACCTTTTACTGGACACGGAAGAAGAATACAAAGAGTTCAGTAAGTTTGCACAGCATCTTTTCTCAAGGATGAGGACATTAATTGTGCTGCACAACAACGCAGGAGATTAACAAAGTAGACCACAGACCCGCACCAAATGAGAAAGAAAAGAGCAGCAGGGAACCTAAGGGAATGGTGCCCCTATCAACAAATCCTTACTGACTGAACACCCAGAAATGACACCTAAACTTGACGCTATTAAATAGAAAAGGCAATGAACAAAGAGGATGATGCCTATGGTGATACGACACTGATGATGGATGTCCCAAAACAGCCTCATGTCTGATGGACCAGAACTGACTACCCACAATGCATCAAGCAACAGTACAAGAATCCCTACCAAAACCGAAACTAGCAAATGGAAGAACTGGAAATACGACTGAAGTATAACAAATACCAACTAATGGAACGATCTTCTAGTCCCCTAGTCAGGGTGTTAGGAAGAGCCACATCCCAAATCTGGCCTGCCATTTGGCGATCTAAACCAGGTGCCCTAACCTGGTTTCTTTAAATCCCCAACCCCTGGCAAGGGGAAGTGGGCGGTTCCCATCTCATGAAAAAGGGGGTCACCTTCCTATTCGACCCCTCTTCTTCCTTTTTCACCCCCCCAGTCTTCACCCTTCCCTCCCAACACTTTCTCTTGTACAGCAACTGCCAATGTCCAAATTTAAATCACATTAAATTTTGCCCGACCTTTTAGGCTCTGTAGAAATAGTTCTTTCAGCGTAAAACCCCACGCAGCGCTTTCTAAATGCAGTTTTACTGAAATAAACCGCGATCGTTCCAACCTTTATTTTAGGTCCTAGCTACGGAAATCCCAGGAAAGTAAGTGGCAGGACCTGCCAGAGTATAATTAGTATCTTGGTACACCTGGCAGGCGTCTCCGTCACAAGGTATGGAAACGCCGGGCCCTTAATGTACATAGTGACAGTACATAGTTCTATGTACTGTCACTCAATACAGAGAACATACGCGGAGATGGGAGAAATCCCCGGAGCTGTCTGACCCTCAACATACCTATACCTATATATACCTATTCCATGTATGCCTGGAGCTTTGCATTGGCTCTTTCACTCTCGAGGTAGGTTTCCACCAAGAGAGTGTCTAGCTTGTTCCACAGGTTCACGATTTGTGCCCTTAGCCTTGTGGTTACCGTATTAGTTGTTCCTTAAATAAGGTTTCCAAGGCAGCTTTAAGGAACAGGGACTTGTGTGAACTGAACCCCCTGGCAGGGTGGGATCCAGGAGGGGGGACTCCAGTGGCTTGTCTACGTTGGCGTCCTTTTGGTTTGTTTTGTTTACTGTTATCAGTTTGGGAGCGTGTCTCCTGCTCCAGATTAATGTTGGCTTTCTATACTTACTTTTCCTGCTGGGGGCCCCCGAATGGGGTTTTGATGTCTTCTGTTGTTGGTCTATGAAGTTGGGCCCATAATTTTGGGTCTGCTGCGCGCATCTGTGGGTTTTTATGATTCCCAATGCCTCTTTACGAATTTTGGATTATCGAACCTTTAGGAATAATCGGGTTTATGAGGTCCCGCGTGAACGGGTTCGTGTAGGTGAGCATGAGGCCACCTTCCTCAAGTCTCTGTGAATTTGGAGCTGAATAGTCCGTCAGCGAAGATTTTGAGCTGTCCCCTCTGTCACTTGGCGGTGGGGAACAGCCAGGTGCAAAAATAGTCTTAGAGAAACAGGGCTAATTTCTTCTATGGTTTATTTTGGTGTTGAACACAATGGCAACAGTTATTTCCCCATGACAGCAATGGTCTACAATCGCAACTTCTTTCGACGAAAGTTTGTGGAGAAGTGGGGGGGGGATTCACAGCACACGTGGTTGTAGTTAAAGTTATGATTATTTAAGCACTTTACAGTCGCTGGTAGTTGTGGCTCTTGCTACCCAGGTTTATCACTGATGGGGGCACTCTCCGCAGTCAAGTGCAGGGTAACCACGTAGCAACTACTTTATATTGGTGCCTCTCTACATCCTTGCTGCCAGCCATGTGGTGACCACCTTGGTCTCGCAAAAAAAGGATACAGATAAAACGCAAATAACCTGCTAAATTCCCTGACTAGAAATTCAAATTTTCTTACCAAGGGAGTTCACTGGTCGTTATCTTTAAGTGAGGACACATTTTTATACAAGAACTATAGTAAAAACACATATTTAAAGCAAAATTCTGCAGAGCATTAAACTACACGTCCACTCGTAACGGCGGCCATATTGGCCCCTCTGATGTTTAGGTAAGGTGTAAGGTGTGTTTATGTCAGACGGCACCAGGGGTTTCCCCAATCTCCGAGTAGTTTTCGTTGTGGGTGTACCGGTTCGCTGGAAATGCCAGAGATTTAAAGTGTATGGATATTGCATATGTGTAATGTCGTGTACCGTTGTTCATCTGGTCGTTTAGCCGCTGGATCCCTGCTGAGACCCAACATTGCCCCACATTCGCCCCGTGGAGGCAGACCAGGAATCCAGTAGTTTTAGTTTCCCTCTGGCAGATCCTTCCACTAAATTTCTTGATATTTCAGTGGCTAGGACATAAAAAAAAGTAAAAAATAGTATTTTTATATTCTATTATATCTTCTTCTTCCAGTCACATAGCTCCCTGAGGAGATGTTGTGGCCAGCAACAAATTCCTCCAATTGCATCGCAAAGCGTCATGCCCAGAAGCTCACTGATCCCACCCATCCTTCCACCTAGTTGCAGATCTTCCTCTGCACCTCTTCCACTCAGTTTTTCCTTCCATTATGTTCTTCAGAAAGTTTTCCCTTCTTACTATATGACCAAAAAACTTAATTTTTCTTTTGTTGATGCTATGAAGAAGAATTTTAGGCCTGCAAATTTTATTCAATACCCACTCATTTTTTCTTCGACCCAAGTAAGAAATACGCAGTATTCTTCTTTAACACCACACTTCAAATGCCTCAATTTTCTTCCTGTCAACTCTTTTGAGATTGCATCCTTCACATCCATAAGTGGCAACTGGAAAAATTAACGAACCAATGATTCTCAGTTTCGTCTTTAGGGGCCGATCATGATCTCTCCATAATTTTATCAGACAGCGACCAACGTTTTACATCGTTTGAGCAGTCACTATTTTTATTTATTCTTGACCCTAAGTAATCAAATTCATCAACTTCTTCAATATCTTGTCCATTAACCTTCACTTTACTGGAATCGAGATTATCTCCAATCACCATAATTTTAGTTTTACACACATTCAGAAACAATCCTTTTTTCTTACTTGCTTCACATACTCTCCTCAGATTTTCTTTAAGATGATCCTTAGAATTACAAATTACCAATTTTGATGCCAATCTAAATCTTCCAAAGCTTCACGCATGATATCTTCGGCACAAAGATTAAAAAGGTCAGGTGACAAAATACAGCCCTGCCTGACACCATTACCTATTGTGGAAGTCCATGTTTTCCACGTTCGTTCTCACAGTTCCTTTCTGTTCCTGGAACGAACAGGAAGGAACTGTGAGAACGAACATGGAATGAGCAGCCATAGCTGCGTTGGGATGGCTATTGGGTTCCCTTCGTCCGTGGATTGCCATTGTACCGTCTATACGTTGTGCGATTATCGCTAAAAGGGCCCCGCGTTAAGACTAGTTGGCCTCCTCGCAAGAGTATACTGTATGCCCTGCGAATGGGCATACAATATACTCTTGTTGTTTTTGACGGTCAAATCTATTTTCAACTTTCATATCACATATGGTATAGTACTTTAGATAAAATATCTAAAAGCAAGGTGATAGTAATGTTTTACGCCCTCTCTATCAGCAGTTGTTTCTAAGCTTAAGGCCATCAATTCAGATTTTCAGCCTTTCACACATCAAAGTGTGTCTCTTTTGTGAAAATATATACAAACAAGATGTTAATTTTGTATCTGTCCCCTCGCACGTGCTAGGATGGATTGAATGGAGAGTGCAAAATCAGAAAAACGTGCTTAAATTGGTATATGGAGCATGTCAAGTAAGTAAGTGTCTTTAGGGTCAAGCGGCACCAGGGGTTTCCCCCCATCTTCGCGTAGTTTACGTTGTGGTGTATTACAGTACACTGTAAATGCCAGAGATTTAAAAGTGTATGGATCTTGGATCGTGTAATGTCGTGTACCGTTGTTCTTCTGGCTATTTAGCCGCTGAACCCCTGTTGGGAACCAACGTTGCCCCACTTACGCTCCGTGGAAGCAGGCCAGGAACTCCGTAGACTTAGTTTACTCTGGCAGGTCCTGCCGCTTAGTTTCCTGAGATTTCAGCGGCTAGGACCAAAAAAAAAAAAAAAACTTGGGTGGCATATTCCAATGGTCATCAAGAAAATAAAATAAAGTGATTTTTATTATTTGCGTTGACGTGGAGATATTATCGCTTTAATTTTTTAGGCCGAATGCTGGACGTATGGCTGTTTTGATGTATTAATTTTGATGTGTGGGACTTTTGCTAGCGTGAAGATAGAGGGGAGGGAGGCAGAAGACTGGGGGGAAAAGGCAGAAGTATGGAGCCAATAGAGAAGGCGGCCCCAGTTTCAGTGGGGCATGCCCATGCCCCACCAGAGAGGAAACAGGGGATGGCGAGAAGGGGGGACCGTGTGGCCGTCCCCTCCTCCCGGGGAGTTAGGAATTATAGGTGAAGAGGGCTAGAGTGCCCTCTTCAGGTCTCCAATATGGCCTTTGTCTCACATCTGTTTCTCTTCATTGTCACTCATGGGGCAAGCCGCATCCTTGTGTTCCTCTTTCTTTGGTTCAGCATCCTTCTTTGATTGTGTGATAGCTTTTTTTTTTTTTTTCTGTTATCTTAAACGGGTGGCGTTCCGTTCTCAACTTTGGGTGGCATATTCCAATGGTCATCAATCATTGGTTGATATCCCCGTCCTTAGTTTCTCGTATTCCTTGGTGTCCATATTTGGTTTCATTACTCCTGTTGGCGTTGGTGGATGGCTATTTGTATATTTGTAGTTTTCTTCTGGAGAAGACGTCCTGGGCAAAGCGACTAAAGGCAGCAAATTCTTCTGGTGTGTCCAGGAGATGGTGTTCCTGGGTGTTAGGAATGTATTTAATTCTCGTGCTCATTTGACATCTGATGTCTTCGTATATTTCACACTGATGCATAACGTGATGCCATGTTTCTAGTTCGCCGCAGAGACAGTGTGGTTCTTCGATTATGCCCAAGGCATTTAATTTTGCCTTGAAAGGCTCGTGGCCGGTGAGTAGAAAAGTAGTGGTTAGGCCTGAGTACAGCCATGCGGGAGCCTTGGGATACAGCTTGGTTACTTGGGGAATAAATTTTTTTGTTATCGCTCCTTTTTCCACGTCTGTCCATCTTCTCTGCCAAATTTGTACAAGGTGGTCCACTATTTTTTGTTTCTCGTTTTTCCTGTTATTGGTGATGTCAATGGTAAGACCGTTGTAGGTGGTTTGGGTTCCTTTGGCTAGTAGATACATAAATCCGCAGCGGATTACCTCTAAATCCATGGGTAGGGTCCCCGCAAGGACCTATAGGGCACTCGTACTAACCGTGTTACATGCTCTTGTTATTGTTAATAATACGTTGCGTTGGGTGGGGCATGTCAAATGGACCCCGAGCATCGGAAGTCGGTTATTTTCTCGGATGAAAAGAAAATCAACCTGCATGGCTTTGGTGGAAGACAAAGGATTCGCCGTAGACATGACTGTATGGCGTCTACAGTGAAATTCCCTACCAGCCATATGATATGGGGGTGCATTTCGTATCGCGAAGTTGGCCACCTGCAGTTTATAAAAGGTTCTGTAAATGCCAATGGATACCTGGCTATATTGGAAGGCAAATTGCTGCCATCCATTAGAGACCGTTTCAACCAGCCAAGTAACTGCATCTTTCAGAACGACTCTGATCTTTTCATCGGGCGAAAAGTGTAAGTAGACACTTCTCTAGTTACTTTCTGCATTAGAGGTCCGACAGTAACGTGTTTACATTTGTTACAGGTGAAAAATGGTTGGAAGAACGGCCCATTACAACTGTTAGCTGGCCAGGAAACAGTGCGGACCTGAATCTTATAGAGAACTGTTGACATCGTGTGTAATCTGCAGTTGCCAGAAAGAAACCAAAGGCCCTTCGTGACATAATTCGTGTTTGGAACCACGAACTCTCAGTTGATTATCTTCAGAAATTGATCTTGTCAATGCCTCGACGGTGCGCTGCTGTCATCAGGGCCAGAGGTATTTCAACTAAATATTAGTTTGCGCCTGGTGAACTTTTCATTTAAAATAAACTGGAAACACTAATAATGACAGTTTGACTAAGTTTTTAAAGTTAAAGGTGAGTTTTTAGCGTGCTTTTTAATATTCAGTCCCTTTCAGTAGTATGTTTTCGCACGTTTTATAAACGTGCGAAAATATATCTTTGATCAGTCGAAAAGCCAGTTTTACTCACTTTTTCATAGTTCTATGAACGTTCTATGAACGTTTTTTCATAGAAAAATATCAATTTTATTAAGCTTTTATTATTTTATTAACTCAATTTTATTAAGTTAAACAGTTAATGTTTAACTACGTTATGCCTCTGGAAATAAACGGTTGTGGGACGTTAAGTTTAACTGTTGTGGTTATGTCCTGGGGTTTGTTGACTACTTTGCATTCTGTTAACATAAAATAATCTTTGTGTGCTGCTTTCTGTGGTGTGCACACAAACTCAAATATAGATTGTCACCTTCAACAGATTTAAAAGAGGAAATAATGTTCTACATTGATAACTGTAAGTATCTCTTGTTTTTTTTTTTTTTTTTTTTTTAAAGAACACAAAAAAAAATCATGTGACTGCCTTGCCAGGAATAGCAATCTGATGTAATAAAACCGCTCCCTGTCAATCTAAAGAGATGGGGAAAGAAAACTGCACAATGCGGTTTGAGGATGATTTTTTTGCTCTTAAAATACGTTTAAATATTCAAATAAGCAACAGAAAAATATCTTTCATTATCTTTTAAACTACCACTAAAAGCAAAGTTGTCGTTTCTGGACTGAAAGTTACACTTTGTTAATCAATGCAGTTGTATTGAGAGAGTGAGGATATGCTTACATTGGCATCGCATATGAACCACAGACTAAAACGAACATTCAACTATGATTTTTTTTAAAAAACCGATTTTTTTTTACTTAAATCGTAAAGACTGTTTCGTGCTTTTTGAGTTGAGATAGTCCGGAGTTGGAATCAAATTTACCGATAAACGAGTTTTTTAATCTTACTATAAAGCTGCTTTCTCTATTCTTGTGGATTTTTTTTTTTTTTTTTATATTAAAGATGAATACTGTATGCTCTTGACTTCGAGAGGCCTCCGTAGCTAGTGGTCAGGAGTGTGAAATGCAGTAGCACACGCTATTTCAGTAGACCTGGATTCAAGTCCCTGACTGCTACAGTCTATCTGCTAACCCGCACGGAACCAGTGTGGCAGATTATGGTCCATTTTCCCTTAGCATGAATTGTTAAGGAGGCTTACAACCTGTAGTGGGTTGATAACGGCTGAAGTTTTATATATTCATTTAAACTCAAAAATTGAAAGGGGGCTAACGCTTTTTTGGGAACATTTCCCTTTGAAGTGCGACTCATTTGAACGTTGTGTGGAAAAAAAGATACTTGTTTGCTGTGATTCTAATTTTTTTTGCCTTTCTAAGTACAAGCATCGAAATTAATTTTAGTGTATAGTAAACGGAAATAAATAAATTTTTTTCTCAAAAGTATTTTATCCCCGAGAAGAAAATAACTTTCGTTACAACTCCAGCACATCCTAGCTATCATTAGAGACCACACAGCTGCAACCATAAAACGGCGTGGTGCTCTTTTGTAGCCGAAACACACCCTTTGGTTATTACGATCGGTCTTGAGGTGTGATTGATCGTTTCATTCATTCCTTGAAATAAATAGTGTCGTTTCTCTCAAATGTTGTAACGGGAATACAAAATGTTCATACATTTTTCTCTGTGCATCAGAAGGCTTTCAAATTAAAAAGTATATTCATTTAATTGGGAAATTACTTTTAAGAAGATATATTTTAGCACAAGTGGGGAAAAAAAATCATTTTCAGGTTTCAGAAAGGGTCCACAGATGGAGCCACTGCCTTGACCACCTTTTAAACGTATAGGAAACAAGAAATATATTTTATTTCTTGTTTCCTAAACAAAATCTTTACTTTCAGGTTTTTCGTCACACAAGTGGACTGCTATCAATGTCTTTGCGACTACTTAAAATTATTATTGAGAGAGAAATAAGTTATTCTTTTACAAAATTTATCTGTATCTTGGTATTATTATTGAGAGAGGGAAAAAAAAATGTTTTTAATTGTTCATAGATACTAACGTCTTAGTACTTTTGGAAAAACACAATTAGTGTGAGGCAACAATAGAAAAGTGAAGGCATAGTGTGCCGATAATAACATAGTATACATCACTAATAGTATAAACACAGGAAATTAAAAAAAAAAATTATATTCTAGAATAAGAAGGAAAAAATTTCATTTCAACTTGCAAAAAGAACCGATAGATGGAGCTACCACCTGGGCTAATTTTTCTGTATAGTATTTTATTCCTAAGAAGAAAATAACTTTCGTTACAACATATCTCTAACGAATTCTAGCGACGCACCTACGACCATAAAAGTTTGTAGTATTCTTTTGAAGTTAATCTCGCCTCTTTGTTTTATTACAGTCGGATTATTCTTGAATAACATGATTATTCTTATATTTTTTGAAGCAAAAAGTTAGGCAGATTGAACATCTGAATACCATAAAACATGGCTTCAGTCACATAGTTTTATTGCTCCCCTCGGCGTGGAAGCATTGGATTGGAGTTGTACTTGGGGAGAACCGGTAACCGCGTGACGTTAACTTCTGCGCATGTATGGTAGCAACATTTCAGACTTAGAATTCAGTTGCTGCTTGAAACTTTCTCTGTGCTGTTGTCAAAAATGTCAGTGGCTACAAAGTTTGACAATCTTAGAAAACAATGTTATTTTCCATAGACGTTTGGGCAATAGTTCAACAGTGCGAATTTCTTATTACGAGTTCGACAGGAATGCATATCTACGATTATCGAAAAGGCAATGGATTGAATTCAAGGAGAAATTGTCTGATATCTTTTCGTTAGAGTAAGAGCAAAAGAGGAGATCCAACTGCATAGACTCAGAATCTACACCGAATACGCCACTGCTGAGTTGTATTGGTCACTCAGTACTCTGGACCCTGAGGTAAATTTTAAATTTAGAATATTCCGAACTTGGGCTTTTATTGACTAGAATTGCAGATATTGATGCGTTCATAGAACATCTCGAATGTGAAAAGTCGGCATTTCTACTGATGCAAATTGTTATATTCAAACACTAAACTGTTAGAGACCATTTAAAATAATAAATGTTTACAAACTAATTCGATGTGCCTTTTAACGATGTGTATGAACATTTTCATCGAACTGCAGAGAGGTGGAATAGGACCAGGGTATGTCTGCCAGGGGCAAAGGTTGATGACGTTGTAGAGCGGATATCATCTTTTAAGGGCACAAAAGGTGATATAGTTGTACACGTTGGCACTAATGATATTAAGAGTAGGAGACCGGCGGAATTACTTAGCAAGTACAGGTCACTGTTGAAAAAAAGCCGTGAATTAGGGTTGAACTTGAAAGTGTCTGCAATTCTGCCCAGACACGATAGGAGGGAGTATATGATGAGAGCCTTGTCGATCAATTCGGCCCTGGAGGGATTGTGCAAGGCTCAAGGGGTAGAATTTTTTTCAGCCTGGACTGTACTTGTTAACAGGAGAGATTGCTTCTACAGGGATGGGATACACTTAAATAGAAAGGGTGCAAGAATTTTTGTTGATGCTGTCGAGGCAGTGTTAGGTGGGTCGGAAAACTGCTAGTTGGGGGGGATACAAGGACTAATAGATTAACAGTAGCCACTGGCAGAGGTGGAAGTGATTCTTGCACTGCTTCTATTCAAATGAGCAGAAGTCTGAAAAACAAGATGCAGGATATTTCAGAGACTGCTGGTAGTCATTGCGTTACAAGTAAACACATGGGTTGTGTTAGGGTAGCTAAGAATAGAAACAGGTGCATGTATACCTGCGTGTACACCAATGCTAGGAGTTTGGTAAATAAATTTGATGAATTTGAGGTATTGCTCAAAACATCAAAGGCAGATATTGTTGGGATATCAGAGACGTGGTGTCACACAGATATAAGTAATGCGGAACTGGAATTTGGGGAATACAATGTATATAGAAAGGATAGACAGGACAGGAGGGGAGGAGGGGTTATGCTATTAATTAAGAAACACATAAAGTCAAAGGAAGTGAAGCCAGTTGACATCGATGGACAGGGCAGTGTCGAGTCAGTTTGGTGTGACATAAGCATAGGGAAATCAAAATTGAGAGTAGGAGTGTGCTATAGGCCTAACGACTCTGATGAGTATAATAATATATTGTACAGGGAAATAGAGTGGGCCAGTAAATCAGAGAGTCTTATAATGGGGGATTTTAATTTCCCAGATATTGACTGGAATTTGTGGGTTGGTCACTCGCACACTAGCAAGGCTTTTGTGGATTTATTGGATGATTGTTTTCTACATCAGCATGTTCGTGAGGCAACAAGAGGGAGCAATACTCTTGATCTGATTATCAGTAGTGATTCTTCATGCATTAAGAACCTGCAGATAAATGAACCACTAGGTGGCAGTGATCACAGTGTGTTGAAGTGGGATTTACTCAAGGAGGTAACTACCATCAGAGGTAAAGGGAAGGGTTTTTGTTTTCGTAAAGGCGACTATGATGGTCTGAGACAGTATTTAAATTCTATACAGTGGGACCAACTGATGATGTTACCAACAGCAAACTCAAAATGGGAAGCATTCAAGGAACTAATCTTGGTGGCTACCAGGCTTTACATACCAACCAAGAAATATTGTTCAAGGTTTAGGCCTAAATGGTTGTCAGATGGACTAATGAGACATGTGGCAGAGAAGAAAAATGCATGGGATACATACAAATTAATGGGTGACATGGAAGCCTATGATAGATATAAGTTGGTCTGTAACCAAGTCACAAAAGAGATTAGGCAGGCAAAGGCAGACTACGAAAAATCCTTGGCAAAGGATGCAAAGAAAAAAGAAAGGAGTTCTTTACATACTTGAACTCGAGAAGGAAAGGGATGAATCAGATTGATCCACTGGATATTGATGGTTCAACAGTTGAGGATCCTGCTCAGGTGGCTAACAATCTAAACGAGTATTTTGCATGTACATTCACGCATGAGGAGTTATTCAGAAAGGAAGGAGAATGATGTAGGTAAAGTAAACATTGGCAGTGAGCTGGATGATTTTGTAATAACTGAGAGGAAAGTGGAGGAGAGATTGTTGAGGATAAACATAAAAAAGGCACCTGGGGTGGATGGGATCTATCCAGTTATATTAAAGGAGGCAGCAAAGGAAGTATGCAAACCCCTAGCCATAATTATGAGAGCTTCTTTGGACTCAGGGGAGGTACCCATAGACTGGAGATGTGCAAATGTAACCCCAATTCACAAAGGAGGATCAAAGGCTGACACAAGTAATTATAGACCTGTTAGTTTAACTTCTGTTCCAGGTAAATTAATGGAGGCACTGGTTAAAGAAGCACTGCAGGATCATCTAGACAAGAATTCAGTTATAGCTCAGACGCAGCATGGTTTTGTTAAGGGCAGGTCTTGCCTGACCAATTTGATTGGATACTATGATGTAGTCACAAAAGAACTGGATGCAGGGAATAACTTTGATATTATATATTTGGATCTTAGAAAGGCTTTTGATACTGTTGCACATGGAAGACTGCTGCACAAATTGGAGCAGTGTGGCATTGGTGGCAAATTGCTGCTATGGATAAGGGGATGGTTGAGTGGCAGAAGACAGAGAGTGGTAATCAATGGACACTGCTCAACGTGGACTAATGTTATTAGTGGAGTTCCTCAGGGTTCAGTGTTGGGTCCGTTGTTGTTTTCGGTGTTTATGAATGATATTGATGATGGGATATCAAGTTTAATGTCTAAGTTTGCAGATGATACAAAGGTTGGCAGGGTCGTTAAGGACACTACTGACGCTATGCTGCTGCAACAGGATCTGGAAAGGTTGAACAGATGGGCTGAGAGGTGGCAAATGAAGTTTAACATTGACAAATGTAAAGTACTACATATGGGTAACAGTAACCCCAGAGCAATGTATCAACTCTGCGGTACTACACTGACAGTGGTGGAGAATGAAAAGGACCTGGGGGTAATTGTGCAGGCAGATATGAAGTTCTCTGAGCAGTGCAGACGAGCTGCAAGAGTAGCTCATGGTGTCTTGTCAATGATATACAGGAATTTTTCTAGCAGGGATAAGGAGGTGATTATTCCCTTGTATAAGGCAATGGTTAGGCCACATCTTGAGTACTGTATACAGGTCTGGAGGCCTCATTTCAAGAAGGATGTAGAGCTGCTGGAACGGGTACAGAGAAGGGCAACAAGATTAGTAAATGGAATAAAGGGTTGCTCTTACGAAGAAAGGCTTAAGTTTTGCAAATTACAGAGTCTGGAGACTAGGCACCGGCGAGGTGATCTGATAGAGGTGTATAAGGCTTTGAATGGTTTGAGCATGCTCAATGCCAATGGGATCCTTCATCTTTCTCAGAATAATCACCTCAGAGGGCATAAATTCAAATTGAGGAAGGACGGATGTCGGATAGATGTGCGGAAATTTGCCTTTGGCCAGCGGGTGGTTGGTTGGTGGAACCGACTTCCATCACTTGTTGTTGAAGTTGATAGCCTAAACAAATTTAAAGCTCAACTGGACAGGTATTTCGAACGAACGGAGGGGTGAAATGGGAGAGGGTTTTTTTTTTTTTTTTTTTCTTTGGCTGATGCTGAATAAGCTTGCTTTCTTGCATCATATGCCTCTACTAATGCTAATGCTAATGCTATAGTTGCGTTCAAATTTTTTTGCTAAATACCACAAAGAAGGGATAAAAATGGAATTCAACGTATATGGTGTATTCAGCGCTGTACATTCGATGAGGGAAGAACTAAACTGTGCCTACACCTTGAGATATACGGTATATCCGTTCAGCTAGAAAACTATGTGTATTATGTAAGCGATTGTATTGATTTTTTTATCCTTTTTTCTCTTAATAGTTTAACCTTTTATGTGTTTTGTCGCTAGCCTTGTAAATCTTGTACCAATAAAAAAAATCTTATTTTTTTTGTAAATATTGTATCTGTCATTTCTTAGTCATTATTATTGTTGTTGCTCTTTATATTATTTCTCACCAGATGGGGAATTCCACTCCCTGACGGGTACTGCTACCTTGAAGACAGGCTGGTTGTAATGTCTGGTGTTACTGTTGGTAGAGGACCTCTCTGACTATCCTACAGTTGTTCAGTATTGCAACTTTCTAGAGATCCTTGTAGGTGTTCTCTGGGAGACCTATTCCTGCTAGGCTGCTATGTAGGGTCTTTGGCACCATACCGGTGGTCGAAACGATGATCGGGACAGTCAATACTTCTTGCATATGCACATCTCCTTGAACTCGTTTCTCAGGATCGTGTACTTTCTAATTTTTTCCCCATGGGCTTTCTGCAGTTTTCCAGCGTTGAGTACCGCTATGTCAATCAGATAGGTAGACTTTTCCTTGTTGTCCACAAGGGTTATATCCAATCTGTTGTGTTTTTCGGGAACGAGCGTCCCGCTCTTGAGCCATGCATTGGCAGCAATTTTAACTATGTGATCTTGATGGAGATCATTGTAGTGCCTAGCAAGGAGGGTCTTTTCTGCCCATTATTCTAGTTTCGCTCGTGTCTCCTGGTTGGGAGGGGATCCTCGCTTAAGTTGAGTGGGGTATATCGCTTGTCTATATTTCATATGGACTAGTGGAGTGGTGCTGTGAGTTTCGGAAGTAATTCTTCAGGTTAGCAATCGCTGTTTTCTGTTGCTCGATGAGGTCTATCAGGCCACTTCCTCCTTTTTTCCGAGCATAATTATTATCTTTCCTTGATTGGGGGTTCCACCTCTAGACGGGTATTGCTATCATATACACTGGGAGGTTGTTGTTATGTCTGATGGTACTGTTGGTCGATGAACTCTCTGATTATCCTACAGGTCTTCAGGATTGCGACTTTCTAAAGTTTCTTGTAGATTTTCTCTTGAAGATCTATTACTGCCAGGCTGTTATATAGGGTCTTTGACACCATACCTGTGATTGACACGATGATCGGCATGGTCGTATCTTGTTGTATATGCCACATCTCTTTGATCTCTTGTATCGTACACTTCCTGATGTTTCCCCCTGGGTTTTCTGCAGGTTTCCAGTGTTCGGTACCACTATGTCAATCAGATAGGTAGCCTTTTTCTTCTTGAATGTTGGATATGTCCGGTTTGTTGTGCGGCATTGTCTTAAAGTTAACTGCAGCCATTATCAACCCACTGCAGGATGGAAGCCTCCTCAACAATTCATGCTGAGGGAAATGGACCATAATCTGCCACGCTGGTCCAGTGCGGGTTGGCAGATCGACCGTATTTAGCAGTCAGGGGTTTGAACTCCGGTCTACTCAAAGAGCGTGTGCTACTCCACTCCAGCTCCGACCACTCGGCTACGGAGGCCGCATTGGCTACGGAGGCATTGTCTTATCCTTTATTATTGCGCGGCTCCAGTACAGCTTGTGGGTTGGGGTCTCTAGTAGTGCGAGGGGTTCGTAACTGCAATGTGGTACATTTTGTTCGATCAGCTGGTATTTCATTGCTAGCTTCTGATGTATTATCCTAGCTACCTTGTCGTGTCTATGAGTGTACTCAGTCTGGATGATCGCGTTGCATCCCGCGGTGATATTCTGGATCGTTTCTGAGGCCAGGCGACATCATCGACATGCGTCGTCGGACACTGCAGGCTCTTTGGCGATGTATTTTCTACAGTTTCAGGTGTTGACTAACTGGTGTTGGATGGCGAGCATAAATCCTTCAGTCTTACTTCAGTCTCTGGGAAGAGCATCCCGCTGGTGAGACGTGCATTGGAAACAATTTTATCTATGTGCTCTTAATGGAAATCATTGTAATTTCTCCCATGGAATGTCTTCTTTGCCCATCTTTCTAGCTTCTTTTGTGCCTCCTGGTTGGGAGGGGACTCCTCGTTTAGATTTGAGTCGGGTGTACCGCTTGTCAGTATTCCTGATGGCCTGGTAGAGTACTGCTGTGCGTTTCTGGAAATAATTTTTCAGATTAGAATCGTTGTTTTCTGTTGGTCTATGAGGCCCTTTCCCCCTTCTTTCCGAGCAATTGTCAGTCTCTCCACGGCTGACTTCGGATGGTGTTTGCGGTTCTTGGTCATCATTGTACTTGAATTTCTCCTGATATCCTCCATCTCGGTGTTAGTCCAATATATAATGCCGAAGGAGTATGTTAGCACTGGGACTGCATAAATATTTATGGCTTTAACTGTGTTTCCTCCGTTCAGCTTTGCTTTCAACACGCTTCTGAGTCTCTGATGGTATTTTTCGGTCAGGCAGGCCTTAATTTCCTTGTATTGTAATTGCTGAGCCTGCATCATCCGCAAGTATTTGTAGGCCTCTCCCTCTGCCACGGCTTCGATCTCTTTACTAATCTGGGCTGATAGTGTTGAATAATTTTCCCTGGTGCAATCCGTGGATCTTGCATTTGTCTAGACCAAATTACATCCAAATATCATTGTTGAATTCTTCGGTGATCCGGAGTAGTTGCAGGAGTTGCTTCTCGGTTCCCGCGTAGAGCTTGATATCATCCATATATATCAAGTGGGTGAGGGTGTACTGGTTCTTCCTTCTTTCTTTGAGGTTATATTCATACTAGCTGCTGTTGAGCATGGTGGTTACCGGGTTAAGTGGTAGACAGAATCACAGTGAGCTCAGGGCATCTCCCTGAAAGATTCCTCTCCTGATGGGGATTGACCTGGTTGTGATGTTCTGGAACTTAATGGTGGTACTGAATTTAGTCGTCATTTCTCCTAGTAAATTTGTAACTATCGGATTGACTTTGCAGATGTTCAGCGCCTCTATTCGCCAGCTGTTAGGTATGAAGTCGAAAGCCTTGCGGTAATCGATGTAAGCTGTGAACACGCTGCGGTGCTTCCTGTAGACTTGCACTATAACGGGAGGGTATATCGCTTGTCTATCTTTGTTATGGCCTGGGGGAATGCGACTGTGTGTTTCGTGATGGAGTATTTCTGTAATCCTTCAAGAAACACACAGTAGCAATGCACCTTCAGGATTGCTAACTATTTTCTGTTGCTCGATAAGGTCTATTGGGCCCCTTACTCTTTCTTTCCGAGCATTATTATTATCTTATATTATTATTATTATTATTATTATTATTATTATTATTATTATTATTATTATTATTGTTGCTGATGTATTATTTCTCCCTGATTGGGGATTCCACTCCGTGACGGGTACTGCTACAAGTACGCAGGGTGATTGCAATGTCTTGTATTACTGTTGGTCAAGGAACTCTCTGTATCCTACAGGTGTTCAGAATTGCGACTTTCTAGAGTTCCTTGTAGGTGATCTCTGGGAGACCTATTGCTGCTAGGCTGCTATGTAGAGTTTTTTGACACGATGATTGGGATGGTTGATACTTCTTGCATATGCCACATCTCCTTGATCTCATGTCTCAGGTTTGTGTATTTCCCAATTTTTTGCTCATGGGTTTTCTGGACATTGCTAGTGTTCGGTACCGCTATGTCAATCAGGTAAGTAGCCTTTTCCACCTTGTCCACAAGGGTTGCGTCCGGTCTGTTGTGTGGGATGGTCTTACCCATTATTATGGCGCGCTCCCAGTACAGCTTGTGGGTTCGGGTCTCTAGTACTGCCTGGGGTTCGTACTTGTAGTATGGTACAATTGTTTTGGTCAACTGGTATTTCCTCGCTAGCTTCTGATGTATTATCCTGGCTACCTGGTCGTGTCTATGAGTGTACTCAGTCTGGGCGATCACCTTGCACCTTGCGGTGATGTGTTTTATCGTTTCTGAAGACAGGTGGCATTGTCGATACGTGTCATCGGACATTGTGGGCTCCTTGGCGAGGTATTTTTCTATAGTTTCTGGTGTTGATCACCTGTTCTTGTATGGCCAGCATGAATCCTTCAGTCTCGGGGAAGAGCGTCCCGCTTGGGAGCCATGCATTGGAAGCAATGTTATCGATGTGATCTTGATGGAAGTTATTGTAGTGTCTACCGTGGAATGTCTTCTTTGCCCTTCTTTCTAACTTCGTTTCTTGTACCGTCTGGGCAGGAAGGGTTTCCTCTCTTAGGGTGAGTGGTATACCACTTATCTATCTTCCTTATGGCCTGGTGGAGTGGTGCTGTGTTTTTATCGAAGTAATCCTTCAGGTTAACTATCGCTATTTTCTGTTGTTCTTTCAGGTCTATTAAGCCCCTTCCTCCCTCTTTCCGAGGTATTGTTATTTTCTCCACTGCTGACTTCGGGTGGTGTTGGCGACCCTTGGTCATCATTGTCCTTGCCTTTCGCATGATATGTTCTAGATCGGTGTTAGTCCGATCTATGACCCAGTGTATGTTAGTACTGGAGCTGCATAGGAGTTTATGGCTTTAACTGTATTCCCTCCGTTCAATTTTGCTTTCAGCAGGCTTCTTATGCTCTGATGATATTTTTTGGTCAGGCACTTCTTGATTTCCTTGTGTTCTAACTGCTCAGCCAGCATCATCCCTAGGTATTTGTAGGTCTCTCCTTCTGTCATAGCTTCCTCCAGCGTTGCACAATTGTTGTCAAGATAATGTGGCATTATTTGCCAATTGAGGTGGTCTGTTACTCTCCACAGGATTTTATTTGGCCTCTGCTTAATTATCATGTGGGTTCTTGTGGGGTCCATTCCTTTGAATTCTGTTAGGGCCTTCTTCCACTCATCTTCTATTCTGGATAGTATGACTCCGCCTCTTTCTACTTCAGCTGCTCTGTTCTGTTGTTCTTGTCGTATTTCTCCTTGCTGATCCTTCTCCCGTTCCATGGTATACTGTTCGTCCTTTGGACCATATTCTTTGTGCTTTGTAGCAGATCGCTGTCATCCTGCTTGATTTTTTCCAAGATGGCAGGAGCTATTAGGTTCTTCGTGACGATGGTCCTTCTCTGGTGTGCTAATCACTCTTTGGTGACCTGAAAATCTGGGTATCGTTCTAACCACTTGGAATGTAGTCGCGATCTGCACATTGTCATATCGGTCTCTAGCCTGGTTATTTCATAGTATGCTTGCATGATGTATGTATTTATTTCAATGCTCCATTTCATGCATTGGCGTTTTCTTCCTTCCTGGGTTAATGTGCCATAAAACTCTAAAACAAACAAACAAACAAACAATCCTTCCAGGGTGGTCACTAGCGCAGTTGCACAGGAAACACTTAAATTTAGTGAGGCTGGATGGTCTTGCCCTTCTCTTGTGGTAGCCTTATGGGGGACAGAACCACTTGCTTCACTGTCTTGCTCGGAAGACTGTCTCCAACTTTTCGAACCGACCCCTCTGCCTAAGGCCTGAACGCGAGTGACTTTATCCTGCGCGACACTCGATGCAGTATGAATTATATTTATCTGCGACATCATCCATCTATGGAGGTGGACTTGTTTAGCTTTGGCTTATGTCCAGTGGTTTATTTAATTTGGTTATTTAGTTCTCGCGAGTGACACCAGATGGCGCCATTATCTGCCTCTGCCCTCACTCTGACCTTGGTGATGGTAAGTCCAATGGGGTGACTTTCGCGATGTTTTTTTTTTTATCATTTAATATTATTATTATATCGGTCTTCCAGCGTAATAGAGCCGCTTTCGCTTCCACTAATGCGGGATTCGAGCCCGGGTCGATTAGGCTGATTGTCCAGGGTCTTAACCACTGGGCCATCACGCCCCCTTTTATAATAATAATAATAACAACAACAACAACAACAACAACAACAAATAATAATAAAAATGTATTGTATTATTATTATTATTATTATTATTATTATTCATGTGTTGGAAGGAAGCCTGTAGCTTTTGCTGCACCAGCCAAAAAAAAATATATATATATCTGAGTTGCTCAGAGAGAGAGAGATAGAAGTCAGAAGGGAATCACCAAGAAAGAGAAGAAAGATGATATCCAGCTCAGTACCCTGGCTGTGCTAAGCCCAACTCACAAGGCGCGAGCCCCTCGCGTTGGCATTGATTGAGAAAAAGAATGATTCAAAATAAGTTAGTAAATAAAAACACTGCATCACATTTCAGGCACTTTATCAATATTTTCAAATATTAGTAAATAAATTCAAAATTTTGTAACAAAAGGCGAGCAAAAAAAAACTTTGAATTCGCCAGTGAACAAGATAATAAATATCTAGTGCTTCAGCTACAATATACGGGATAACGATAGCCTATGTGATATATACTGTGCTGCCACTTTATTAGATACATCCCTGCTGTGCACACAAATGGTTTGACCCACAACGTTGCAAGTGACATGACCACAGTTGTGGATATAAATGCAACAGAACAACCTTTCTAGTATCAGTTAAATACAAACCGTACATACAAACCGTAGCAAGAATGGGGGAAAAGGAATGATCTACGGATTTCGAACGTGGCAGGGTAGTAGGTGCAAGACGTGCTGGACAAAGGATCTCTGAAATGGCAGTTCTCCTGAACTTTTCACGCACCACAGTTTCAAGGGTGTATCGAGAATGGTGCAACGAACAGAAAACATCCTCTAAACGGCACTCTTGTGGAAGAAAACCGCTTGTTGATGAGAGAGGTCAGAGGAGGATGGCTAGAATTGTGCAAGCAAACAGACGGGCCACAACGTCGCACATCACGTCAGAATACAACCTTGGTGCGCAGAACAAAATATCGCAACGGACCACTAGTCGCACTTTGTCGCGAATGGGTTACAACAGCCGACGGACACATCGCGTACCTTTGTTATCAATGAAGAACATGAGAGCACGCCTCCTGTGGGCACATCAACACCAGCGCTGGACTATCGAGGATTGGAAAACAGTTGCTTGGTTTGACGAGTCTAAGTTCCTGGTATATCATGATGATGGAAGGCTCAGAATTTGGCGAAAACAATATGAATCTATGGATCCGTCATGTCTGACAACTACTGTGCAAAATGGTGAGGGCAGTGGTATGGTGTGGGGAATATTTTCTTGGCACACGTTGGGTTCATTGATACCCATAGATTCACGTCTGAATGCCACATCGTACCTAAACATCGTTGCTGACCAAGTGCATCCGTTCATGTTGACACTTTATCCTCAGTCAGATGGTTACTTCCAGCAGGATAATGCTTCGGTGCACAAAGCCCGAATCACTATGGAATGGTTCCAGGGACATGACAATGACTTTTCTTTGCTGCAGTGGCCCGCCCAGTCCCTGGATCTTGGGATGAGCTGGAAAGGGCTGTTCGCTGCAGGCCTACATTTGACACCTCCGTCTAATCTCAAAGAATTGCGTGACACACTCATGTCTGCATGGTACTCCATTCTTCCACAACGTTTTCAGCATCTTGTTCAATCCATGCCTAGACGAATTCAGGCTGTTTTGAAGGCTAAAGGAGGCTCAACACGCTACTAGGTAGGTGGCCAAATAAGGTGGCAGCACAGTGGAAGTCTGCGCTGTAGTACAGTGGTATCGTCACCGTCCTCCCCACACCGGGTGGAAAAGGCCCGGATTCAAATCCTGTCGATGACGCCAGAATTTTTTTTTCTTTTTTAGTCTATGTGATATAGAAGAGGGAAAAAAATAATAAATAAATAAATAAATAAATAATAATAATAAGCTGCCAGATTTGTATTGCCCATATTTTATCGAAATTTTGGAATGCTCGACAAATTGTTCTAAAATAGCCAAATATAAACTCTCATGAAAATAAATCTACTG
Source organism: Mastigoproctus giganteus (assembly GCF_048544385.1). NCBI lineage: Eukaryota > Metazoa > Arthropoda > Arachnida > Uropygi > Thelyphonidae > Mastigoproctus > Mastigoproctus giganteus. The sequence goes on along the minus strand of NC_143577.1, from coordinate 114,468,915 downwards.
ATTTATTATATGTGGGCAGGCGGACAAAAAATAATAATTGCAAGTTTTCTGCTCATAGGATTTTAATGAAATTTGGGACAGCACAACAGATTTTTGGAAAAGAGTCAGTCAATTTTAAATTTTATGAAAATCCATCCATTTTAAGAGTCGAGTTATTAGATGCTGACTGGCGAATTGATAATAAGCGCTTTACGCAAACGCTGCCTAACAGTAATATCTGTATATACCTCCTTTGATAGTTGGTCACTTCATGCCGAAGAACCACGTGTCCAATACAACTATGAATGTAAATTTAAAAAAAAATAATAAATTTTATGTTTATACTCCCTGTAGAAGCAGTAAGACCGATTTTCATGCAATCGGTCTGCAAATGACATTTTTTTTACAAGGATAAAATGCACTTGAAAATAGAAGGCGTGCAAGAATATTTATTGGTGATAACGAGGCACCGTTTGTTGGATCGGAAAACTGCTAGCTCGGGAAGATACATAGACTATTAGGTTAACAACAGCCTCAGGAAAAAGTGTAATTGATTCTGGCATTGCTTTTATTGGATCATGCAGCAGCCAGAAAAGGAAGGTTTCGAGGATTCCAACGCCTGCAGGAGGGGGGGGGGATCCTCATAGAACAATAAGATGCATGGACTGGTATTTGATTGTTCTATGAGGACAATCAAATGCATGGACTGGTATTTGATTATTCTATGAGGACAATCAAATTCATGGACTGGTAGACGTTACTAACAGTAGAAACAGCTGCATCCATTCTTGCTTATACACTAAAGCTTGGAGCATTATGAATACATTTGATGAATTTAAAGTATTGGTAAAATCGTCAAATACAAACGTATTTGTAGAGACCATGCATTATTTGAATATAGGAAGGACAACTTGTAGAGAAAGGACAGCCAGGATAGAAGGGGGAGAAGTTATGCTGTTAATTAAGAAGCACATAAAATCTTATGCAGTGCATCAGATTTTATGTGCTTTTATGCATCCATTTGACAATGTACTGTTTTTTAGTCATTTTGGTGTGATTTTAGCACTGGGAAAACAAAAAAAAATAACCGTAGAAGTGCGTTATAGGTCTAACAACTGTGATGAGTAAAATGAACATCTATATAGGCATAGAGTGAATTAGTAAATCAAAATGTCTCATAATAGAGGATTTTAACTATCTAGATATTGACTAGAATTTGTGAGTTGGCACTCACATAGAGTAAGACTTTCTGTATTTATTGTATGACAGTTTTCTGCACCAACACTTTAGAATAGCAACAAGAGAAAGCATTACTCTTGACCTGATTATCCTGATTATCACCAGTAACTCTTCATGCAATAAGAATCTGCAAATAAAGAACCACTATGGGACAGTGATCATAGTGTAATGATGTGGGATTAATTGAAAATTAGGCGCCAAGTCAGCTCTGATGGGCGATCATTGAGAGATTTAAGAGTAAGAGGAGCAAGGTTTGAAGAGTAGGGTGGAAGCTCGTGAAGGAATTAAAACGGAGGACGCATCAAGCTCTCAGCTGCCCAACCCAACACCACAGTTCAAACTTGAACATCAGGCAATAGAGCCGCAACCTCCAAGGCAGAATTCGCTGGTCTCACAGCAGTTAGTTATAGTTAGTGACCCTATTGTCAGGGAAACAGGAAATATATTCGGGAAAAAGGATAGGTGGAATAGGAACAGGGTATGTCTGCAAGTGCAAAAGTTACTGATGTTGTACAGCAGATATCACCTTTTAGGAGAAGCAAATGCGATATTGGTGTACTTGATGGCACTAAAGACTTAAGAGTAGGAGATCTGCAGAATTAATTGACAACTACAAGGCAATATTGAAAAAAAAAGTCGCGAGTTAGAGTTAAATCTGAAAGTGTTTACAATTCTGCCCAAACACGATAGCAGGGACTATATGACGAGAGCCTTGTCAACAAATTCGGCCCTGGAAAGATTGTGCAAGATTCATGGGGTAGAATTTTTCTTGGCGTGATCTGTGTTTGTTAACAGTAGAAACTGCTTCTACAGGGATGGAATACACGATATAGAACAGGTGCAAGAATATTTGTTGATGCCGTCGAGACAAGTGTTAGGCAGGCAGGAAAATTGCTAGCTTGGCGGATACACACACTAATAGATTAACAACAACCACAGGCAGAGGTAAAAGTGATTCTTCCACTGTTTCTATTGGAACAAGCAGCAGCCTTGAAAGCAATTTCAAGGACGATTTCAAGGAGTGTTGGGAGTCATCATGAAACAAATAAATACATGGGCTGTGTTAGGGTAACTAAGACTAAGAACAGATGCATGTATTCTTCAATGTACACCAATTCTAGGACACAGGAAATAAATTCGATGAATTTGAAGTGCCGGTGAAGACATCAAATGCAGACATTGTTGGTACATGAGGGACATGTCACTCAGATATAAGGGATGCAGAATTTGAATATGGGGAGCCCAATGTATACAGAAAGGACAGAAAGGGAGGAGTTATACTTATCTTCGATTAATCTGGTTTTTGTATTTATTGGTGGCGATTTTTTTTTTTTTTAACTCTGGAGAGCCCCGAGAGTGCTTTTTTAGTTTGTCTTACAAACTGAGACCTTAAGCGTCCCACTACTGAAATTTGCACAACCTGTTCAGCCAAACCAACATTGGATCGCCTCTGCTGGGCCTCAAGTTTTTCTGGATGGTGCGGACCTGACCCTGCGGTCTGGTTTGCTCCCACCCATGCACACAGGCCACATTGGCAACCTGAGCCAGCTCTCTTGTCTGGCTCACTGTCTCACCTCTTCCTGGCAGGTGGGGAGGGGACAGTAAACTGTCCCCTCCCCACCCTGCCACCCTATTTCTTCCCTCTGGTGGGGCATGGGCATGCCCCACTGTAAACTGGAGTTGCCTTCCCTTTCGGCTCCATATTTCTGTCTATTTGCCCCCCAGTCTTCAACCTTCACCCCGCTCTATCTGATAGCAACGTGAACACGCCCCACATAATCTAAAATCACCAATCTAAATTAATTTTGCCCAACATTTTGGAGTTCTAGCGCTCCCCGCGACGCGTACGCGATTTTTTTTTTTTTAAGGTCCTAGCCACTGAAATCTTAGGAAATTAGGTGGCAGGACCTGCCAGAGTGAACTATATACTAGTGAGTACCTGGTCTGCCTCCACGGGGCTAAAGTGGGACAACGTCGGGCCTCAGTAGGGGTCTGGCGGCTAAATGACCAGATGAACAACGGTACAAGGCATCAAATATATACAAAGTCCATACACTTTTAAATCTCTGTCTTTTCCAGTCAACTGGTTCACCCACAATGTAAACTACGCGGAGATGGGGGAAACCCCTGGTGCCGCTTGACCCTAAACACACTTTGCACTTTACTGAAACTGGCCTTGTCTGCACGAGTAGCACAGTGGTATCATCACCGTCCTCCCCACACCGGGTGGAAAAGGCCTGGGTTCGAATCCCGTCAATGACGCAAAGAACTTTAATGGGTTTTTCACTCCGTGTATGAGTTAATCGGCCTTAGGTGTAGATAGCAAGATTTTCTCCCCCAAGAAACTGGGGGCTTTTCGTTCAGCAAAACAGGCAAATCGACCAGACAGACACAAATACAGGTTTATGTATTAAATTACCAGCGAGCCTAATATAATAATAATAATAAATACTGGAACTGGAACCCCTTCCCGTAGTGTGGACGAGTATTTCGAAGCAGTCTTCCCAGTGATCACTGCTTCTGGGTAGCCAAGAGACTAGCACAACCCGACGCAGTTAAAATACACAAACATTACGCTACTACACGCCTGGCCTATTTTACAGAGTCTGTTAAAACATATTGTGATATAAGGCAGATTTGAACTGACGTTCTAGGAGCCGCCCTAACAATTGCACATGTCCATATGACTTGGATCTTCGTCAGCCTCTGATGCTGTATGTTAACCATTTTCTACAGGCAGTGAGTCAACTCTCTCTTGGACTCTAAAGAAAATTTAATGTTCTGCAATATTTTGAACATAAAGCCTTCATCGGACATATGTATGTAAATATTTTTGTAGGGCGGCATCTGGAACGTCAGTTCAAGCCCCCCCCCCCCCTCGTTTCACTGTGAAGATACAGGACTCTGTAGAAATTGGGCTGTTAAGGACACTACTGACGTAATGCTGCTGCAACAGGATCTGGAAAGGTTGAGCAGATGGGCTGAGAGGCGGCAAATGAAGTTTAACATTGAAAAATGTAAACTACTACATATGGGAAACAGCAACCCCAGAGCAACGTATCAACTCCGTGGTACTACACTGACAGTGGTAGAGAATGAAAAGGACCTGGGGGTAATTGTGCAGGCAGATATGAAGTTCTCTGAGCAGTGCAGACGGGCTGCAAGAGTAGCTCATGGTGTCTTGTCAATGATATACAAATTTGTACAGGACTTTTTCTAACAGGGATAAGGAGGTGATTATACCCTTGTATAAGGCAATGGTCAGGCCACACCTTGAGTACTGTATACAGGTCTGGAGGCCTCATTTCAAGAAGGATGTAGAGCCACTGCAACGAGTACATAGAAGGGCAACAAGATTAGTGAATGGAACAAAGGGTTGCTCTTACAAAGAAAGGCTTAAGTTTTGCAAATTACAATGTCTGGAGACTAGGCACCGGCAAAGTGATCTGATAGAGGTGTATAAAGCCTTGAATGGTTTGAGCATGCTCAATGGTGATGGGATTCTGCCTCTTGCTCAGCATAATCGCCTGAGAGGGCATAAATTCAAATTGAGGAAAGTCAGATGTAGGATAGATGTGCGGAAATTTGCCTTTAGCCAGCGGGTAGTTGGTTGGTGGAACAGACTTCCATCCCTTGTTGTGGAAGTTGATAGCCTAAATAAATTTAAGGCTGAACTGGATAGGTATTTCGAACAAACGGAGGGGTGAAGTGGAAGTTTTTTTTTTTTTTTTTTTTTTTTTGGCTGATGCTGCATAAGCTTGCTTTCTTGCATCATATGCCTCTACTAATGCTAAATGGCTAGATGAGTTAAGGGTTGTTTGTGCAATATTGAATCATTGTATTTCGACTTGTTTTAACATGTTTCTGCACAACGCTAGCGATATTAAAGATGCTTTTCATTCCAAGAATTTCCATTTCAGGTTTCTATGTGATGAAACCTGAAATGCAAAATGGAAACACTTGGGCTGTTTGCAAATTGTTTCCAATTTGTTGGAATCAATCAATTGGGGTCAAGGTTACAGTCATATTCTTCAGGTGAAGTACTCTGTAACAGATGAGTTATTAGGATATACTATATTCATATTGAATCCGTTTTTGTTACTTCAGTGCTTGTTATACTGTACTAGGTATATGTTCCAAAACAACAGATAAAAGTAATCATGTTTTTTTTTTTTTTTTTTTTTTTGTAACAGGAACAGTTTGTTTAAGTAATTTCTCTTCTCTAACTAGTAAGAAAGATAAAAATACCTGTTATCAGAAATAACTGTCATTTCGAATTATGTACATACTAACCCCAGGGGCTCACATCTGGTGAGTATGGGCTTGGCACAACCCGGGTTCTGAGCTGGATATCATCATTATTCTCTTTCTTGGTGATTCCCTTCTCTCTCTCTCTTAGGGTAATTTGGGAATTTTTTTTTTTAGCTGGTGCAGCATAAGCCTCAGGCTTCCTTGCACCATATAGCTAATAATAATATTCCCGAAGTAACCGCTACGAATAACAGTGATTTAGGTTTTGCGGTAACAAAATATTCCAGTGTGAAGTTAGTAGCAATATCCGGAAAGAGTTCCCCAGCTGTAGATAGAGGGCACAGAGTAGTGATAGAGGATAATTAGTCGTTTCTGAATAATATAGTTTGTTGATACTTGTTATCCGTACGCTGTCCACATTTTCAAGTGGGCATTATGGAATAATATTAATCGTTTAATACGGTATCTTTCCAAACCCATTTGCAAATGTAAGAGCATTTCTGTATTCTTGTTTTATATTCGTTTGTTGAAACGATTTCAGACATTAACAACCAGTGCCGGTTGATTGGGGTGGCGGATGCTGTTTCTCGTTCTAGAGCCGTCGTGACTGCCTGTATTAATGCTACTGGGATCTGAGTCCCTCTTCTTATAACTACGTAAAACGTCCATTTATGAAAAGCAATTACTAACCCTGTTATCGACATTATTCAGTGACCCCTATCAGATATTTGAAATACCACATACCCAATAAAATGTGTAAATTATGTGATTGACGAAAGTTTAAAATATGCTTTTTTCAACTGTCCACTCTGTCGATCACAGACAACACTTTTTGATGAGTATAACACTGTATTTGGGAATATATATATATTAATAATATTCAGTTAATCAGACCATTGCGACCAGATGACTTGGTATTCATTATCAGTTTTGTAAAGAAACGTATGTATGTATTTAGGGATTTTCTTTCAGCTGGTACGTGTACAAGTTAACACAGCAGTCATTGATAAATATGTACGTTTCCCAATATATATTATACACTGTATTTTTTTTTTTCTGCCATAAAACAGTGGGTAAAATTTATTTATTTTACCTAATTGAAAATTAGATAAAATAAATAAATTTGCCCATTCCTTTTGATAACACAAACAAATTAATTAACACCAGTCCCAAGCAGAGGTTTAAGTGATTCTTGCACTGCTTCTCTTGGAATATGCTTGTAGCCTGGAAAGCAACATGGCGGGGATTCCATTGACTGTTTGGGATCATCATCAAACAAGAAAAGACATGGGCTCTGTTGGGATTACTAAGAATAGTAGAGTTAGCATTTGCATTAGTTGAGGCATATAATGCAACAAAGCAAGCTATATAATGCAGCATCAGCCACAAAAAAAAAAAAAAAAAAAAAACCCTTCCCATTTCACCCATCCGATCACTCCAAATGTTTGTCTAGTTCAGCCTTAAATTTATTTTAGCTATCAACTTCCACAACAACAGATGGAAGTCTGTTCCAGCAATCAACTACCGGCTGGCTGAAGGCAAATTTCTGCACATCTATTTTACAACTGTCTTTCCTTAATTTGAATCTATGTCCCCTCAGGTTCTTAATCTGAGCAAGCGGAAGTATCGCATCAGCATTGGGCCTGCTCAAACCATTCAAGGCCTTATACACCTTGATCAGATCACCTCACAGGTGCCTAGTCTCCAGATGCTGCAACTCGCAGAACTTGAACATTTCTTCGTAAGTGCACCCCTTTGTTCCTCTCACCAATCTTGTTTCCCTTCTCTGTGCTCATTCTAGCAACTCTACATTCTTCCTAAAATAAGGCCTCCAGATCTGTACAGTACTCTAGGTGTGGCCTGACCATTGGCTTATACAAAGAGATAATCACTTCCTTGTCTCTGCTAGCAAAATTATTATTATTATTAGCCATATGGTGCAAGGAAGCCTGAGGCTTATGCTGCACCAGCCAAAAAAAAAAAAAAAATTTGAATACCCTGAGAGAGAGAGAGAGAGAGAGGGGGGAAAAGAAGTAGGAGGGAATCACCAAAAAAGAGAAGAATGATGATATCCAACTCAGGACCCTGAGTGTGCCAAGCCCATACTCACCAGATATGAGCCACCAGGGTTGTATTTGCTATATATTATTGACAGAACTCCATGACTTGCTCTGGCAGCCTCTCTGAACTGCTCAGAGAACTTCATATCTGACTGCACAATTATCCCCAGGTCTTTTTCATTCCCCACCTTCCCGAGTGTAGTACCACACGGTACGTTTCTCTTGGGTTGCTGCTACCCATATGGAGTACAGTCAGTCCTCGTATAGAACAATAATTGTGTTCCTAGAAACCCTATGCAAAATCGTGATATATAAATAACAGGCCCTATGGGGAAAAATAGGTTTAGGTGCCGACCACCCAAGATTGATCACATATTTGTAACCAAAACATTACCAAACACAATAAATACTTAAATATTTTATTACAACTATTACGTAATAAAATATTGCTAATGCTTTTGCTTCTGTCGTAAGCAGACTTGTTCTTTGTTTGATCTTCTGTCCAAAACAGATGAGAGCCGTTGCATCTCTTCCAATTTTTTGTGTTATGATCTAATGGATTTTGTTACACTTTGAGTCGTTCCTGCTATGAAAGTTGTTTTTATTTTCTCTGCATTCTTACTAAATCTCAGCATTGCCTCATTTAGGCCTGTAGCATGTGCAATGTCACATGTTCTTTCATTTTGCTCAAAGCGTTTCACAATTTCATATTTTTTCTCTATCGACAGAGGTCGACTGGCCATAAGCCTTACCGGGGAAACCCTGTTGGGCCGGAAGCCAGAAGACGATGGAGGGCAGTGTGATTTTGGCCATAAACACTAGTATGAGGCTGCTACAAATATTCCCAGGTAAGAATTTTTGGCCCAATCTGCCTCTGTCTATTGATATTGCTTTTCTTTTTCTCTCTGAATCTGTAGTGTCTTCACCAGGATGCTTCCTTTTCACACCTTTTAAGTATTTTACTCATTTTTAGGGAATAAAGCACAATTACAAAATGAGGAGGCACGCTTGCTACACACAAAGAAAGCTGCGCATGTTGCAGTGGAACAAACAACACCGTAAAGGCAGAGACACACTATTAACACCACACTAGCTCACATACTAAAGCACATTTCTGGGGGTTACTACCATAATACAATAAAAACAATTTCCAGTTCCATTTCTGCTAGTGGAATCTGTTATAAACGAATACTAAACTCATCTAATTGCATTTATGATAATACCGATAGCTGATATTGTGTGGGTTTTTACGTTATTATGGTGAAATGTGTTTCCCCTTCACTGATATAAAAAACATAAATATATTTTCAGAATCTTCTCTTCATTCCTATCGTGTTGCATTCGGCTGGGGGTGATTCCACATTTGACTGCCTTTTATTGTAAACATAAAGGCGAATTGTGCATAATTGAACTCAGTACATGTTATATACGATATCATTCCCCGATTTATAAATCGTGTATGATCGAATTTGTGTAGTGTAAACACATGTTATACGAGAAATGACTGTACTTTGCATTTGTCAATGTTAAACTTCATTTGCCACCTCTCAGCCCATCTGCTCAGCCTTTCCAGATCCTGTTGCAGTAGCATAGTGTCAGTAGTGTCCTTGACAACCCTGCCAACCTTCGTATCATCTGAAAACTTGGACATTAAGTTTGATATACCATCATCAATATCATTTATAAATACAGAAAACAATAATGGACCCAATACTGAACCCTGAGGGACTCCACTAATGACATTAATTCACGATGAGCAGTGTCCATTGATTACCACCCTCGTCTTCTCCCCCTCAACCACCCCTTTATCCATAGCAGCAATTTGCCTCCAATGCCACACTGCTCCAATTTGTGCAGCAGTCTTCCATGTGCAACAGTATCAAAAGCCTTTCTAAGATCCAAGTATATAATATCAAAGTTATTCCCTGCATCCAGTTCTTTTGTGACTGCATCATAGTATCCAATCAAATTGGTCAGGCAAGACTTCCCCTTAACAAAACCATGCTGTGTCTGAGCTATAACTGAAGTCTTGTCTAGATGATCCTGCAGTGGTCCATTAATTTTCCGGGAACAGAAGTTAAACTAACAGGTCTATAATTACTTGTCGCTCTTTGATCCTCCTTTGTGAATTGGGGTCACATTTGCACATCTCCAGTCCATGGGTACTTACCCTGAGTCCAAGGAAGCTTTCATAATTATAGCTAAGGGTTTGCTTACTTCCTTTGCTGCCTCCTTTAATATAACTGGATAGGTCCCATCCGCCCCAGGTTGGGGCGGATATTTATGACCACCACATATTTATGAATATGTGGTGGTCATTCCCTGACCACCACATATTCATAAATCATTGAATGCAAAGGTAGAGATAAGGGAGAGAGTATCATCAGACATAAGGGATGCAACATTTGAATATAGGGAGTACAGCATGTGGAGAAACTACAGCAAGATAGGAAGGGAGGAGCATTAGCAGCTTAGGCCATATTGCTCCGTGAATATGTGGTGGTCATTGCCTGACCATTCCACATCCTCCATATTTGGCGGTGACGGGCTCGAACCCTGGTTTAATCAAGAAGCGTGTGCGCACTGCTGCTTTTTCCCACCTGTTCACATCATTACGCTGTGATCACTGTCACCCAGTGGTTTCTTTATCTTCGAATTCTTAATCTACTAATAATCACTGCTGATAATCAGATCAAGGGTATTACTCCCTGTGGTTTCCCCTCGAACATGTTTCTGTGGAAAACAATCCTCCAATAAATCCCCAAAAGTCTTGCTAGCGAGTTGGGGTTAACAAGAGCATGTATCCTTGTGTGTACACTAATACTGAGATCAGAGTGAATACATTTCATGAATTTAAAGAATTGGTTAAATCATTGAATGCAGAGGTAGAGATAAGGGAGACAGTATCATCAGACATAAGGGATGCAACATTTGAATATAGGGAGTACAGCATGTGGGGAAACTACAGCAAGATAGGAAGGGAGGAGTTGCTCTTAGTTAAGAAGTACACAAAATCTGATGCAGTGCATCCATATGATAATGTAATATTCAGTCAGTTTAATGTTAGGCACTGGGAAAACAAAAATAAGAGTAGGAATGTGTTCTTTTTTTTTTTTTATGTGAACCCCAAACACGAGAGGTATTAGAACCTATAGCACTTAGTACCGTGCTTGGGTTGGAGGTTGAGAAGACAAAGAAGATATTTGTTGACACTGGACTTGAACTTCTGTAGATTGTAATTTTCAGGAAATACATATGCAGGAAGGTTGTTCCAGAAAACGGCAGTTGAATGAATATATGAGGAAGATGAAAAGTTGGTTCTGTGGGTTTGAAGTTGGACAGTAAATGGATGTTGGCTGGTGGCGGCATGTGTTCGGACTGTTTTGAAAGAGAGAGAGAGAGAGGGAATTATAGAAGCCAATTCAGAAGAACAGTGCCCATGGAAGTATCAGTAGAAGAGGCATGCAGCAGAAACAGTATGTCTATGAGAAAGCGAGTGGAGAGACTCTGTTAGAGATGAATCATTAATTAACCCCTCTTCTGAATGGAATCAAGAAGCCTGAGAGAGGTTTTGGGGGCACCACCCCAGATGTGGGAACAATATTCCATGGCAGGGCAGATTTGCGATTTATACAGAATGAGCAGCTGTTTGGAAGAAAAGTAACACCGAGAGCGAAAGAGAAAACCAAGTTTTTAGATGCAGAGGAAGCAATATTTGTAATGTGCTTGTGCCAAGAGAGATTAGAAGTCAGGGTAATCCCCAAAAGAGATATATCATTTTGCCTAGAAATAGGAGTGTCACTAAAGATAAGCATAGGAGCAGAAGAATCCTTTTTGCGACATATAAGACAAGACTGAGTTTTAGAAGGGTTGAAATATTCGATCGTGTTTGGCATAAAGAGACTTTTATGCCAAACACGATCGAAAGCCTTTGAGATGTCAAGAGCAACTACTTGTGTTTCACCAAACCTTTCCATTGAATTAGTCCATAAATGGGTAACATAAGCCAGAATATCACCAGTGGATAGACACTGACGGAATCCATACTGGCGATCGTTGATCAGACGGAAGGTTTCTAGGTAGTTTAAGAGTTGGCGGTTAATTGATTTCTCCATTACTTTAGAAAGAGTAGAAGTAATTGCAATGGGACGATAATTAGTTGGGAGGGATTTGTCACCCTTTTTAGGAACTGGCTGGATATGAGCAAATTTCCAAGCAGAAGGAAAAACACCTTTGGAATAAGAAAGTGAAAAAAGGCGGCACAGAATAGGAGTAAATTCAGGAGCACAGGTTTTGAGAACAAGTGGAGAAATACCATCAGGACCTGGAGCTTTCTTAGCATCAAGATTCATCAAAATCCTTCTGATATCCTTTTGACGGAAGACCACAGGAGGCATTGAATGGAGTGTGTTGGGAATGGTGGGAAGTGTTTTACCAAGATCATTAATACATGAGCTGGAAGAAAAATGGGATGCTAGCAGGTCAGCTTTATCCTTGGCAACAGGACCATCCGGTTTGGACAGAGGTGGGAGCAGAGATGGGCAAAAGTTGCGGCCAATAGCTTTGGCAAGACACCAGAATGCTCGGCTACCATTAGGGCAAGAAGCAAGTTTTCTACTCTTAGCCTGTTCAAACTCTAGTTTGCACTGATTAATAACTGCTTTACAATTGTTGCAAGCTTTGGTGTAGGCAGAAAATGACACTGAAGAATTAGAAACAAGCCAATTACGATATGCAACATTCTTCTCTTGAACAACCTTAGCACATTTATTGGAAAACCAAGGTTTAGATAAAGGACGAGATTTTAAAGTGGAGTGTGGGATAAAGGATTCCATTCCTACAAGAATAATTTCACTGACACAATCTGAGCAAACGTTGACGTCAGAAGTTTTGAAGCAGTAATCCGACCAAGGAAAAGAAGAAAAGAAGTCTCGCAGGTCATCCCATTTTG